>NC_141621.1:50950268-51274562 GCF_047967505.1 Dipteris shenzhenensis | reverse complement strand
ACCTAACCTCACACACCCCTCAAGGTCACTGCCACTAACCTGCATGGTTATGCAATAACAGGTAGATACTTCCTCTAAGGGCCTCTTGCAATAGGATGTGAAAATCAAGTCAAGAGGGTGGAGGAGAGATATCTTTA
Organism: Dipteris shenzhenensis; assembly: GCF_047967505.1. Taxonomy (NCBI): domain Eukaryota; kingdom Viridiplantae; phylum Streptophyta; class Polypodiopsida; order Gleicheniales; family Dipteridaceae; genus Dipteris; species Dipteris shenzhenensis. The sequence goes on along the minus strand of NC_141621.1, from coordinate 51,274,425 downwards.
GAAATAAGGTGATGTTAGATGGAGAGTAGGAGAGATAAAATCTCAATAGGTTCTTGGACAACCTTGCAACAAGTTTCTGTTGTCGAACCATAAGGTACGGCACCTAGTGACAAGGGAGGTGGTTAGAATGTGAGCGGGGAATGTTCTACCATGGGGGCTTTTCTTTTTGCGATAGAGGAGAGTTAGGAGACCAAATTCGACACCAGAGTGGGGATAGGGTGGAGATGGTGCAAAAAAAGGTGGTGCTAATGGTAGAGAGGTGGTGAGTTGTGTGGACAGGTTGCTGGGACCTGGTGAAGGAGGAGGGGTGGAATTAGTATAGGCTAGAGTGAGAGGAAGCGGGATAGTTGGGGTTACAGTAGCACTATGAAGAAGAGTAATAATAGTGCTAGGGGTAGGTAAAGAAACTTGCGCATTGGCACCCAAATGGAAGTATTACCATCACAGTATCCTTGTGCTACAAGCAAATTCTTGGGGACTCAAATCTTTCGTGTGATTTTGCTCCAATGGGACCATTAAAGATATAAAAAGGTTATGCCAAAATCTATTCACCGTGAAAGAAAATGCTCTCATACGATCAATGGTAGCACTGAAGCAACCTATTAAACATTGTAGTCCATCGACAACACCATTAAATATTTAGGTAAACCAAATCCTTAGCATGATACAACTTAGGTATTGTCATATGAGCAATGACATGCATGTTGTTCACATACACACGATGGGATAAACCTTCATTTTTTCACCTAAAACCCTTCCTAGTTCGAGTTCAGCATCTTTGCATTTAAGGCTTGAATGTAAGTTGTAATGGGCTCTTTCGTGCAGTAGTTCTAGTATTTTTGTGTATAGGCTAGCAGGATTGAGTCAGAGCTATTCTTTCTCAATGTAGAGTCTTGTGTCTTAAGACAAAGCAAGCAAGAGTGAGTGTGTGGGGTTTGAGTACTAGTTTTATGGCTATGGGACCGCAGCGTTCGGGCCACCACGCGTCGCGACCCGACTCGGGAGCCCGAGGCGCCACCGTGGGACGGGGGCGCTTTGTAATATAGATAGACATTTTCAATTAATAGAAGTGGGTTTTGCATTATTACTTTTTGCATTCTACAATAACACTTGAGTGTTCATTAGTCAAGCTCCAGTTTTCAAGACAAAGAATTGTTCAAAGATTGGAAAAGTTAATAGACTTGGATGGGGATTTCTCTCTTTTAACATGTGATGAGGAAGGATATGTATGCCTTCATGCAAATAATCAGGTTTTCAGGTTGACAAGAGAAAACAAAAGGCACAAAAGACTACAATATTTAAAGAGAAAACAAAAGGCACAAAAGACTACAATATTTAAAGAAAGTACAAGAAGTGAAAAATGCCCTTAGTGAAGTTGCAAGTGCAATGGTAGATGAGATTAAAAGCATGTTCCCATGAAATGACTTAATGGAAGCATCTACAATCATATTCCCACATTTTTTGGTCAATGGATCTTGTGAAAGTATCAAAGTAGGTTTGTAAATGCTCTCAAAAAACACATTGGAAAGGACACTGACATGGATGATATAAAGTACAATGGTTTGTTGGATTTTGAAAAGCTTTATTCATAGTCTTCCTTTGGTGAAGTCTGCACCAGCAAAGCAATTCAATGGAAAATGTTCAAATGCAAGGTTCTATGGTTTGGCTTTGTAGTGAGCCCTCCCGTAGCACAGTCCTACAAGATAACATTTCTAAGTACTTCAAGCTTGCTGATTTATGTCAAACGTTTATGCTTGGCTCAGTTGAGGATGAAAGGTGTTTCAATACTCTAGGTTACTTGAAAAATAAGCTTCGCAACAATAAGCTAAATGAGAACTTAGATCTTAGCTTGAGATTGTACTCTTGTTCTCATGATGTTAGTAGCTTTCCATATGATAGAGCATTAGCACTGTGGAAGTCAAGTTGTAAAAGGAAAGGCTATAATTAGCTTTTTGGACTATTTGAACTCGACTTTGAGAAGTTTATTTACAATGTATTTGAAGGATATTCATTACCCTGTACGAATTTAATGCTTTGTATACTTTATAAATGTTAGCTACTTCGTCTTTTTGGATTGTGAAATAGAAAAAAGAGGTAGCTTTTGGTATTCTTAGTTTTAAATGTTGTCTATTTAAGGTCTTTTTAGATTGTGAAATAGAAAAGAGAGGTAAGGAGTATGAAAGTCAAGTTGTAAAAGGAAAGGCTATAATTAGCTTATTGGACTATTTGAACTCGACTTTGAGAACTTTCTTTACAATGTATTTGAAGGATATTCATTACCCTTGATGAATATCATGCTTTCTATAATTTATAAATGCTAGCTATTTCATGTCTTTTTAGATTGTGAAATTGAAAAAAGAGGTAGCTTTTGGTATTATTAGTTTTAAATGTTGGCTATTTTATGTCTTTTTAGATTGTGAAACAGAAAAGAGAGGTAGCTTTTGATATTGTTAGTTTCTAACATATTTCGGAACAAAGAAAGTTTTTAAAATACTCTAGAATATTTTGCCAAAATTTGAAAGAAAAATATAATAAAAGTTGAAATTTGCCAATGGTTTGAAACTTTAAAAAATAATATATGAAAATTTTTGCCAATATATTATAATACTATATTACTATACCTTTGATAAAAACATCCCTGCTTATTAATATTTTATTGAGTATTTTATTATCTTCCCATATTTTGGACTCACAAAAAAAGAAGAAATTGTGGATTCCTCTCAGGGCCCCAAAATGAGCTATCTTTTTCCCTAATGTGAGGGGGACACTTAGAGGATGTTGGCACCTGGAGAGATTGAGTTCAAAGGCAAGTTTGTGACTGAAGGTAGTGGCGCCATTAGGTGCTACTAGAGATGGATGGACGTGTGTACTAGACTAGTGAGAGAAACCAAAACCAAACTTGGTAGAGCAAGAGCCACTGGTTGAAAAGCCAGGAAAATACTATGATGACACTCAAGTGTTTTAGAGGGATGTGAAGCTAGATCTATTGGATCATCTTCATCGATGGAATTGGATGTGGCCAATATGTGTCGGTGAGAGGGGGTGTTGGAATAGGATTGGTCACCTCCCCCCTTTGAGCCCCGCATTGGGGGGGACCATAGAATAGTAGGCATGGGGCTACCACATGGGTTACCATGTGGGCAGTAGAGAGAGAGGACAAGTACCTAGAAGAGGAGATCCACCATGGAGGGCATGTTTGATAGAGAAAGCTCTAGACATTGTCTAAGCTTGGAGAGGATAGACTGCATAGGGAAAACTAGCAATTTATGAAGGGCCAAAAGGCTTTGGAATTAGTCTAGATATGGGCAAGCCTATCTAGGCCAGTGGGAAGCCTACTATGTGGTTAGGTTCGTCCAACAAAAGACCTGCAAAAGTGCCCCAAGGGTGGTTTTATAGGGTGCTAGGAAGGAGTCGGCTCATTGGATTGGCTACAGGATCTATAGTATTTTTGTGAAGGGGGATGTTAGATATGCTCAATGCCCTACCCTCTTGGTAACCACCAGTGGTCCAAGGTGCTCAAGTTGTAAGGCCCCCATATGACGAGAAGCCATGTGTAAGCCCGAGACACTGGATGGATCCTGACTTGCATGTCAGATGAGGTCTATCAATGAGACCGTTGATGGTAGAAAGGTGATTGTGTAGGAGCTCCTTATTCTTGCTGGGGCCTGGGGGCCAGCTGGCCACCCTGGTGGAGATTCGGGGGTGAGACCCTCGAGGTGATGGTATAGGGAATATTCCTTGAATATTCCATGGACGGCTGGTCACCTTCACCGACTAGGTTGACTGGTCAGTTCCATTGACTATGTTGATCCGACTACCAGATCTTCCAGCTAGTAGCTCTTCACCTAGTATTTGTCTAGATCACCATCTAAGCTCCATTGTGGAAGCACACGGGTGGATGGAGCCATCATCTGTATCACATCAGTATTGAAGGAAAATTTTGTTCATCTCCAGTTTGCTGTGTACTCTCTATTCTTTGTTCAGTTTCTGTTCCGCTGTGTCGTGTAATTTAACATGGTATCAGAGTCCAAGTGTCTCTAAGGATCGAAGAGTAGAAGAGAGGCGAGGGCTTCAACAGCATACGGAGTGATGGCAACAGGAAGCGGCTCGCGTTCAGCAGCACTGTAGCTGCACCAAATGCACCAACAATCTAGGCATTAAGGATTCGCCCACCAGCCTTCACTGAAGGCAAGCTAGATGGTATGGACTACACTCTGTGGAAGTTTAAAATTAGTGCTATTTTGGATTCATATGAGCTTCTGGAGACAGTACTGGGGACTAACCCAGAACCATAAGGAGCCCCCGACCCAGCAAATCCGGGGAGTATGATACCTCCTAATGCCAACCTTCTACAAGCTTGGAAACGTAGGAATGCAGATGCTCTGTGTGCCTGGTTACAAGTACTATTGATAGTGTTTTGACCTTGATTCAGCATACATCTAAGGCAACTATGGCCTGGAACATATTGAAGAGTCAGTATGAGATGCGGAATCAAATAAGGATCCAAAACCTAGAGAATCAGCTTGCAGCAGAGCTGAGAAGTTTAATGAAGGAGAGATAGCAAAGGTGTTCATAACCCGAATCAAAAATCTATGTGACCAGATGGCTGGTGCTGGGATACAAAATACTAGTGAAGAGCTAGCTCGACAATGTCTCCAAATATGTCCACCAAGGTTTGATGGACTAGTAACAACGCTTAGCACTTAGGTGAGACCCCAACCATTGTCATTTGAGGACTTATGTGCTTTACTTATGGAGGAGGAATTGAGGCTTAAAGCTTGAGATGGAGGCGGCAATGGGGATGTTGCATACTCTGCCACCACTGCAAAAGGCAAAGGTGGTTCCTCCACCAAAGGTGAGTCCTCTACTAGTGGTGACAAAAAGAAGAAGGGCGGCAAGAAGAAGTTTCGCGGAGAATGCTTCTACTGTAAGAAGAAGGGCCATGTGATTGCAGATTGCTAGGTCAAGAAAGCAGATGAAAAGAATGGTACCCTGAAGAAGACAGATAAGGGGAAAGAGACAGCTAACACAGTGGAAGTAGAGTTGGATCTATTTCTGGCCATTGAGGAAGAGTGTTCCTCAGTTCAAGAAGCTTCAACCACTGATTCATGGGTGTTGGGCAGTGGTGCCTCCCGTCACATGACCTGCAAGAAGGGTCTATATTGTTCCATGCAGCCTCTATAGGAACCCATCACCGTGACGGTTGGAGATAACACAAAATGCCCTGTTGAGGATATAGGTACGATTTCATTTGTTTCTGTAAATGGAGACGTTAAGAAACCATCTAATGTGCTGTATGTTCCACAAATCAAGAGAAATTTGCTATCAGTTGCTTCCATAACTGACCTTGACCATGAGGTGAGGTTCAACAAGAGAGGAGAAAAAATTCTGGATAGTGCAGGCAATCTTGTTGGCACAGGAGTAAGGAGAAACAACCTGTATGAGCTAAGTGCTCTTACAACCACCACTAGAGTGGGCACAAGCAGACTTTGGCACAAAATATTCGGCCACATCGGATTTACAGTGCTGAAGGAGATGTAGAAGCAAGGTATGGTTGCTCACTTACATGTAGTAGCAGAAATCAAAGAACCTTGTGAAGCTTGCATGATGGGCAAGCAACAGAGAAAGGCATTCCCATAAGAAAGCAACTATAGAGCAAACGCTCCTCTAGAGTTGGTGCATGTTGACTTGTGCAGTAAGATGCCCACACAGGCCTTGGGGGGATCTTCCTATTTTTTATTGATTGTCGACGACTATAGTAGGAAGATGTGGGTGTACTTTCTTCACGAAAAGGCTCAAGCTTTTCGTAAATTGAAAGAATGGCTACAGCTTGTTGAAAATGAAACATGAAGAAAAGTGAAGAAAATCAGATCGGATGGTGGTGGTGAGTTTGTTTCTACAAGTTTGGAGATTTTTGCAAGAGCAAAGGGATCAAGCGACAAACGATGACACCACATATGCCTCAGCAAAATTCGGTTATTGAATGTCGAATGCAGACCACCGTGGAGGTGGGGAGGTATATGTTGAAAGGTGTTGGACTGCCAAACCACTTTTGAGCTGAGGCTATCAATATTGCGGTTTACATCCTTAATCATAGCTATACAAAAGACTCAAAGGTAAAACACCACATGAGGCTTACAGTAGCGGTAAGAAGCCATCTATCTCCCACTTCAGAACGTTTAGGTGTGAATGCTATGCGCATGTACCAGACAAAGAGAGAAACAAGCTACAACCAAAAAGCACCAAATGTATCTTCTTAAGCTATTGTGATGAGAAGAAAGCCTATAAGTTGTATGACTGAGAGGCAAAGAAGATCATAGCGAGCTGTGATATGGTGTTCAGGGAGCAGCCACATGCAGTGGAGGTAGAGAAGAGCTCTTTTACTTTATCATCAAGCGAAAAGGTAATTCACTATGAACCTGTCCCAAAAGCTATAAAGGAGGAGAAAATATCAGATGATGAAGGCATAAGTCACCAACCTGTTATTACACCCTCGGAAAAGCCATTGCAGTGATGGGTAAGGCAGCTCTACGACCATGATAACCAGATGCCTATGTCTATTGAGCAGCATGCAGATGGACCAAGGCGGTCTCGTAGATTGACCACCTAACAGAAAGTTTATTGGTACCAAGTGGGTTTGGAAGGTAAAGTATAAGGCCGATGGGACTTTGGAAAAGTACAAAGCTAGATTGGTTGCACAAGGATTTTTGCAAGTTGAAGGGTTTGATTTTTAGGAATCTTTCACTCCGACTATCAGAATGATCACTATTCACACAGTACTATCGGTGGCTGCTCATAAAAAGTGGCTAGTTTATCAAATGGATGTTAAATCATCATTCTTGAATGGTGACCTCAAGGAGGAGGTGTACGTGGCTCAACCACCTAGGTTTAAGGTCCCCCATTCTGAGAACAAGGTATGTAAGCCGAAGAAGGCTCTATACGGCTGAAACAGGCCCCAAGAGCATGGTACCAACGGATAGAAAAATTCTTTCATAAATTAAACTTCAAAAGATGTGCCTCAGATGCTATGTGTACAGGAAAGGTGAAAATTTTGCTATTATTATTCTATATGTGGATGATCTCCTTATTACAGGTTGACTATGAAGACATGATCTAGCAGACTAGAAAGGCATTGAGCACAGAGTTTGAGATGACAGACTTAGGCTTGATGCACTACTGTTTGGGGATTGAAGTCTGGCAAGAGCCAAGCAAGATCTTCATCTCACAGTAGAAATATGCAAGGGAGACCTTGGAGGCATTTGGTATGTCCGAGTGCAAGGAGATAGCTACACCTATGGAGGTAAATGCGAGGCTATCTATGGAGGATGCGTCACCACCAGCAGACATTGGGAGGTACATGAATTTGGTCTCGACAGTCTCATCTATCTGTGCAACACTAGACCGGACATCAGTTTTGATGTTGGCATTTTGAGCGGGTTCTCCAATAAGCCCCGGGAGAATCATTGGAATGCAGGGATGCGGGTGCTCAGGTACGTGAAGGGCACTCTTGATTATGGTATCACTTATGGTATGGGCACTTCCTTGGCTGGTCATTGTGACTCAGATTGTGGGCTGGAGATGTTGATTCTAGGAAATCAGTTTTTGGATATTGTTTCTCTTTAGGTTTATATCTTCTCTTGGATCAGTAAGAAACAACCAACAGTGGCATTATCTTCTACTGAGGTTGAGTACAAGGTAGCATGTTTTACTGCTTGTGAAGCAGTGTGGCTGAGGAGGATCTTATGGCACATGGGAGTGCAAGAGGATGAGGCAAATGTGCTAAGGTGCGACAATCAAAGTTGCATGGCCATTGCTAAAAATCCAGTGTTTCATGCACGCACAAAACATATAGAGATTCAGTATCACTATGTGTGTGATTTGATCGAGGACGGCGGATAGTGGAATTGGTCTACTGTCCAATAGAGCAAAATGGAGCAGATATCTTCAACAAGGCACTCGGGAAGGATCAGCTTCAGGGTCACCTTCAGAGACTCGGCATTGGGCCAAGAAGGTAGTTCACCTACGGGTGGACATTGAGAGGGGTGTTAGATATGCTCAATGCCCCACCCTCCTGATAACCACCAGTGGTCCAAGGTGCTCAAGTTGTAAGGCCCCCATAGGAGGAGAAGCCATGTGTGAGCCCGAGACACTAGATGGATCCTGACTTGCATGTTAGATGAGGTCTATCAATGAGACCGTTGATGGTAGAAAGGTGATTGTGTGGGAGCCCCTTATTCTTGCTGGGGCTTGGGGGCCAAATGGCCCCCCTGTCGGGGTTGAGAGCCCCTGAGGCGATGGTATCTGAACAAAGAATAGAGAGTACATAGCAAACTGGAGATGAACAAAATTTTCCTTCAATACTGATGTAGTACAAATGATGGCTCCGTCCACCCGTGCGCTCCCACCGTGGAGCTTAGATGGCGATCTAGAAAGATACTAGGTAAAGAGCTACTAGTTGGAAGATCTCTGTTGCTGGAAGATCTAATATGGTACAATGGATTAGGGAGGTTGCCTCTTTATAGCTATGAGGGCGGTAGTCAGATCAACATAGTCGGTGGAACCGACCAGTCAACCTAGTCAGTGAAGCTGACCAGTCAACCTAGTCGGTGGAGCCGACCAATCATCCATGGAATATTTAAGGAATATCCACCCGCAAATGAACTTACTTTTTCGGCTCAATGCCAAGTCGATGAAGATGCCTCTCTAAGAGCCTTCGTGAAGATGTCCGCAGCATTCTCTGTAGTCAGACACTCTCTGTAGTCAGACAGTATACCAAGTTCTCTTCTCCATCCATGATGAGCTCGCATATAAAGTGATATTGAATCTCAATATGTTTTGTGCGAGCATGGAACACAGGGTTCTTTGCAATTCCCATGCAACTCTGATTGTCACATGATAACTGCGTAGGCTTGTTCTACACTGCACCCATGTCCCCTAAAATCCTCCTCAACCACACTGCCTCACAAGAAGCAAAACATGCTGATTTGTACTCAGCCGCGGTAGAAGAAAGAGTAACTGTAGGTTGCTTCTTGCTGACCCATGACATAGCTCCAGATCCAAGTGAGAAACAGTAAGCTGTCACTGATCTCTTGTTGTCCACGTCTCCTGCCCCCAATCCGAGTCATAGAATCCAGTCAAGATGTCCTTGGTATAGGAGATGCCATAATCAAGTGTGCCTTTGATGTATTTCAGCACCCGCATCCCTGTCCTCCAATGGTTCTCCTGAGGCTTATTGGAAAACCTGCTTAGTACATAGTACACAAGTTGCAAAGCTGATGTCCGCCGGTCATGTGTTGCACAAGTAAATCAAACTACCCACAAGCCTTCTGTACTTCGCTTCATCCACCAATGGTGATGAATCCTCGTTTGAGAGCTTCACGTCAACCTCCATAGGGGTGTCAACTGTCTTGCACTCAGCCATGCCAAATGCCTTCAGTATCTCTCCAGCATACTTCAGCTGTGAGATGAAGATTTGTTTTGGCTCTTGCCAAACTTCAATCCCCAAACAGAAATGCATTAGTTCGAGGTCTGTCATTTCAAACTCTCTTCCTAGCAAATGCTTTGTCTACGAGATCTTCTCTTCATGGTTCCCTGTTATGACAAGGTCATTTACATAAAGGACCACGATCATACACCTGTCTCCTTCTCTGAAGATATACAAATTTGCATCAGATGGGCTCCTCTTGAACCCATTTTGCAGAAAGTAGACATCAATCTGCTGGTACCACGCTCGTGAGGTCTGTTTCAGCTCGTAAAGTACCTTCTTCAGTTTACAGACTTTACCTTTTGAACCAAGGATCACAAAACTTGGTGGTTGTTCCACGTATACCTCCTCCTTGAGATCGCCATTCAGAAAGGCAGATTTTACATCCATCTGAAACACGGGCCAACTTCTCTGTGCTGCTAAAGCCAAAACACTGTGAATTGTGGTTAGTCGAGCTGTGGGAGCAACTTCTCTGTGCTGCTAAAGCCAAAAAACTGTGAATTATGGTTGGTCGAGCTGTGGGAGCAAAAGTATCCTGATAATCAAAACCATGTACCTGTGCGAATCCTTTTGCCATGAGCCGACTGCTGAGCCTTGAGCCAAGCCTTGTACTTATCCAATGTGCCGTCGGACTTGTACTTGGTCTTGTACACCCACTTGGTGCCGATTACCTTGCATTTTCGTGGTCGATCCACAAGGTCCCAAGTGTTGTTCTTTATTATGGAGCCATACTCTGCATAGCCTCCATCCACCTATCATCACCCTGTGCCTCTTCAAGACACTTGGGTTCTTTAGCACGGATCACCTCTGTCATCAAAGTGTAGTTGACCAAGTGTTCTTGTGCCCTTCTTTGCTCCTCTAATCTCTTGGACCGGCTGTGTTCGAATGGTTCCTCCCCAATGGTTGGAGGTTCTCTGCCATCCAAAAGCTGCTTTACCCACTTTGGGAATGGCCGTTGCCATTGTGGTTCTGCAGGCTGTTCTTCCTCTTCTTTATCTTGAATCCTCCCAAGCACTGTTGGGGGAGTTCGGTCTGCTGTTGGTGGTTATACTGGATGGATATCCTGGTTCTGGTTGTCTGGGAAGGAAGCATCCTCCTCCAATTGATACGGCTGTTCTGAGAAGACCACATCGTGACTTACTATTACCTTCTTGGTAATAGGATTATAGAGACAGTAACCCTTCGCCTCTTCACTGTAGTCCAAGAAAATACACTTCCGGCTCTTCGGTTCCCATTTGGTCCTATTAGCATCAGGGACATGCACAAAATAGTCACATCCAAAAACTCTGAAATGTGCAGCTGAAGGTTTCTTACCAGAAAAGGCCTGCAGTGGAGTCATCTCGTTCACAGCCTTCGTGTAGGAGCTTTACCAATGAGCTTCCCTTGAAGATCCAAAATCTATGCGCCATTCTTATCGAAGTGAACTTTGAGGTCCCAATCCGTGATCGTAGAAATAGACAACAAGTTCCTCTTGATATCTGGCACATAAAGAACAACTATTTTACAACTCCATCTGACTTGAGAGCAATCGTATCTTTTCCTTTTGCTAGATCATTGCCGATTGCTACCAGGATGTCATTCCCTACCAGATGTAGAGAGGTATACCAATCCTTCCGACTGGTCATGTGGCGTGATGCACCACTGTCAATAAAATCCAAGGTTCATCCGCAGGTACATGAACTGCCTCCATGCAAATCTCCTCAATTGCTACGAATAGCTCTACTGGTACTGCCAGTGCACTGTTGTTGGACTCTTTCTTTACTCCATTCTTCTCATCTGCAATCTTCTTTTTGCACTCATTCTGCTTGTGCCCTGCCTTGTTGCAATAGAAGCACTTGATCTTCTTCTTTCTCTTTTTATCATCAGAAGAAGATGGGTTACCAGAGTCCTTACCCTTACCTTTCTTTGATCCAGCCGAGAAAGCCGAATCTTCTCCAGTCCTCGTCTTTTGACGCATCTCCTCCTCCAGAAGCATTGCGCTGAAATCCTCAAAGTTGAGGGGCGAATTTCTATTCTATGTATTCAGCGCCGTAACAAGACCGTCATCCTCTGCATTTGGATATGGAGCTTCTTTTATTTGAGGCTCAGGAGTTGATGTGGATGAGCTTGGCTGCTCATTGCTTGGCGGAGGTGGAGGCACTTGTGCTTTCTTTTTAAGAAGTCGCTTTGGTTGGATTGGAATGTTAGGGTCCTTAGTGGCCTCTTTCTATTGGCATGTAATTATATTTACCGATTGTGATATTACACTTGCCGGACCCATACTTTGATATTCCACCCCAATGATGCCGATTGGGACGTCAGGCTTAACCTCTATTTGTTGTGAGACTTTATTTGTCATGGGACAATCCATACAGGCATGTCCTATGCCACAATCTTTGCAGAGTGGTTGGAAAGTAGCGGGGCTACCACGCAGTGATCACACGTACAAGGACTGGGTGTAAAATCTGCATGAGTTGTTCTCTCCTTTCTTCTCATGTACGCGTCCCAATATTTTCCTTATACTTCTTTTCGGCATATTCCACATGATATGGCAACCATGCAGCTCCTACCAACTGCACTTTTAAAACAGTGTCATAGGATCTTGAGCCGATTTTCTCGCCAATTTGGATCTCCCTCTCTATGACATAGGCCAAGATTGACACTCTTTTTATGTTACTAGCCATGTGTTGTGCCCTTTGAACCTCATCACCTCTCAATGGTTGAGAGGGTATAGAGGTTGGCTGCTCTTCACCTACAGCCAAGGACGTAGCTCGCCCATAAGCTGTTGCAACCTTCTTTTCCCATCTCTTAGCCACTATGACATAGCGATTTGACGCAACGATCTTACTCTTGTGCTTGGCCCATACACTCGTCCATTGTGTTAACTTGAAGGCATCAAACTCTTGTGCAAGAGTAGGGTCTGCATTGCATGCTTTGTTGAAGCCGGTCTCTGCATTCCTAATAAAGCTATCAACCCAAAGCATGGCATCTATCTCCCATTGCACCCGGCTCGCAAGGTCATCATGACCTTCAGACTACAAACTGGTCTTAGCATCATCAAGAATCCTCCTCTTCATAGTGCTAACTCCCTCTAAACTAGATAGGGTTGATTCCATCTCACTCTCCTCCATGTTGCACACCCTAATAAAAAAGGCATCCCGAATGCTTCTCATCACTCTCTTGTGCTCGCCCTTACTTAGCTCTTCCCCTACTTTTCGCTTAGTGCCAGCGGTTGAGGCCATGCTTGCGATTAGATCTTGCTGTGTGTGTGCAAAAAGCTTTCTCCCTTGACACTAGAGCAAACAGCTACAGTTGTCACACAATAGTGAGTAGGCAGACATCTGACAACAACCCCCACCCTATGCATTCTTATTTGTTTTAATTACATGAAATGCAAATGATTCTTTCAATGCATGCATGCAATAAATGATTCTTTCACTGCACGCATGCAACAAATGATTATGTCACTACATGCACTCAACAAATGATTCTTTCAATGTACGCATGCAACAAATGATTATTTTAATGCATGCATGAAAGAAATGCAAGATAATTTCTTAAATTTTTTTATTAAAATCCCCCCCCCTCCCTTTATGTGGAGGGCCAAGGAAACCTAGTTCCAGGTCGTGGTTCCAACTAGCCCCCCATCCTATTCAGGATGCGGGACCAAGAATCACTTCTTGGACTAGGCCCCTCAGCCAAGACTTAGAGAGAGGAGGATTTTTACCTATTCTCGATCCACTAATAGTGGAAAATGAAACCAGCAGTTGGCATATATTTTGGGGCAGTAGTACTACTACCGGTAGTTTAAGGATTACCCCCGATAGCAGTAGTACCACCAATGGTAAGCAGCACAATGTTGTCGGTTGTGTTACTACTACCGACGGTTATACTTAAACTACCGGCAGTAGTAAAAATACAGGCGGTATGGTTACTACTACCGTTGGTAATAATGTGTCAAACTATCGGTGGTACTATTAGAACTACCACTGGTACCACAAGATATCGTCACGGTAGTGTTCTTGTTACCATCGGTATGTATCTGGCTTCCAAGTCAAGGCCACCTAATAGCATAAAGCCGTGGTTGTAATCATGAATGTGTGAAATACATCATCACAACACGTAATCACAAGAAAATTCACGTGATTACATGAATATCCAATCCTTGCATGACACATTCAAGCATGCACAGTTCCATTGGATGAGTTTTCAAAATGTGCCACATTCAATCATGGGTAGTTAGTGTCAATTTCAGAAGTGAGTCTCATTATTCACGTTTGATTGTTAATCTGCTTCATGCATATCACAATTACTTAGTATGAGACCCATGAATCTGTGATGGTCCCTGCAATCAAGGAGGACTACATTGCCAAAGTATATAGGAAATAATGCTGAAACTATTATTTAATTCAAACAATGTAAAAAAGGAAACAAACAGTTGTGATCTAAAAGACACACTGATTTGTACAAACACTATGTAATCAGGAATTCATGTAATATGATGTACTAAGTTTACCCTGTCAAGTTTCTATATGGTATCATACTACAACATGGAACCAAACAACGCCAAGTCGTTGTGTACTTGAAGCGCGCACAACTGCGCAATTTTGTGTTATCTGCACCGAACCCCAGATACGCAAATGGCCAATGCCTCCTCTTCTCGTATGTTCAAATCCGACAACTGTCAGACGCCAATTACCAACCATGGCGTACGACCATGAAGCTTCTCCTACAAATGCAGGACTTACTTTTGATGTCGTGGACGGCACCTCCTTGATGCCAGATGAAATTGACCCACAGCCAATGCCCAAGTGGTGAAAGACTGGAAATTAAAAGATCTCAATGCAAGATTGGAGCTTCTCCTACACATGGACGACTCCCAAAAATCAATGGTGCAAACATTAACAACTTTGTATGCAATTTGGCAACAATTAAAACTCACATACAAACACACAGACGTATCTTTGCAAGTCTCTCACCTGAAGAAACTAATGAAGATCAACATGTCTCTCAATGTCTGAGACGAAAGATGTTCCGAAATTTATCCTATAGTGGCGATCATCATTAGATGATCTCACGATCACTAGACTCATCCTTCTATAAAATCTCCAAGCCATCTGCTTATTGGCTGCATTACCACCTACCTAGCAACCGTTCATAACCACGAAGATGAATCAGGCCAATCTAACTATTCCTCTTCTAATCCCCGCAATCTTGCAAGAAAATGCCATTCGCGGAAGTCTTGCCTCTTCAAATCAATCATACAACATGGCTATGTGTGCCAATTGACACGATGGCAACATCGTCATATAATTTTGCAAATATATTACGTTCCACACACTGCGAAAAACCTGATTTTGGTAAGCAAGATCACAAGACTCGAAACATCCGTCGAATTCCATCACACACATTGCTCCATTAATCACATCTTACATAATGGCCAGAACTATACTGTTATGTGCCCAAAAATTGGTCGCCTTTACCTACTTAGACAAACATCTACGGTTATACATGAAGTTCATAGTGCTCAACATGAAGAAAACTAAAGCTATAATACTCTACTATGGCATTACTGCCTCGGTCATCTCAACCATGCAGCTATGAAACAAATCTTGAAAAATAAACTTGTGTTAAACTTTCGTCTATCAACTAACAGTCACCTTCTCATGTGTGAAGGTTGCATCTTTGGCAAACTTGCCAATTCTAAATTTCTGACCAATGAAAAGAAGACCACTCACCCATTACAACTTATTCACAGTGATCTCTGTGAACTACCAACGCGATCATTAACTAGCAGTCGCTACTTCATCACATTCATTGATGATTTCACTCAATTTATAATTGTGTGCTTTCTCAAAGACAAAACATCTGATACTGTTCTAAAAACATTTTGCAATTATCGCCACTTGGTTGAAAATGACTTTTCCTTTCTTTCCTTCTTATGCAAACCAAAGCTTCGATTCATGTTTCAAATTTCAATCCATGATCCATCTTTCTCTTCTTATTGCACACAATATCACAATTGTACGTAATCCACTGTAAATTCCAATTCAGCAGTCACTTCTAGATCAAAGGCTTGCAATTTGACAGAGTCATATTAATTTACAATATATATAGAGTACTCCTATGGACAGGGTCAGATTAATTTGAAATATCTATAGAGTACTCTTACGGACAGAGTCAGATTAATTCAAAATATCTATAGAGCACTCTTCTGAGATGCTGGCTGCAATCAGCATCACTCAAATCGTGATTGATTCTCTTTGAAACAACAAGGTAAAATAAACAAAAAACTTCATTCTATTTTTTCTCTTTGTAGTTCGTTGCTCAAGGCTATTGATTGCTCAAATTGGTTATCGTGATTTTGAAGTAGAATTGTCTGCAAACGGACAGTTAGATTAATTCACAATATCTATAGAGGAATCTTCAAATCAAATCTAGAACAAACAATAAGGTGAAACAATATGAATTTCATTCAAGTGGCCTGCCCCCAATTTAGAGTTAAATGGGGGGGGGGGGTGCCATGGGAGTGCTTAGAGGGCAGCAGTGAGCACGAGAAGGAGAAGGGACCATCCATCAACGAGCATGTTCCCCTTTTTGGCCCTACAAGGGGCCTATGGAAAGAGTGTGATTTTGTGTAGATGTTGCTTTTCCTTTGTTTTTGCTGAAGCTGCCTATGTTAGAAAGTAGGTTAGTGCTTAATTTTGTGTTAGGTGTTAATGATTGCCTTTTGGTGGTTGTGTATCTTTTGATGAAACCTTATCTTCTTCTCCATCTCCATTATGCTATGAGTTCCATTGCCAGTCTCCTACGAGCTCCCCTCCCCTTGCATAGACAAGCTCCATCAACATGCTCAACTTTCACATTGTCTCCTTCTTCCTCACCCCCCCTCCACAACATTCCCTTCTCATCCATTCACCCCTAGACTCACAGCTCTACCTCTATCTAGGAAATCACCTAGGAGGTCTGCATCCTCCAAGTCATCAAGGCCATCGCCCAAGTTGTCCTTTGTCACTTCTTCTACAACCGCTCCTTTAAGGACTTCCACTCCCCTAGCATTGCTGCTTGCTACCTCTGGCTCTCCATATATCACATTATTGAAGCACTTTTGGATTACTGTCATAGGAGCTTTCCTTGCCATTAGGTCCAGAACATAAGAGCCCAGATTTTCAGTGTAATACCTACCCCAAGCAACTTACTCGCCGACAACAAGGAGCTTGACTATGAAACCACTCCAAACGAATGTGGATCAAGTGACTTGTCAATGTTTATTGGTTTATTTTCTTGCATGTTCTCGTTTGTTCTGGCTTCTTGTCCTTTGCTCCCATGGATTCTTGTGCTCTTTCGTGTAATGTTGTGTGCGAAGTTTGTATTTTCATTGTTGGTAGTTCATTTCTTTAGCATCAAATCTTCTAGTAGTAGCCTTTGTTGATGTGTAAGTTGTCTAACCTTTTGGTAGAACTCTTTGTTGGGCATTGTTTTGTACATAAGGCTTGTTGTGATGTATTTCCTTTTTTTTTATGTTCTATATTAAGATCTGTTGTGAGGTCAAGGTTTGCTTGTTCTGAGTCGCTTGACGAAGTAGTGATTGCTACATACCGAGTACTTCTGGTACGTTCCTCAGGCACTAGGTGGTTGTATTTTTTTTTGTTTCCTTCTACTATGTCTTTATCGTGCCATGTTGGAAATGTATTGTCAAGGACATGTTCATTTATAATGAATGGCAAGTATAGCATGCATAATTCTCGATAATGGTTTTCTGGGTCTTTTGCAATATTGTAATCGTTAAACCTAATTATTTTTACGTGTTTTCATTTTTTTAATGTTTTATTGTTGTTAGGGTATTTTGATGTGTAATCAGCCAGACATACATGTTGCATGTTAAAATTTTGATTACAATATTTACGTATGTGGTCCTTGAAGAAAATAAACACTATATTAGGAAATTTGGGAATTTTCAAATAGTTTGGGCCTTCCCAATATGGGTAAGATTTGGCCATATGGTCAAATCTGAATCCATTACTTGAAAGTGGAATCCATCCTAAACACCATATTAGGGACTCCTCCCAAGTCCCACTTTCAAATAAGGGTTCAAGTTTTGGCCACATGGTCAAATCTTAACCCTTTACTTGAAAGTGGGACTTGGGAGATTCCCAAATTCTCTAATACAGTGTTAATATATATACTATATGGATCCATTGCCTATAGCTGGTGACGTCTCTTTATTAAGAGCGTTATATCTTCTGCAGTGCTTGTGTTGATGTATGCGAAGTTTCTTATGCTACTTGTTAAAGGTAGTGAAAGTGCAATGTACATTGCCTGTTGTGCACTAATGTGTTGTGTGTTAAGAATGGCATTTCCTACTTTATGTATTCTTTTAGATGTTGTGGCATTGGTGGCTAAGCATGTTGTCATAGCTTCTTTGATTGCCGTTGTTGTTGCCTTGTCTACTTTCATCATGTAAGACATGCAGTATGCAGTTGCACCGTGTGAGTTTAAGACGTATTGTATGTCTGTGTTTGCTTCCCATAGTTCTGTTATTTTAGGGTTGAAGTTATTTGTGTATACATCTTTAGGTTGCCTTAGAAGCATTAGCATTGGTGTGAAATTCTTGCTCGTACATGTATTCGTTCTCTATCAAGCCCATGTTTCTCAAGAAACAATCGAAGTCCATATTTATTAATAAAGGGTCTTCTAAGGAATTATCAATGCTTTTAACTAGTTTCTTTACCTTGGGTGTTACTAGTGCAACGTCTAAAGGAAATATAGTAGAGGTTTTGCACAATGGTGGCCTAGGAAAACCAAACCTGCATTTGGTATTGTGCTTTGTGCATGTTTTTTTGTGCTTATGTGTTTGAAGATCATTGTTTGATGAGTTTATTCTTGTATTGTCTGTTGTGATATAGTTGTCTATGAAACTAGTAATGTCATTTTCTGTAGAGATTCCATATTGAGGAGCGTTTTCTACCCACAACAAACCGTGGTCATGTTGGCTACCACGATTTTGGAATTTAGTCACGAAGAAATAATCAACAACTTTTCCAAGTATGACTTCATCTCATTTAAGTCGCCTTTTCATTGCTTGGAATTTAATGACATACTATCTTGCAGTGGTTATAGGGTCCGATCTGAAAAGATCTCTTATTGTGATGTGTGGGTTGATTTGGTTGATGTCCATTGATGTGAAGTGTAGGTGATGTAGGCAAGTTGTCAACGGTTCCCAAAGTCTTTCTGCATAAGAGAATGTGATAAAGAATGTAGGACAACCCAGTTGTCGAAGCATTGCAAACAAGTTTTTCTTTAGCTTGTATTTGTAATCCAAGAATGTACGTAGGCATCTCAGCCGTATCTTTTGCTTTTAGTGTCCTATGTGTTAGTTCTCCTTTTCACATATGAACCCACGTTGAGGAGAGTATTTGTCGCACGATAATTTTAATTGTCTTAAAGAACAGAGAACAGGTTTCTTATAGAGTATGCAAATCGACGATCCTTGTTTATAAGTTCCCATCGAGCTATTTCTTGATAGGTTGTTCGTGTTGGGATGTTGTAGCCCCTTGGTTGTCCATAAAACAAGTTTGGAAATGCTAATTCTTTTGAGAATTTGTATTTGAATATGATTAGTGGGGAAAAGCCTTCTGAGGGAGCTATGACAATTGTTTTGTCCTCAATGTATATACCATGGACTAACGTATCTGTATGTACCTCATCTTCAGTATCAACGCACTCGTCAATGTTTGTTGTTTGTTCGTGTTGTCTCAAGTTGTCTTGTAGGTTAAGTATGTGGTCTTGCCATAGTGGATTTAATTTACCATTATTTTCTTTGTATAATGGTGTTTCTAGGAGTTCTTTTAAAGCACATATAGTTAATGTTAGACGAACAATCCCACTCATGTAGTTATGTGTGTACTCTAGTTTCTTTTAATTGCAACTGCTACTATTGAGTCATCCATTATGAATCTTAGAAGTACTCTTTGTGCCCTATCTACATCAACAAGAACATTAATGATGCTCCCACGTAACCCATATTGTCCATCGTATGAGAGCTCTCTTATTTGGGCAAATGGAATGCGTATTGCTCTAATAGCCTAGCTTCAATTTCATTTAATTTTCTTGTGTATGCTGTTTGATTTGGGAGATGCATATGTGCTTGACTAAGTATGGGTACCTTGTTTTGCTTTAATTGTCTTGCTCATAGTGAGCAAATTCTTCCTTCACAGGGATTGGCTTGTTGGTCGTTTGTTAAATGTTGTTGTAACAGGATAGCATATTGTTTAGTGAGTCTTACTAGTTGTCATTGGAACATCAACGATTCACAACATACACATGTAAACTGAGGGCTATCACAGATGGCTGCTCTGTATTCTTCTTCAAAACGAGAACTTTCTCTTTTTCTAACATTCTTCGTGATTGGCTTCGGTACTGACAAGCTTCTGGTGCTTGTGCTTGATTGTTATAGTTGAACTCATTCTTATTTGTTGTGTTTAATGCATTTCCTAGTGATCGTCGAAGCCTGTGAACTTTCCTCTCAATAGCGGTAATGTTGTATCTGCTGTGCGACAAATCATTGTGATATATTTGTGCAATTTTTGCAGCGGTCATGGTGGAGTTGTGTGTTCTAAGCAGGCAACAAAGTTCTTCCTCATCCTCTTTTGTCCAGCTAATATACACTCGTGTTGCCTATTTTCTTGTCAAAGGAACAAATACATGGTTTGTAGACCTCTGATCTAGTAGGATGTTATAGTAATTGGTGTGTGTTGAACTCTTTAGAAGAAACATTGTCTCAATTTTTTAAAGATCGTATTTAAGCACCTTAAATAACACATTAAATGTTGATGAAAAAAATTGTAGGATCTCGAATAGCAGCAACTTTGAGTTCAAATTAATTGATGAACATTTGCAGTTGGCAATGGATCATTGCTATAATAATTGGCGGACAACCTGTACCATGCAGATGCTCGATTTTGTTGCTTGCAAATACTAGTGTAAAGTAAATCAAAAAGCTGATCAAAGGGACACTGCGGGAAGAAATAACCAATGCACTGAAGAATATTTCTATTGAAGGGATACTTCCACTTGAATTCATTAAGATGAATGATGTCGTAGTCTTGTAAGTGTTTGTTTTCATGATCCATTTTGTAAATGGTTTTATATTTTCAGTAAAATGGTGAAGTTCAAATGAAATCTCTTGAAAAGTGAAGGATTATTCTTTACTATAGTGAAGGTGCAATGAATATAATGTAGGAGAGTAGGAAAATTTCCACTCTTCCACGGTCTTTACAATGCATGTTCCTGTTAGACGTATTCTGCAATGTTATGGGAATATGAGCGAATGTCGCACGTGTAACGGAAGTTTAATTTGATAGTGGGGAGAGCCAAATGAGTTAAAGCAAGAGCGAGAGATATACGTGGAGGAGTTACTAGAGTAGTAACGGAAGGTCAACAGTAGCATCGAAAAGATGAGGATGTCCGTGGAGTGTTAATTTGCATGTTGTCTTCAATATCGATTCATCCACTCCTTGCTTGTTAGCTTCGTATTCACATGAACATTGTTGTTGTTGCCAAAGCCAAAGACTGTAATGAAGATTTACTACTGGAGTCAAAACCAATATGAGGGGAGAGCTGAGAGAGAGAGAGATGTGGAGGAAGAGGACTTTAAGACGTAGATTGTTACTCCTTCATCATGATAAATGTCAAACACATTGTAGGTTGGATTCTGTGCAGGAAAGAGGTTACAAAAGAAAGATAGGATGAGAGGGCGTTGTAGGAGTGTGATTGTCAGTGCTGTCTTCAATCTTTTCCTATGATTTCATTGTCAGAGTTGTATTCACATGAACATTGTTGTTGAAGCAAAACTTGAAGACTGTAATGCAGATTCACTGGTGGAGTGAAAGAGGTATCAGCGTGCAGGCAAAGGAGTTACAGCAAGAGGTAGAGATAGAGGTGGAGGAGTTAGTGGAGTAGTAACATTAAAAAGAAGAAAACTAAATGATGTTTGTTGTTCCTCTTTCATCATTACAATTGTCAGAGATATTGCAGGCTGGAATCTGTGCAGGAAAAAGGTGACAAAACAGAGAGAGGAAGATAGGGCATTGCAGGAGTGTGAGTGTGCCCACAGTTACAGCAAGTGTCTGGTGCAGCCTTGCCAGTTATACACTGCCCTGTAGGAGGTTATTGCCAGATTCATCTCATGTTGTTCAAGGGGGTGCTAGGAAGGGTAACAATTATCCACACATTTGTGTGTTGTAATTGTGCCAAGAGAGGTAGAGGAGTTAGAGGGGAGATATAGCTATAGTAGTAGCAGTAGGAGTGAGAGAGAGACGAGCAGACTGGAATCTGTGCAGATATGGCGATCAGAATGAGAGTAGAATAGAGCACCTTAAAGGAGGATGGGTCTGCCGTTATAGATTTGTTACTGTTGCAAATAGGGTTAGCATAGGAAGACAGTTTCCTGGAAGCAAGTATAGTGTGCACAAACAATAAAGGGCAAAGGTCCAGTAGGAAGACGCTTGGGAACTAATTACAGTTCTCTGTGGGAAAAGAGTGAATCATGAAACCAAACCCAAAACAAATAAAACAATTGCAACCTTCCCCTCGAATTATGCCAGAATATTGTGGTGAAGGGGAGTAAACCAGGAGGAGATACGTACAATGAAGGATTAGGACATATATTTTCAGTTAAAGAAATTAATCAAATAAATACTAAAAATACCAAAATGATGATCACACCGTGCGTCATTAGCTTTCCATGTGAAGAACATACAAAGTGTCAATATCATTGCCTTGGGAAGTGGATGTCAAAAGACACGGGGGTAGGTGAGTTTACCATCCAGATGAAAACATCTGTGCCATGATCAAGTCCGAGAGCAGCTTCTAATTGCATTCCAGGGGTAGCTCCTCAAGAGTACCACCCTCC
The DNA here is from genome assembly GCF_047967505.1 of Dipteris shenzhenensis. Taxonomy (NCBI): domain Eukaryota; kingdom Viridiplantae; phylum Streptophyta; class Polypodiopsida; order Gleicheniales; family Dipteridaceae; genus Dipteris; species Dipteris shenzhenensis. The sequence continues at coordinate 51,252,049 of NC_141621.1, read as the reverse complement.
CTGTGCATTACGACTCCAGGAGACAACACTCGAGGACAAATCAAAAGATGCCTACAAGAAAGGTTCTAGAGCACTATCCTCTCATCATCATGAGAAACAACTCTGCACAACAGAGGGCAGCGCCTGAAGAGAGATCTAGAATGAAGGATTAAAACATAGATCTACAATCATGCTTTGGCCGGTCTAGACACTAGATCTCAAATGCGGTTCTTTCAATGGCAGCCATCTTGATCTCCATTGTTGTTTGCCACTCAGGGACATCCTTCATTTCTTGGAAGGTCTTTGGCCCATGAATCATGAATCTTGATTTGAGCTGTTAGTGCATAGTTCACTTCTGGGTCCTTCAAGACCTCCTCTCTCCATCTAAACATGTGTCAGGGATACTGTAAGCCTTGAGTCCTCTAGGGTCTTCATATATCAACGTTAAATCTCTGATTTGCTCACTACTGGAACTGCAGCCAATTCTGAGATCTTGTTGCTCTTCACCCTGTAGGTGATCTGCAGGTTCAACTGCCTATCTTGTGGTGAATCCTGGCCTCTCTACTGCCCTGGTAGACAGCCAGTAGTGGATGCTCTTGTGAATGTGTCTGCGGACCTCCCTGATGCTGAATGTGCAGCCCAAACTGAGGCACCAAATGACCTAAACACTGAATGAATGAGCTTCCCCTCCAGGGGCCTTTATATAGGAATGGAGGCCCCCAAAAATAGCTGACCCAGTCAGCAGACTTGGCCGGACTGGCCTGACTCTATCTGTTGATCCAGATGGTCCACAAATGTCGCCCAAGTGGTAGGTGCTTACTGCTGCGACCTGTTCTGGTCGTGTCTTGACATGTTGCACTGCCATTTTTTTATACCTTTTTGCCGACCTGATGCTGTTTGCAGGCTGCCCTGAAGCCAAGACTATAGATGGTGCCAACTCCCCAGTAGCTGCTGCTTCACACTAGCTCCAGGCTCCTGTCATGCACCTATACAGCCTCTGTACAACCCTCTAGCAGGATATATTGGAACTGTTTTTAGAATAACATTTTATATATGCTTTAGAGCTAGTATAATCCTATTGTCTTCCATTTTGGGAAGTGGATTTCCACAAAGATCAAGTAATGATGTTGGCAAGCTCTTTAGAGTGGACACAGCCATGATCTACTTGGACCAATGGGAGAAGCAGTTGCCATTGCACTTCAAGTCTCAACAATTCTGCACAACACAGGGTCCCGCCTGAAATGAAAAAGAACCTCTGCTAGTCTAGGCAATCCACTAGGAAAGCAGCGCAATCAAAAGCTGCAGTACGCTTGGCAATTAAAATAGTTGCAACCTCATATTTATTACAGGCTTATCATTCTTGAAACATTCATGAGTATGAGCCTCTTTGGCTGGTCTGATTACATGACTCGCACTAATACAATCAGAGAACCATGCCTCAAACATGCCTCAAAACCCTTTACTTATTTTTGCTGAACACTAAGAAATAGGTATCTACTAATTGGAAAAGGTCATTATGGTTATATGTAAACATCGAACTATAACTTGACAACAGTTGTATGAATCAAGAAATGACAGTTACATACATTAGCCCTTTCTATTCAAAGTAAAATTTAAGCTTCTGAACAGGCAAATTTAAATGGTAGCATGAAAGTGTGATGTAATCGAACGTCTTAGAATAAATATTAAACTGAAATGAGACCGTACAAGTGTGTCACATAATATTGTGTGACATTTGAAAGTAAAAAGTAAAGACAACAGTCTATACATTGAAACATAATATCAATTGTAAGGCAAATCCATTTATTTCTTCAAAGCTGAAAATTCCAAAGAACCTGGAATTTTATGTTCAATACAACGACAATGCGTTTCATAAATCAAAATGGAACTAATAGCAGAAGTGAGAGAGGGAGAGAGAGAGGAGTGCACATGGTATAGCTACCTGTACACTAACTGTATTGACAATGAACATGAAGATATACTTGTGAACCTCTTAGGGTTAGGGTTAGGGTTAGGGTTTGCCCCTATGCCCTATGTGGATAGTGCAATTTATACTATCTTTAACACCCCCTCTTAAATTGCACTAGGTAAGTAGAGGGTGCATGTACAAGACCTTTTTGTCGATTTTATTTGGTGCATATGATAGCATCCAAAATTGAAAAGAAATCAAAGTAGTATGTGCATATGTGAGCACACTGACTACGAAGCGGTAGCATGTACAATGAGTACAACTTACCATCATGTACATAATGTAGATTTCACCCTCTTTTAAGTTGTGGGTCATCCTTCGCCTTTGGGAATAAAACCCAGAAGATATGCCGAAAGGAAATACCACCTGGATCAAGGAGACTGGTCGATCAAAAGATGACTGCGTGGAGAATTGTGTGTATGGTTGCTTGCTGAACGTGTCAAAGCTGAACATGTCATAAGTCACCGTGGCCTGTGCAGTTGCTCTATGGAAGAGGCATCCAGATGTGAGGCTAGTCGATGTAGCAATGGAGATGTGATCCGATAGGTTGTGACATACAAGGGTGTCACCAACACAAAAGAACTGATAGCAATGTGCGAGGTATGCTGCAGTAATGTAGTCTCTGTCGAATGATACAGGGTTCAAGAAGACCGCATAGTCGGTGTGGATAGAGTGATCCAGGGGCTGAAAATCTAGGGCCAAAGGTGCAAGTGTAATACACTGCTCTGCTGATGAAAGAGGCCTGTAAAATTTACAAGGTATGGCAACCTGTCAAACCTGTATGCTCAATTGTCATGAGTTGAAGGTCGTCTGATGTGTGCATGGCTAAATATCCATCGGCATGGGATGTAGCATCTGTCATAGGCTCGTCGAGAAGGAGCGGATAGTATAAAGACCTAGAAACCTAAAGTACAATTGTGAATGCATAAGATGTCCCTGAGATGAATGAGGTGCCGAATGCTGATGTAGGGATGGATTTGTAATCTTGGATCCAACCACTGATGTGCATGAAGTATGGACTGTATACGACAGCCATAAGTGCATGCTGAAACACTAAGTCTCCCAAGGTTGCACTATGGCTAAACCTGATAATGTCCACTGCACTGGGACAAGACTGCACTAATGCATAGGTATCCTCGTGTTGAGGAATGATCTACTGATCGAAAAAGGTGGTGATCACTGGATCCAAGGATGGTGCAATGCGGCATGACTGAGCCCATGCTAAAATGTCCTGAAGACTAATGTGTTGATCTGAATTGCTGAAGGGAGCTGAGCCCAAAGTATGCTCTGCGTCAGAGGTGAAAGCATCAGTGATGGATGCTGGAATGAAATGACTTGAAGAGCTGAATGCGTTGTGGCATAAATCTCTGCATGCGGCAAAAGATGTGAGTGCCTCGTACTAAGGACTTACATGCTGAATAACTACACGATCATATAGTTGAACTCCTGCTTGAGTATCTACATCTGATGTGACAGTAAGTGGAGTCGAATCCATGCATAATTGTGATGGTTGTGCATCATGAGAATTAGACTGAGCTAATGTCGATGGGACTACCTTGTACTGAGGACTTACTGTCAAATGTGCCTCGTGCTGATGGCTTACCGAGACATGTGCATGATTAGAAATTGTGGGCTGATCCATGCTAACATGTGAAGCATTTGCGTTTGATCTGTCAAGGCCAATGTGGCTCAAGTCGGCATTATACACTGGAATATACCCTGTGGCAATAAATGGTTAAAGAAGGTTCTCTTTCCACTCACGGATCTCATCTGGAGTCATGACTGGTGTATCATCAACTATATGACACGAATAACTGTGTATCATCAACTGTTGATGACTGGTGTATCATCAACTGTGTGACGTGAATAACTCCATGCTAGAGGCAGTGGTCTAGTACTTTGTGCAAGAGGTTTACTTGTGTACCGTCGGTGTGAGTGTCTACCCATGAGAACATTGTGTGAGAGCTGCCATTGGGGGGCTTACGTTTAACGGTCAAAACCAAGCCATGTGAGAATGTATGTGTGCCAAGGATCAAGCCTATAGAATGAAGATGACAACTAAGTATCGGGTGTAGCCAAGAGGCAGTACAAGGCTGATGTGTATGCGTGTAGGAACCAATGCTAAAAATAGGCAATGAAAATGACTATACATGGATGGCATGTGTGCGTGTAAGAAGAATGCAACACTCCTGAATCTGAGAGGAAGATGATTGCCAAGTTTCACGCTGAGTGATGAACTGTCGAATGCCAAGAGAACTGAACTGGTGTCAGTGTGAATGTGTATATCGATGATAGAACTATTGAGATATCGAGCTCCACTCGTGATATGCCAGGGTGACCGTTGTGCATTTATGTCACCGACTTGTTAGCTACAGATGCAATTGGTACACCGCCCATGAATAATAGCTGGATGACAGCTATCTTTATGTACTCTGGTTAGTGGCTCAGTTAGTATGCCACCTAGGTTAGCTGAGTTTGGTTTGAGACCCACATATAAGGTTCATCTATTCCTTTTGTACTAAGAGAGTTCTTTTGGCTTTCACAACTAAGAAGAGGAAAACTATTTTCAGCCTCCACCTTTGTGTGTATTCCCCCATTGTGTATGTGAGAAAGCTGCAAGTGAGACTTCTTACTTCTCTCCCACTCTCTTCATATGGTATTAGAGCTCCGGTTCGTGGTAAGAAGCTCAAGAAAGCAAACCAAGTTTGCGGTGTCTTGGTAAGAGGATCAATGTTGCTTTCCTTTTTCGAGTTTGGGAGCAAATCTCTGTAGGTAGCACAGTCGGAAAGTGCAAGAGTGCACTGTCTCAGATTGGGACGCCCTTTGCGGTGTGACGAGAGGGTAGTATATGCTGCGGGGTCATTTCGGGGCTCGTTTTGGTGGCAGAAGTTTTCGCAGGCACTCAGAATGGTGTTCTGTTTTTGCTGTGCGACCACTGTTCTGCTGGTCGGTGAAAAGTTACCGCAGAAATTGCATCGTATGTCTATGCGTAGAGATATTGGGAGTGACAGAATCATTCTTATTGTCTGTTAATGCAAAATCGTCACTAGAAAGTGACTGTATGGTCAAATATAGCTTTTGTCAGCTTTGCAGATTTACCCTTGTGAGACAGAAGTTGTGTTTTTTGCAGTGACAGAATATTTTTACAGTGTTCTGTAATGGCGTCTGATGCTCTTTCACAGATAGTCACTTAAAAGCTTGACAAGAACAACTTCTCAGCATGGAAGTTTAGAATGACGAATTTCCTTAAGGGAAAAGGCTATTGGGAGTTCATTACTAGAGCTAAACAAGAACCAGTTATTTCTAATGTTCCCAATCAACAAGAGCTACAGGCATTTAAAGGCTGGCATGAGAGAGCCAAGAAAGTTATGTATTGGCTGTCTATCAGTGTTTCAGATTCTATGATTATGCATATTCAGGATGCAAGCACGCCGAAGGAGGCGTGGGATACTTTGATAAATATGTATAGCACAAATACGTAAGCTAGGAAAATGCAGCTCAAGTAGGAGTTGCATAATGTGCAGAGAGAAAATATGAGCATAAATGACTACCACATGAAGGTGAAGAAGATTGCAAATGCACTTGCTTCCATTGGGTCTTCAGTGAAAGATGATGATTTAGTTTCTGTGACCTTGAATGGTCTAGGAAAGGATTATGCACAGTTTCGAACATCCATTGCCGTCCGTGAGAATTTTTCTGATTTTAGGGAGTTGATTGCTCTTCTAATTTTTGAAGAGCAGAGAAATGATGGTACATCTTCTTCAGGAGGAACTTCAAAAGAAGTCGTCTTCTACTCTACTCAAATGCTGAAAGAGGTAGAGGCAGAGGCAGAGGCAGAGGCAGAGGTAGAGCAGGTCGATCTGGAGGCCGTGACAGAAATCAGAATATGCAGCAAATTCAAGAAAATCAGTCCTATGGAGGAGGACGTGGTAACCTTAGAGGCAGAGGGAGCCAAAGAGGTCATGGTGGATGGCAAAGAGGCCAAAATGCAAACAACAATGTTGAATGCTACTACTGTGGTAAAATGGGTCATATGGCTAAAGACTGCTATAAAAAGCAGAATGACATCATAAATGAAAAATTGCAGCAAGGCAATTATGCATCCTCTAGTAGACAGGGTGATGACATAAATGAGCATCTGTTTATGGTGCAGCACATGATCAATTCTGTGACAAGTACAGAGAAGAAAGCAATGATGTGTGGTATACTGACTCAGGTGCGTCAAACCACATGGCAGGTCATGCAGAATGGATGCAGGATACAAGGAAAATGGAAAGACCAGCATTTGTGGAGACTGGTGATGATACTGCACATCCTATTGTGCAGATTGGTAAAATTCCTTTGTCTATGCAGGATGAAAAAAAGAAATACATGTCTGATGTATTTCATGTCCCGAATATTACCAAGAACTTGGTTTCTATTGGTCGAATGATTGAGCAGGGCTTGCAGGTCAGATTTAATCCTCATGGATGCTTTGTTGAGGATATGAAAAATAAAGGTCGCTTGATAGCAAAAGGGAAGAAGGGCAAGATGTTTACGTTGGATGCGAACATGCCTGAATTGAGTGCAGCAATGTTTGCACATGGGACCGGTGTAGTTGCAGATATTGATATCTGGCATAAACGCATTGGCCATGTTAATGTACAGCGACTTAAATTAATGCAGGCCCAAAATATTATTGCAGGATTGCCTAAGTTCAAGGTTGTAGAAATGCATAAGGTATGTGAAGCCTATCAATTTGGAAAACAGGCAAGGAAACCATTTTCTAGACATGTTCAAGAGAGTAAGAGGCCATTGGAATTAATCCATTCTGATGTGTGGACTACTAAAGCTGCATCTATTAGAGGCTATCATTATTTTCTCACTTTTATTGATGACTATAGCAGAAAAGTTTGGGTGTATTTTAGGAGAAAGAAAAGTAAAGTGTTTGGGCATTTCAAAGCTTTTAAAGCTATAATTGAAAAAGAAACAGGCTTGCAAATAAAATGCCCAAGGTCAGATGGAGGGGGAGAGTACCTCTCAAAAGAGTTTATAACATTCCTGCAGGAGCATGGCATAAAGCAGCAATATTCATGCAGTCATACCCCATAGCAAAATGAACTTGCAGAAAGAAAAAACAAGCATATTGGAGAGGTATCTCGTGCCATGCTCAATGAAAAAGACTTGTCAGATTATTATTGGGCTGAAGCAGTTGCTACAGCAGTCTACATAATGAACAGGACTCCCACTGCAACAATACATGGCATGACACCAGAGAAGAGGTATATTGGTAGGAAATCATATATTTCTCATTTGAAAGTTTTTGGTTGCATTGCCTATGATGAGTTGAGATCCAAGTTGGATCCAAAAGCTGAGAAGTGCATCTTTATTGGTTATTCTTTGCAGCAGAAAGGGTATAGATACTATAACCCTTCTACTCGTAAGTTTACAGTGAGCAGAGATATTTTTGATGAGATGAGCTGCTGGTATAAACCAATAAATGTAATTGATGATGTAGATGCACAAAATGGTAATGCTGCATAGAATTCACAGTAATAATCACAAAATATTAGTAGACCTGTAGTGTCCTCTAGCAGTGGTTCACATACTTCACCATGGACAGGCAGATTGAGGGTTCACATACTTCACCATGGACAGGCAGATTGAGATCAAGAGAATCTTCTCAAAGCAATGCAGATAGTGGTGTGCAAGTATCATGAAAGGGAAAAGAGAAAGTAGATCAGTCCATGGTTAATGTGAATGCAGGTCACTCTTATGTGGATGGTGAATCCAATGGCTCAGAACAGAGCCTTGATGATGAGTTGGGTATTCCTTCTGTTGTTACACCTGAAGTAAGGAAGACAAGGGTTGTTTTGAGAGCACCTGGTAGTGAGCCTATTTTACACAGGTCTACCAAAGTTAAGTATTTTGTGGATAGGCTGAAATATGATGGATTTACAGCCATTCACTATGCCTATATGGTCAAAGTGATACAAGAACCAGAACCCACTTCTTTTAAGCAAGCCATGGGAAAAGAAAAATAGGAGAAAGCCATGGATGAAGAAATGGATGCCTTGGAAGCAAATGCTACATGGGAATTGGTGCCTTTGCCTAAAGACAAGAATGCAATTGGCTACAAGTGGATTTATAAGGTGAAGCACAATGCAGATGGTTCTGTGAGCAGATACAAGGCAAGATTAGTTGTCAAGGGGTATGCACAAACATATGGCATTGATTATGAAGAAATATTCCGTCCGGTTGCAATGATGGCAACTGTAAGAGCAGTCATTACTATGGCTGCATCAAAGGGATGGTCTTTACATCAGATGGATGTAAAGAATGCCTTCTTGCATGGTGATTTGCAAGAAAAGGTCTATATGGAGCAGCCACCAGGTTATGTTTATGATGTTCATCATGAGTTTGTTTGTAGGTTGAAGAAAGCCTTGTATGGCTTGAAGCAAGCACTCAGAGCATGGTCTGACAAGATAGGAAAGTATCTTGTCACTATTGGTTTTCAGATTTCCACGGTAGATTTCTCACTTTATGTGAGAAAAACAGAGAAAAGTATTATGTTGCTTGTCATTTATGTTGATGATTTGATCATCACAGGTGTCAGTGATGAAGATATCCTTCATGTGAAAATACTATTAAAGCAAAAGTTTGAGATGAAGGATTTTGGAGAGTTGCATTACTTCTTGGGCATTAAGGTGATTAGATCCACAAGTGGGATATGGCTCTTGCAGAGGCAGTATGGATTGGACATGCTGTCCAAATATGGGATGACAGGATGTAAGTCTATTTCAGTTCCTTTGGAGCAGAATGTGAAGTTGAGCGTAGATGCAGGTGAGCTTCTGGAAGACTCTACTATGTACATATGCATAGTAGAAAGTTTGATTTATATGACTATTACCAGGCCAGATTTGAGCTATGTTGTTGGGTTGGTAAATCAGTTTATGCAGGCTCCAAGAAAATCACATTTGGATGCGGCTAGATGCATACTGAGGTATGTGAAGTCCACATTGCAGGATGGACTATTTTATGAGACTGGGGTTCATCTTAGATACAATTGCATGGATACACTGATGTTGATTGGGTTGGTAGTATAGACAATCTACCAGTGGATATGTATTCTCTTTTGGGAGTGCTGCAGTCACTTGGAGCAACAAGAAACAGCCTATAGTTGCCTTGTCGAGCACAGAGGCTGAGTACAGGGGTGCAGCAATGGCTGCATGTGAGGCAGCTCGGTTGTATAAGCTACTTTAATGATATGCATCAGTCTATAGATAGGCTAGTTGTCATTTATTGTGACAACATAAGCAGTATACACTTGGCAAATAACCCAGTTTATCATGCTAGAACAAAGCACATTGAGGTGCATTATCACTATGTGCAGAAGAAGGTTTTAGTAGATTTTATTGATCTAGTTTATGTCAGCACAGAGGATCAGGTAGCTGATATATTCACGAAAGCATTGGGTGCAGAGAAGCTGCGCAAGTTCAAAGACTTGCTTGGTGTGCAAGAATTGGGATTGAGCTCGAGGGGGAGTGTTGAGATATCGAGCTCTACTTGTGATATGTCAGGGTGACCGTTGTGCATTTATGTCGCCGACTTGTTAGCTGCAAATGCGATTGGTACACCGCCCATGAACAATAGCTGGATGACATCTATCTTTATGTACTCTAGTTAGTGACTCAGTTAGTATGCCACTTAGGTTAGCTGAGTTTAGTTTGAGACCCACATATAGGGTTCATCTATTCCTTTTGTACTAAGAGAGAGTTCTTTTGGCTTTCACAACTAAGAAGATGAAAACTGTTTTCAGCCTCTATCTTTATATGTATTCCCCCATTGTATATGTGAGAAAGCTGCAAGTGAGACTCCTTACTTCTCTCCCACTCTTTTCACAAGAACTGCATGGACTGACATAAGTGGAAACTAATTGGATAATGCAGCAAGGGCTTACTTGGCTTGGTGGAGTTGAATCTCCTCTATGTCAGTGCTAGACTATACATCAAATCACAAAATACAGCAAATGAATCTTATCTTAATTCATTTTAAGTGATGGGTGCGCTGCAATGGATCACGAGGAGGTTCCGATGATGAGGAATCAATGATTTTGGCTTGTGAAAATGTCACATGGAAGATTTTAGGTGCTCAATGCATAGAGCATGATTTGGCGATCATTTTTTCTTTTTACAGCTCTGTGAAATTCCCTCTGGATCAAAAGATCTGGCTCTCGGAAGGATAGGCCAAACTTTGATCCCAAGGCCCAAAAATGATGATGTGGCAGAGGGTGTCGCATGCTGAATTCACTGTGTTCCTATGGAGAGGGTACAGTGTCTAGCAAGGGCTATGACATGTGGCAGCCGAGGTGGATGCTGACTGACAACTTACATGGCAAGATGATTGGATGTGCTGACTAGGCACTAATGACATGGCACATATGGATAAGGTTACCATGTGGCAGAATATTAACCTACCTCCTAGCTCATGGTTTATATGAACTTGATCATGGTTAAATTTTAACTGACCACTGACTAAATTGTGGCTAACCACGGTTAGCTTAACTGAACTTGATCAAGTCCCCAACTAACTTAACCCAAGGCATAGCTACACCTAAGCAGAGTCCAACCCCATCTGCCATGTGGCGTACAGAGGTAGACCGAAATCATAAAAGAGATTCTGGCAGAATCTATAGATTTCATCAAGGGTGGCCTTCTCTGTCGATGTTTCGTCAGTGGAGGGTCTAGCTAGTCGCGTGGGAGACAATGCAATACCCAAAGCCACATCCAGTAGCTATGTCAAACGACGCGCCTATACGGAGTAGCCTGCTGCGGTGCATGGAGGGAGGGTGTCAAGTAGGCAATAGTTGCTAGAGCCGATCGTTTGGCTGCCAGTGGAAGAAGAGTCCACGAGGAGGTTGATCACGCAGTTGAGGTTGCCAGGTTCCAATGGTTGTCCATGAAGATGCAGACACGGAGTTGAGGAAGGCGTTTATGCTGCTAGCTATCGACCATGGAGCTATGGCCATGGGAGAAGCATGTAGTCCGGCTATCTTGAGTAGTAGGTCAAGCTAGGAGCCCTATTGCCAGGGCCATAGATATTGCTGCGCTGTTTGGTTGCTACTGGAGCACCCTTTGCTTGGAGATTGCCGGTTGGAGTTCGTTGGTTGAGAGAGATGTGGCATCGGTTGTTGGAGCTTCTATCGAGAGAGCTCCTCATTGGAGCATATGGCAGAGAAGCTGAAGCCGAGTAGACTTGCTCGTTGGGTTTGTTGTTGTTGAGGCACCGTATGAGGCAGTCGCATGGAGTAGTTGTTGTAGGGAACCGTCACTGGGTGCTAAAGCTACTGGAGTATGGGCTGTCGATAGAAGTTGGAACTTTGGGCTAGCTGCTGGTCAACTGTGGAGCTTTGAACCGATGCTGATTGCATCACTTGGATCCAGTTGTCCATGACGGCTTGCACTGTACAACAAAGCATAGGCAGTCGTGTGGTAGAGAAGTAGCATTTCGAAGTCAGGCTTTTGGTCGCTTCTACGTTGAAGCTTCTGCACTTGCAGGATGCACTGTTAGTTCGGCTACAAGAGCTATTGTACATTTCATGGGCATTTGCCCATAGATCGGGTGTCAAGATGGAGGCAAACATGGAGGCGAACTGTAGCCATTTGTTGATGTTGTTGCCGCTTGTGTCAGCCCGTGAAGGAGCCGAGGAGTTGCAATGGGCTTGCTAGTCCTGTGAAGCATGCTAATGTCAATGTGGTTGCCCTTTTGGAGCCTTGGAAGCTGCTACAGAAGGTTTTGGTATTGAGGTCATGGAAAACAAGAGCTTTAGTCTCTCTCACACACTCTTTCCATAGGACTTCAAAGATATCTCTATCAAGACTAACTCTCTTAGAAACTCATGAAATGGACCCCTCTCTCTTCTACAAAAAACCTCTCAAGGAAGTAACCTTACAGAGAACTCTCAAGAAAGAACCTTACCCAAATGATCATATCGAAGCACAAATAATCATATCCCAAGCTCCAAGAAGTGGATTCCTGAGCTTTCTGAACAGATATGGAGATGGAGAAGAGCTCTACAGAAGAGCTCTACAACAAGATATAGAGATGGAATGGAGATGCCTCAAAGGAGAGGGCTTCTACCTTGACACAACAAGGGCTTAATGCCTTGACGGAAGCAAGGGCTTGACTCTCTCTGACAGAAATCTCTCTCATGATGGAAGATGCCTCATGAAAGGAGGGCTTGACAGTCATGAACGGAGTGGGAGCACCTGGTGCTCTGATACCATGATAGCGGAAGTGACAGAGGGAGAGAGAGAGAGAGGACTGCACACCATGTAGCTACATGTGTATTGCCAATGAACATGAAAATATACATGTGAACCCCTTAGGGTTGGGGTTGGGGTTAGGGTTAGGGTTAGGGTTTGCCCCTATGCCTGGATAGTGCAATTTACACTATCTTTAACAAGAACACTCAACATTGTAGTGGCTAGAAAGCCAGTTATTGTAGTACAACTTATTGAGAAAAGGAGCTGAGGCAAATGGCTCCATCTAGTATATGCGATCATCATGCATTAGGCTCAAATGCTATGACGGATCCAACACTATTTATAGTGAAGGTGCCACTGGGCTTGATGTCGAGGAGAAACGAACGAGTTTGAATGACACTGGTGGCGTGAAGCTTTAAGAAAGGAGTCTCTATGCAGACAAGAGCATCAACATGGTTACCATGAATCTCCACAGTAACATTAGAAGCATCTCCCAACAAGATCCGTCCACTCAGGCAAGGGATCTTCACTATGCATTGGGTTGCATCACATGTAAAGCAGTACGGACGGCCAGGCTCACAACTAACTTGAACGCCCCCACAAGATGCACATTGGTAATCAATAAGTTGCGCATTCAAATGTGTGAAGTGCAACACTTCCATCACCTACAATAACAAATGAATGACACGGTCAGTGCAAAAACATAGTATAAATAAGAGAAAAATGTAAAATGGACTTCACTATGTTTCAAAGATTGAGAGAGAAGAAGATCAAAGAAGTTTGCTAGTCTTTTAAAAAAATGATGGAAATTGACGAAGGAGAGGGAGAGGAAGACTAAAGATTTCACACTGGATTCCCTCGCCCACAGCTGAGTGCTCACAGAGGACATGATCTGGGAAATGGCTATGATGATGACATGGTATCAGCAAACACAGTTGACGGCTTGACCTGATAGGATCATCGATCCCATCCAAATGGTCTTCTGATGTGACCTTTGAAGACGCATTTCCTGAACTCCCCAGAGAAAGAACTCTTGTAGCTAACCTTTGCCAGTCAAGCCTGAAAAGGGGCTCAGGGACCCTCAGACAAGACAGGCTTTCTCCCACTTTGAGTGAAAAGCCTCTACTATAGGAAAAGAATGGACACGCATTGCCAGACTTCAGAGCTAGGAGGGGTGGTGCCACGGTATCTTACTCGGCGACTGCTCAGAAAGCTAGAGGAGGGTTCTTTTCCCTCCCAGTAAGAAAGGAGCTTCTTACTCGCTTTGCCAGCTCAGGAAGGACAGACGAGGTCAAAGAAGGATGCTCTACCTCTGCCTCTTCCTTTGCCCCCAAGCCACAAGAAATCAAAGATCCCCATAGCAATTCAAAGCCTCTAACTATGCTTAGGGTATTTTGGATGTGGAACTCGATACACAGAGCAGATGGATTATGGTTAAATGCATGATATATGGACAAACATTCACAGTGGTTTCACTTTATGCTTCCAACAGTACACAAGAAAGAATGGTTAGCTGGGAGTCCCTCTTGGCAAGAAATAAATGCTTTGTTGCTGGTGACTTTAACATGGTGGAAAGTTCCAATGACAAATGGATGGGTAAAGGAACAGTCATCAAAGGCAGAGAATTGACCCTTTGGGAGGACTTGAAAGAAGAGCTAAGTCTAGTGGACATGGGGATGAAGGACACCTTCACTTGGTCAAACAGTCAAGTGGGGGACAATAGAAAAGAGGCTAGACTTGACATGATATATGTCTTGTTGGAAGATAAGCTCGAGTATGCTATCCCACAGATATGTTATGGATAGCTGGATATTCCTATCAGCACTATGATTGGTGTGTTAGCAGTTAGTAGTAGTCAAACCATGGTTCATACCCATGGTTAGTTCTTATCAATCCAGTTAGGTCTTATCTTATGGTTTTAGTTCTTTTTAGTGTGTTCACTTGGTGGATGTACTGTCTTTTTCCTTCTAGTATGGAATAGACTGTGTGTTGGAGGTTGTTTGCCCTCCTGGTATTCTTGCTCATACTTGGGTGTTCCCGCTTCTGCTACGTTATCTTCTTTGACATGGTATCAGAGCCCTTTAATGCTTATGGGTGAGTTGCTGTGGTAGAGTGGTGTGTTGAGGCAGAACTTTGGTCGTTTTTGAGGATAAGAGAGGCGTGCTAAGCTTGTGTTGAAGAATTCCTGGCTTGTCCTCCCTTCTACAGGCAGCTTTTGGTCACGACGTTGAAATTTTACAAACAAATACTCTACATTACTCAATTTCGCTGCTCTGAGTAATTTCAAGTTCTTTAGACTTGGGTCTGCTGTTTTTTGGCCGAATTCGATCATTTACGTCCCCAAATTGCCGTTTTAAAATTCATGTGAAGAAATCTGGCATATTAAAGTTATGGAAGTTGCATCTGCTCAAGTCTATTGAAGACTATTTATCAAAGCTTGGAGGCCGAGGGAAGAAGACCTCTTGAAGGTTCTCAAGAGATTGGCTGCCACTTATAGTTGAAAAAGAAATACAGGTGCCTTGTTTCTCTATGCTACACTCGTTTTTCTTATTCATTTTACTGCAAGGATTGGCATAGCCCACCGCTACAGGGGTGGTAGACTTGTGCCTGGGGATAGGTTTTCTTGCAGGTACATACACTTATAGAGACAATGGTTGATAGTGGTTGATGCCTTACTATGCATGAGGTTATGCTTATCTATTATCATATTGCAGGGTGTTCCTATGCTAGTGACATACTACTGGTGGATGCATCTTGGTGCCTAATATGGTCCATGGTTGATGCATGATTTTGCGGTGATATTTGAATATTTGCAATGGATCAGATGCCTTCGACCTTGCTATGATATAGTGGTTGGTTTGAGGATCTTGATGCCTAGCAAGCGGTTGTACTTTTTATGCCTGATTCCGGCTACATATTGATTGTTGTTTGCTCATGCTATGAGCTACTAGTGATTGACTGTTGGAATATTGTGAGGCATTATTGGACACCTTGATTTCCATTATTGGTTGGTGTGTTGCTTTGCCTTGCCACTGAAGGGAGCAAAGTGCCATTTTGATTCCAGTTGATCAGTTGTGTAGTGGCAACTGGAAGTTCTTGGACTGCAGTCACTGCAGTCAAAAGTGTACAGGTGGCTATTTTCAGCAGCAGATATCAAAAAATCCTTAAGGAATTTGGATCTACACTGAACTGAAAGTTTGTAGAGCCATGCATTGGCTACATTTTTGCTTTTGACAATATTTGCATCCAAGCTAAGGTGTGAAAGATATTGACAGTCCAAGACAGTAAAAAGTTACAGGAATCTATTTTTTTGTAATTATGGCAAATGCAAGTGGGTCTGATAATATCATCCAGATTGTTGGTGAGAAATTAGATTACCATTACTATCCCATTTGGAAATTTAGAATGGATAAGTTTCTGATTGGAAAAGGCTATTGGGATTTTATTATAGGTGATGAGAAAGAGCCTAATTTGCCAGAAAGAAATGCTACTGCAGAACAAGTTAAGAATCATAAAGCTTGGCTGGAAAGAGCACGGAGGGTGCTTCACTGGTTTTCAATATCTATTTCAAATACGATGGTTATGCAAATTCTGAACTGCAAGTCTCCCAAGAATGCATGGGATATCTTGACAATGATATTATGGCACAACTACAAGTGCCAAGAAAATTTAGCTGAAGCAAAAGTTCAACAATATGTCAAGGCGGGGTAGAACAATACAGTAGTACGTGACTGAAATAAAAACCATAGCTGATCAATTAGCTTCTATTGATGCTTCTATGGATGATGATGACATGGTTGTAGTCACTTTGAATGGACTTGGTCCTGAATATAAGTCTTTTGACACTTCCATTTCGGTGAGGCCAGATATGCCGAATTTCAATGAACTGGTTGCTCTTTTGATACATGAAGAAGTGAAGCTTGGGCTAAATACTGGTGCTAGTAGCTCCAGAAATAGAGATGTTGTTTTTTACTCTAATCAAAGAGGTAGAGGTGGTAGAGGCAAGAGTTCCTCTCATGATAAAGATGATGTCAGATATACATCACAGGTCAAGCCCATAATTGGAGCAATCAAAATCAGTCTCATAGAGGAGGAGGATCTCTCCGAGGCAGGGGAAGATCTAGATCATGAGGTATAGGGGCTTGTAGCCACCTCACCATGTGGATCATCCCAAGAAGAATAAGGTATGCCATTACTGTGGAGAGATTGGCTATATTGCCAGGGATTGCTTCAAGAAGCAAGCGAATCAGAGAGGAAGGGCAAATCAGCAAGGCCATTTCGCTTCTTCAAGTCATATACATGACACACCCGCAAACCAGTTGTTTGCTATGACGTATATACAAGATCACAAGCCTACTGATGGTGGCTTTGAGGATGTGTGGTACATAGATTCAAGAGCATCTAACCATATGACACCACATGGTGAGTGGTTTGAATAGATAACTCCTGGACTGCATGGATCTGTTTGCACCGGTGATGATACTCAGCATGACATTACTCATATGGGTGTTATACCTTTGGCTATGCATGATGACCAGACTAAGAAATTGATTGATGTGTTGCATGTGCCTTCTATCACGAAGAATTTGTTGTCTGTTGGGCAAATGGCTGAGCAAAACTTGCAGGTGCGGTTTAATAAGCATGGCTGTTTCATTGAAAATTTTGATAATGGCTGTAAACTTATTGCAAAAGAAAAAAGACCAGGAAAATGTTCATTTTAGATGTAGGCATACCAGAATTGAAGGCTGCCATGTTCACCCATGGTACGAGTCTTGTTCAAGACTTGGAAATTCAGCACAAATGCATTGGTCATTTTAATATTCAGAAGCTGAAAAATATGTAGCATAAAGGCATTGTTGTTGGCCTACCAAAGTTTAAGTATAATGCTTTGGAGCATGTATGTCCTGCATGCCAATTTGGGAAGCAATCTAGGTTGCCATTTACTATGTATATGCGAGAAAGTAATAGACCCTTGCAGTTGATTCACACTGATGTCTGGGGTCCAATACCTCAATGGGAGGTTCATCATATTATGTCACATTTATTGATGACTTCAGCCGCCGGTATACATGGCTATATTTTTTGAAACATAAGGATGAGGTCCTACCTGCCTTCAAGCATTTCAAGCAACATGTTGAAAAGGAGTTTGGGTCATATATCACATGCTTGAGATCAGATAATGGAGGTGAATATCTGTCAAATGAATTTGATGACTCCTTGGCCTATCATGGGATTAGACGGGAGCTTACATGACCATATACACCACAGTAGAATGGATTGGCTGAACATAAGAATGGGGTGATTGGTTGGACTGGTAGAGCCATGTTAAATGAAAAGAACTAACTTGATTATTATTGAGCAGAAGCAATTGCAACTACAGTGTATGTTCTAAATCACACTCCTACTGCTGGCATTCATATGCTCACACCATATGAGAAATTGTATCGACAGAAGCCTGATGTCAGTCATTTAAAAGTGTTTGGCAGCTTGGCATATGTGCATATACCAGATGAGAAGAGGAGAAAATTAGATCCGAAGGCTGAAAAATGTATGTTTATAGGCTATGCTCAAGATTGAAAAGGCTATAAGTGTTACAATCCCTCTACTAGAAAAACTTTGATCAGCCATGATGTTATTTTTTACGAGATGGGATCTTGGTATGGAAAACCTGATATAGTGGTTCCACATCAAGCCTCGGATGCTCAGTTGAATGAACAAAATCAGCCACATACTACTTCTATGTCAGGACCTATAGCCAGTGGTGATTCCACTATGAGTCCTTGGTCAGGTAGGTTGCATTCTTCCACCACTGACACCTCTATGTCAGTGAGGGGGAGAGATAAAGGGAAGAACAAGGTGAATGAGATTGTTTCAGTGCCTAAGATTGAGGTTGATATGCCCCCTGGACCATCTAATTCAAGTTATGATTCTTATGGTAATGATAGTTTGGATAGTGAATTGGGCATTCCTTCTATTTCCACACCAGGTGTGAAAAGCAACAGGTACGTGCCACCTCATGAGAGAGGAGAAGCTGAAAAGTCAATGTCTGGAAAGTCTGTGAGAAGATCTCAAAGGATAAGATACCCTGTTGACAGATTGACATACACTAGGTTTATGGCAAAACACTATGCATACATGGCAAAAGTTGTGGGACATACAGAGCCATCTAGATTCAATGATGCTGTGCATGATGAGCAATGGCGGATAGCCATGGATGAAGAAATGGATGCCCTTGCCTTGAATCAGACTTGGGATTTGGTTGAACTTCCTGTAGGAAAGACACCCATTGGATGTAAATGGGTATACAAAGTGAAATGCAAATCTGATGGATCAATAGAAAGGTATAAGGCAAGGCCACTCGCAAACGGTTATGCACAGAAGTATGGTTTGGATTATGAGGAAACCTTTAGCCCAGTTGCAAAGATGGCTACTGTGAGGACGGTAATTGCTTTAGCTACTGCAAAAGGATGGAAATAACAGCAAATGGATGTTAAGAATGCCTTTCTCAATGGTGATTTGCAAGAAGAGGTATACATGTCACATCCAGAAGGATATGTCCATCTTGATTTTCCGCAACATGTTTGTAGATTGAAGAAAGCCTTGTATGGGCTAAAGCAAGCTCCACGAGCCTGGAATGAGAGGATGTTAAGAATGGATGTTAAGAATGCCTTTCTCAATGGTGATTTGCAGGAAGAGGTATACATGTCACATCCAGAAGGATATGTCCATCTTGATTTTCCGCAACATGTTTGTAGATTGAAGAAAGCCTTGTATGGGCTAAAGCAAGCTCCACGAGCCTGGAATGAGAGGATCAATCAGTACTTGCAAAGTCTTGGTTTTATGGTTGGCAGGGCTAATCACTCATTGTTTATGAAGAAGACAGATGCCAGTTATGTTGTGATTGTTATATATGTTGATGCTTTGATTCTGACTGGCAATGATGATGATGGGATTGCTGGAATTAAGAGCATGCTAAAAATGGAGTTTGACATGAAGGATTTGGGAGATTTGAAGTTTTTTCTTGGCATAGAGGTGTTGAGAACACCTGATGGCATTTGGCTTATGCAGAGGCAGTATGCCTTGAATATGTTGGAAAGGTTTGGCATGAAGGAATGCAAACCTATGGATACACCTTTGGAGCAAAACTTGAAGATTATGGCTGATTCTGGAGCTGATATTGAGGACATTACCATGTACACGCGGATGGTTGGCAGCTTGATATATTTGACTATGACTAGGCCTGATTTGGCATATGCTATGGGATTCATTAGTCAATTTATGCAAAAGCCACGGAAGCCTCACTTAGATGCAGTCAAGTATGTCAAGGCTACATATGAACATGGGCTCTTTTATGCATATGGCAAGGAAATAGAGCTGGCTGGATACACAATTGCAGATTGGGAAGGATGTGCATATGACAGGAGATCCACCAGTGGCTATGCATTCAGCCTTGGAAGTGCTATGGTTGGCTGGAGTAGCAAAAGCAACCCATAGTGGCATTGTCTAGTACAAAAGCTGAGTATAGAGGTGCAGCATTGGCTACATGTGAGATTGCTTGGCTTTAGAAGTTGTTGCAGGATTTAGGATTGCATGTGGATAAGCCAGTCACACTTTACTGTGATAACGTGAGTAGTGTCCAGTTAGCACAAGTAATCCCGTATATCATGTTAGAACAAAGCATATTCAGGTACACTACCATTTCATTAGAGAGATGGTGTTGATGAGGCAAGTTGACCTCATTCATGTTCGGATTGAAGGATCAGGTTGCAGATATCTTTATTAAGTCCTTGGGTAAAGATAACTTCACATGCTTTCAAGAGCTTCTTGGTGTCTTACTCCCTACTTGAGCTTGAGGGTGAGTGTTGGAAGACAAGCTCGGGTATGCTATCCCACAGATATGTTACGGATAGCTGGATATGCCTATCGGCACTATGATTGGTGTGTTAGTAGTTAGTAGTAGTCAGACCATGGTTCATACCCATGGTTAGTTCCTATCAGTCCAATTAGGTCTTATCTTGTGGTTTTAATTCTTTTTAGTGTGTTCACTTGGTGGATGTACTGTCTTTTTCCTTCTAGTATGGAATAGACTGTGTGTTGGAGGCTGCTTGCCCTCCTGGTGTTCTTCCTCATACCTGGGTGTTCCCACTTCTGCTATGTTATCTTCTTTGACATGTCTCACAAGATCTAGTTAGCTAGACCAGCTCTTATCAGACTCAGGTCTTCTCCTCTTTCTTTCTTTCAGATCATAAGCCAATCCTTCTCAAGTGTGACTTTGGCTTGGGCCAAAAAACCACTTTATGGTTTAAGGCTGATCCCAAATTTTTTAACTTGAGAAGTGTTCAAGAAGGTGTTAAAGATATTTGGCTCAAGGCTTTCACTAATTCTCCCTCTGCCAGTGAAACCTTGTGTACTGCAGTTTACCAGACCCAAAGGTTCCTCAAAAAAGCTAAAAAGAACAGAGCTAAAATTAGGGCCAAGACTCGATGGACAACATTCAAAGCATGATTACTACCTTGGAGACCCTAGCTAGATAGGGGAAACCTCAGGCATAGGCTGACTTAGTGCTCAAAAGAAATGAGTTTAGGATTCAAGAGTAGATTCTTCTAAATGACTCTAAAGTATACTTTAGAGATTGGTGGGATGGCAAAGCTGACAGACCAACCAAGGAGTACTTCAAAAGTATTAGAAGGAAAAGGTCCCATGAAGAGGTCCCCCTTCTTAGAAAAGCTGACAACTCTTTGGCTCTTTCTAATGAGGAGAACATTGACCTCATTTGGCTTCACTTTCAGAATTTATTGTCCTCCACCATTCAAGTAGACAATGAAGTGACTAAAGCCAGGGAACTTTGCAAGGAAGCTAGAAAAAAACACTGTTCTCAGCTTTGACACAACAAATACTTGAAGAAACCTCTGACTATAGATGAGCTTTTTGAAGTTGTCAAGGTGATGGATGATGGTAAAACACCAGGAGAGGATGGACTACCAATTGAATTCTACAAAAAATTTTGGTCCACTGTTGGCTCATACCTCCTTCTCTTATGGCAGGAAAGTATTAAAAGTGGGTGCCTGCCTACTTACATCAATGGTGGTGTTATCAAACTTATCCCTAAGGAAGGAGATAAGTCTGAGCTAAGGAATTGGATACTCTTACTATGCTCAACTGTGGCTATAAAATATTTGCTAAAGCTCTAGCTCTGAGGGTTAAAAACAGAATGGATCCTACCAGAGTAGAAAGGCTTCATAAAGGGCAGACATTTACTTGAAGTTATGATCAACACTTGGGAGGGTTGAGAGTATGCCAGAGAAACAAAATAGGACATATGCTTCTTGAAGGTTGACTTTGATAAGGCATACGATAGACTTGAATGGGAATTCATCATCCAAGCTCTAGTTGATATGGGTCTTAGCCCCCTTTTCATCTCTTTTATCAAACTCCTCCTCACTAATGCTATAACAAAGGTTTGTGTTAATGGGATCGTGAGCCAACCCTTTGAGCTTAAAAGATCTATAAGACAGGGGTGCCCTATTGCCCCTTTACTCTTTGCAATTGTTGTAGACTCCTTGGGGTGGCTTCTTCATCAACAAAGCCAAGAAAGCAAGTTGAAAGTATTGAGTTACCCTCAGGCAAGCACCTTATCTGTCAGTAGTTTGCTGATGATACAAACTTAACCCTCAAGAATGAGTCACAATATATCAAGGTGGCCATAGAGTCTTTAGAGATATTTTGCAAAGCCTCTGGGTCCAAAATCAACCACTCTAAAATTGGATATGCAACCCTCAAAGGGGATGAACAGCAAGTTTTGGAAGAGATGGGATGCCAGAGGACCAAACACGGCTCAGTCTTCAGGCTTCTAGGTATCCCCATGGGGTTTGATAATTCCCTCAAGCAAAGGTGGGATTGGTTCATGAACAGATTCCAAAACAAGATGGAGAAATGGAGAGGATTTTAGGCTAGTCTGGCAGGAAGAAGAACTATTCTTAACCATTGCATATACCCTATTGTTATCTTCTACCTCACAGCATGGTCCCCCTCCAAAGCTAGAATTAACAGATTCCTAAAAACTTGCAGATCTTTTCCGTGGGGAGGTAAGATACCCAAGGTCAGGTGGGACTTCTGTATCAAATCTAAGCAGGAGGGTGGATTAGGAATTATTGACATAGAATAGGCTGCTGTGAAACTCTCCTCAACCTGGATTTTAAAGGCAATCCTACACCCTCTTGAAGATTGGGCTCAACTTATCCTTAGGAATGTCAGCTCCCTAAGACCCCTCAGAGTCCTCAAGTGGAAAAACTACCCCATGCTGTCAACTATTTGTAACCTAAAGGCAGCCAGCTTTGGGTCTCTCTTTGGACAGCTTTTGAAGGGATCAAAAGCCTAATTGTCTTTTCATATAAAGGAGCTTTTATGACCTTGTACTCAATTTGGATTTCTATTATTTTCAAAGAAGCTGTGCTTTCTGAAGAAAAAATAGCTAAGGCAGCTCTTCTCTTTAAAAAGGAGTTGCAAAGCTAGGGGCAATTGTGGAACAAAGCTGAACTAGGGTGGAAAACATGGGCAAAGATTAAGAGAGAGTTTAGCCTAAATAATCAAAGCCAGTCACTTGTTCTGGGTAGAATACAATTTTGGAGTGGCAGCCAATAGTGGAAGGGTTCTTTCCTAGTTTATAGTAGAGAGTTTAGCTGGGTGGAGAGTACCTCTTTCTTCCCTATACCCACACCAAGTAGGGACATGGGAGATCTCTGCAGGGTTCTTAATGATAGGTGGAAACTTCATGACTCCAAAGAGAAATGGAAATTCAGGTTCTATGCCATTTGGTCTTCTTCAATTCCAGACAAAATATCTGCCCTGTGTGCCTCATATTGCATAAAGTTGTGTGGACCAATGTCAGAGAACTCAGGAAGAACTGCCCCTCTGCCAATGAAAATATCTTCCATCTCTTTGTGGCTTGTCCTGTGGCCAGAAAGGTTTGGAAAATTGTCCAACTGGAGACAGGTGAGCCAGTGAATTGGAAGGCCATCTTACTTGGAGACTCTGCAAGAACAAAACAGGACACTTGGTCACCCTTAAGAGCACATGCACTTTGGTTCATATGGGTAACCAAGAATAATCTTCAGTTTAATCAAATTATTTTGCAACCTGACTTACTGTTTGTTAACTAAGTAGGACCAGAAGAAAATCATAGAAGTGATTCACAGTTTCAAAGCAGAAGCTGCCCTCTTCAATGCTGGCTTACAAAAACACACTCAAAGTTGCTTTGGGATTAATAATTTCACGCCCTTTGTAGTCCCTGTTGAGATTACTGAGTTTCTTAAATAGGTACCCTCCACAACTACCAAGAAGGAACCAGACTCACCTTGTGAAGCCCAAGCAGATGACACTGACAGCTCTGGGGACTCAGAGTTTTTCAATTACTCTGATTACTTCAATGATGACAATACAGATGACACTGATGACTCCTATGTCCCCCTCTTTTGACTCTGTTGCTACTGTTTTTTACTTCAAGAATTTTGCTCAGAAATGTTTTGATGAAACTCTCCCCATGGGGGCTGGTTGTTCTTTACCAAAGAACATGTAAATATTTATGTTCATGATGATGATATTCTGATATGACACAAACTTTTTCTGCCCAAAAATATATATATATATAAAATGTAAAAGTGTTATACCTTCCAATTGTAACCAAGGTCAGAAACCTGACTTGTCAATGCCTACTGCAGTTTACATCTTTTCTAACCCTTAGGTAGAGTCTGCTAGAATAGTAAAATCAAAAAAACCCAATCCATTTTTACCACACATGTAGGACACATTCCTGAGGGTGTACATGACAATACCCTCCTCATGGTACTCTTGAATTAGCCGTGTCAAACCATTCTTGCGTTCTCTAACAAAGTGAAGCAGTAATGGGACATTTAAATGATTGAAATAAGTAGTCATAAGGAAATTTTTGTGTCTGCAACACAAATTAAGACAATTTATCTATACTCACAATGGCTCTGTCTTCGTGTAGAGGACCATCAACAATCATCAAAAAATCAGCATCAACCTTGATTATTGTTGAGAGAGAAGAAGAAGAAACGATAGATACACCAAATAGACTCCCAAAGATTGATTCATATTGATCACGAGTTACACATATATAGGTGATACCTAGTTTAAGTTGGAGCAAGCTATATATAGCTCTAAGACCACCACTCAAACAAAGGTCTCTAGCTACGGTTGAAAAAACCCTTGGGGAGCACAAGGAAAAAACCCAAGCTCCTATATACAAGTATACAAGTTGATCATAGAGTTAAAGTGATGCATTTGTACAATTATTTACAAGTATGTAATGTTGATCATAAATTGCCAGCAATGCATATGTGCATCTATATACAAATGTTAAAATTCACCCATAGGTGTGTTAATCTTCGAAGAGAGAAGCGTAGCACTGTGAAGCGTGCCTCACTAAGTTCTTTAGTGAGAGTGTTCACAATCATCTGAGAAGTGGGACAATGTTCCATCATTATCATCCCTTTCTTCACTTCATGTCTGACATAATGATAATGAACAACAATATGCTTGGATTTGTTATGCTGAACATCATCTTACAAATGGCACTTTGATTATCACATCTAAGAGGAGTACTGGATGAGGGAGGATGTCCAATATCTGTAAGCAATTGGCATAGCCAAACCAATTCTTGAGCAGCTAGAGAGGCTGCTACATACTCAGATTCTGTGGTAGAAATAGCAACACAACACTGCTTCTTACTTGCCCAAGAGACCAAGCAACCATTGATAAAGAAGCAATTACTGCTTGTAGACCGCATAGAGAAGTGAGAGCTTGCTCAATCTGCACCTGTATAACAGGTGGAGCAGCAACTCGTGCAGCTCTGTTGCACTGTGGTGCTTGGAGAGGAGGCTCGCTAATAGACCTAGCTAAAGGTTTGCTGAAGGAATTAATTTCCTCGGACATCTCCTTCTTCCCTTCAGATAGTTTACTTGTTGCAAGCATATATGCATGCGCATCGAGGGCCATAAAACCAAATAACCTCATTTGCACTCTACAAAAGTTATTATGCAACTCTATGAAAGTTGGGGTTGTCCCTACTAGTGGCCACCCTCAAATGGGTTTGAACTTATACAATAAATAAAATTCTTTGCCTACAATCATCAAGTGAACAACCAACAAGTATTGTGTATGGACAAGCTATTTAAGGTAGTAGCACACAGAAATCTCTGTTCAAAAATAGAAAGAAATGACACTTGGAAGCAAACATTCAGTATACAATGCTATAGAAAATAAAGACAAATTTCAAAATATATATATTCATTGTAAAAAAAAATATGCAAGATCTAAAACTTCTTCTATGTCCACTATCTGAACTGAGAATGAAAGCTACTGTAAATGAAAGCAATACTTCAAGAGGAATTCCTCTTTCTCATAAATATGAAAATTGATGGGGAGACCGATTTTTCACGAATGCTACCACCGACTTGTCAGCGCATGAACTATACTTGCAACAATACGCACTCAATCTACGATTTCTATGAAAAATACCTGCAAAGAATAACAAAATACCATGCAACTATTACTGATTTTACAAACTCAAACCTATCGCTATTGTGGAACACGCAAAATTGGGAGAATGTAGAATATTAGTACCTTCTGCATAAGCTTCCCTAGCAGCTGCAAGGAAAGCTTTGCGTAGAGACTTGGCAGAACTAGGCTTCTTGATTCCACCGGCCTTTGACATATAACCGGCCTTCTAGGCCTTGCAATACAGACCTTGCAATACAGAGTCATAACCATTGGGGAATTCGAGGAAGCAGTATCCTCTACATCAAAAAAAGGACGTAGCAACTACCTATTTTCATATGTTCATAGGGATTTAAAATTTACTAAAGAATGATTATATTTGAAGCAAAATGTTGTAGGGTAACCTATATGGAGGTGCACCAAACTTACCAAATTTCTATGTCTATAAAATATTACTAGTACAAGCAGGGACTTTCCTATTTGGAGCACATGCCAAAAAGAGAAGGCTTTGTGTATACAACTAGAGAAGGAAACTTAACATACAAACAAAAAATATACACAACACCCTCCACTACAAAGCGGATTGTCCTACCTACGAAGAAGACATGGACAGAATAGACCAACGTAAAAATTGTAAATATAGCATAGCAACTCCACAGTATCAAAATTGTGTGATCTCGAAAGTAACATACTTACAAACATACCTTCTAAATTGTTTAGGGGAAACTTGGATGACTAGCCAACATCCTTTGTAGTTGTAAGGGGCGACATGCCTTTCAAAAGAATTAAAAACAACTTATTCAAAAAACACCCCAGCAAGAAAAATGGAAAAAATGCAGCTCGTTAAAGAAATGGTATGCACTAACCCTTAAAGGCGTTGTTCCCCTATCACAATAAAAGTCCATGACCTCCATACATGCTTTGCCCTTCCAAGAGTCCTTCCCAACACGTTTCTCATAACGCGCTATTGATCCTTCAACAAAAGAGCATGACAACAGATTGTACCCTGCAAAAAAAACAGAACGCAGTGAGCAGGCCAATAAATAATTCCCTACTCAAATACATGAGTAACAACAAACTTTCAATGGCACTGAAAAGCATCAGAATCAGAAACTTATAGATGATGGTCTCCTATATAGAGTAACATGCTAAAAAAGGACAAGAAAATCTCAACAAAACAGAAGTTGTTGTCTGACACCAGCATGTGTCTTGGGTCCTTCCATGATGTGCGCTCCGGGCCAGCAAATCCAAACTAGTTTGTATGGCAGGGCAAGAGCTCCATTGCACTTAACATAGTCAACGATGACTTCAGGTACCCTAAATTGCTTCGGGAGTTTGAAGTAGAAGAACTTGGGTTTCCCTTTGCCCATAAAGCAACTCCTCCAAAAAAACCAAAACGAGCAATGATGTTTAATCATTCATCTCTGACTATGCAGAGATTTCTGCACACAGATTGATTGTAGTAATAAACAGTGTCTCGTAGTATTACTATGAATCACCAGTGCACATAGTGGCATGAGCTCCTATCACTAGAAGCATTGTGACCGCTGAACTCCACTGCCTTAGTCACTGTCTTTGGTGATTATGATCCAATCTCGTACAGATTGCAGAGATTGTAGAGAACAGTAACAAGATCGGAGAGGACAGTGTTAAAAGAAATTTTCTAAAAAACTTACAAACCAGAAGACTTGTCATCAGTAGGAATCAAGAATGTTTCTCCCTTCAACAAACAACATAACTCAGCCTCACCAAGCCTCAGACCTACTTCAAGTGTCCGTAACACACTTCTACATGCATAGCCAAGTAAAGGAGCTCATTGGCAATTTTCTACATTGTTTCACACTAATATACAAGCAATCTGAGCGATAGATGAATGGGCCAATAGCCCAGATGTAACAAGCGATTGCACGTACCTTGAGGTTACTGGACATGAACTTGGAACATTTGGTGATCTGTTTGACAGTACTCACAATCAACGCTCAAATTAAAAATGACTCAATAAAGAATCCACAGGGAATCTACACACACACTGTTGACGAACAAACAAACAACTTACCTTTAAATATGCATCTCTTCATGAGACACCATCCCGCCTGAATCAGCACGAACGTGGTTGCCTCTACCCTCATCGGCCAATAATAGGCAGTTCAATCGACACAGGTCAATATTGCAGAGAAACAAACATACACACATGCAGCGTTTGGGAGTTTTTGGAGAACTACAAAGATGGTAGGTGGATCCGAAGGATATGAAGCTCAATCAAGTTCAGAGGGCGCTAGCACTGTTTGTGGAGACGAACGAAGCCATTTACTATACCTTAAGTCCATCGATATGAGAAAGCAAGTATGTTCTACAATACGGACATGCAAGCATCCGTCTCAGCAAAAGGGCTTCTCTTCTCAATCCCGGCTCCATCAGGATAACAGGCAGTTTTCTCATTCAATCAAAACGTATACTAAGACCTCCCCATTTGGGGCAGGCCAAAAACAAAAAAAGTTCATTCTTCTTTTTAGCTTTGTATTTCGTCGTTCACGTGAATTATGATTTTTAAGAAGGATTGATTCTTTGGTTTGATTATCACCATTTTGGAGCAATAGATAAGTATACGCTTGAGCCAGTAAACGTTCCAGGCTGAGCAGAGAAAGAGCAGGAGGAGCAAAGGAGTTGCGTCCATGCGACTAGGGGAGAGAGAAGAACAAATTAGCCACCTGAGCTGCATAGTTAAGGAGAGGAGATCATGAGGGAATCAAAGAAGGCTTCCATCGAGCTGCAGTGCGAGCCAAGTAACCAAAATATTGAGATAGCTTAAGAGGAGAGTAGAAAAAGAAGCGCAATATTTTGCCCAGAGTCAGTCTCAAACGAAATTTGGAGTCAACCAGGCTCAATTCAAAGGCATTAAAACGGTAAGTGATATTCCTTCATTCACGTACCGAATTCATTCGTTCACGTTTATGATATGTCAAAAAGAGCGAATCATTTGAAAGGTCTTTCAATGAATTCAAATATGTTTCATGCTCTGGTTTTTAATCGAAGAGAATTGGTAAACGATTAGCTTTTCTTGTAGAAACTACAGAGTCGCATTTGCGTAATGAATTGTATTGATGATTGACTCGAATACATAGATATACAATCGGTATTGTGTCGATTGGTCGCAGGTGTGTCTCTTCGTGAGTGATTGTGTGTGTGTGAATTAGTCTTACGAAAGACTTGACGTCTTACTTCCTACCCGTAAGACGAAAAGACGAAAAGTCTTTACGAGTAACAAAGTGTGGAATACACATACGACAGAATGAGGACAATCTAATCCCGAATCCAAATTCGATTTCAGTAGGATGAAGAGGGTCAGCTCTGCTTTCATCTTCATACGAGCTTTGGGCTTCTTCAACACACACATATAGTTTCTTTCTCGATCTTGATCAGTACCGTTGCTCCCCCTCAAGAGAGAGAAAGGTAGAAAGGATGCTAGAACTTTATCTTTAATGTTCGATTTGTTGTCACGATCTGTGTTATCTTGCTTGTCTTTAATGTCATCTGCACGCTGATTTGCATGCCATCATCTTCTAGAGCAGATTTGTTTGCATGAGCGTGGCCTGCATCATACCTTATTCTTGGGGCGTCGCCTCTCTCACCCGGACGAAATGAGGCTTGGATCAACGTGCACAGATAAAGAGAGGTCTTCATCTTGACCCTCGGAAGAGGTTTGGGCACGATATTGGGATTAACTACATCGTCAAATAGAATTTTGCATCGAGTAAATTGACGCACAAAACCTTCGAGATGTCGCACGGGTGCAAATTTGTCCAGGTCTGCATTTGGATCGCCTTCTTTGGTATCTGGATGTTGGCGATCACTGCTTTTGATTTCAGTGGGCTCGAATTTGCCTAGAACTTCTCCTGTTTGTGGCTGGAGGTGGCCTTGACTTTGGTCATGTGTGTGCCCATCATGGGGCTGTAGTCGTGGAACCTTGTTGCCATGAATTATGGGCAGATTGTTGCCAGTATCATCTCCTCGCTTTGGTTGGAGACAAATTTTGTTGTTGGGAGTCCCTGTGATTGGGAACTTTCGCGGACCATTGTTTCCGCTGGATTCTCCTGTTTGTCGCCAGAGGTTGCCATCGCTTTGGCGTTGTCCTTTTGAGGACCGCAGTGTTTTTGCTGCTGCATATTGATCTTGCCCTATCGTTGAGTGGTGACGCAGGTCCTTGTTGTCTGCATCTTGATTAGGTTGCTGCTGCCGCAGGATCTTCTTCTCATTTGTCACTCC
This sequence comes from Dipteris shenzhenensis, assembly GCF_047967505.1. Taxonomy (NCBI): domain Eukaryota; kingdom Viridiplantae; phylum Streptophyta; class Polypodiopsida; order Gleicheniales; family Dipteridaceae; genus Dipteris; species Dipteris shenzhenensis. The sequence goes on along the minus strand of NC_141621.1, from coordinate 51,222,076 downwards.
ATCTGCTTCGAGGAGGATGAGGAGGCCTAGGTTGTGCGGAAGTCAAGGCTGGGTTGGACCCATTGGTTGGCCTCTGATACCATGTAGAAACTACAGAGTCGCATTTGCGTAATGAATTGTATTGATGATCGACTCGAATACATAGATATACAATCGGTATTGTGTCGATTGGTAGCAGGTGTGTCTCTTCGTGAGTGATTGTGTGTGTGTGAATTAGTCTTACGAAAGACTTGACATCTTACTTCCTACATTTCTAAGCTGAAGAACTAGGGAATGGATAAGCAAACATATATGATGGCTAAATAGGTGGCGGGAATTTATGGACGTACTACATGACTGATTAATTTTGCTAGTCAGCCATCCCTCCTCGTCATTCATGATATTCGTCTCAAAAATATCTTGCCTGCTCGATCTCTTGCAGCTTAAATCTTCCCCTCCACGTAGTGCCCCTTTGAACCATAGTGTCTTCAAATTGTGGTCAATGCTATTCATTTATTTCTCTCACTCGATCAGTGATACCCTCCTACATTCGAGCTGAATCAATAGCTAAATAGACAACTTTGCTTTGCTTTCTTTCTGTTTGTCTTGTCTGAGGCAATGGCCTACGTGGGTTTAGATAAAATTATAGGTACCTTCCATTACGACCGTTAAGAATGCGAAATCTATACGGACAGGGGTAGAGTTGGTCCACGAATTGTTCCAGTGTAGGAATGGGTGGATCACATGCCATTCACTTCATCCATACTCTAATTGTACAAAACAATGAAGTGCAGCAATCTTCATATACATGTCAAGGAACTAATGTTCTCGCCCGCTGCAATATATATGCAAATTATCTTGAACAGAAATTGTAACCGCCAAAGATATTGTGCGATGCAAAACTCTCTCTATCACTCCAATAGTACCTTTATAATAAACCCTCCTCACTTATGCATTGCCCAAAGTTGCTAATGAACCTTAGGCCGTGCAAGGCATATTCTGCGCTACTTTTCGTGTGTGTAAACTTGAGTTTTGAGCAGGCAACTGGCGTAGGTGGATTGACATTTGGAATCAACGAGTAATCATCCGGATTTTGCACCACCGATAGACTGTGACAGATTGTTTCCTATCTATCTATGGTACTGGAAACAATAATTCTCATTCGGTCTCCAAAGAGTTTGTGCTGCGAAACGATTTGTTGGTTGGCCTGTTGTTTTCTTACGAACTGGAGCCCATCGCTCCATCCGCCATGACCTAAATCCGGTGATCTGCAAGCAAAATCTATAGAAGAAGGCTAACCAATTTACAAATCCCTTCCAAGGAGGCAATGTCAAGGAAAGTATCACCAACTGGTTGTTCTCTGGGTTGATGCTACAGCTACAGCAGAACAGTCAATGGGTATGAGATGGGGAAGATAAAGCTTGATCTGGTTGGCTATGGCGCTCATAGATGGATCAGGTCTCAGCATGGCAAGGACTTCTGGCTTATCAGGCCCAAAATTGGTGAGACGATCCCCCCAGTAGTGTTTCATCCTCAACTTCTCTGCGTTGGCTACCACAGTCTCTCCCACCTCCATCCTGAATATGTGAGGATCGTAGGGCGTCACGTCCTTGCACACCTCTATCTTCAGCAATGGCTTCTGCCTCCCCATCACTACCCCTTCCATGCTTTCCTTCCTCCTCCCACACCTCTCTATCAACCATCCATCCTGCTCTCCCTCCGGGTTTCCTCTGAATATCATGTATTGCACCAAGATCTGCGTCACTGCTAGCCTTTCCGCCTCCCACCCCCTCAATAACCCCTGCAAAAAGCATCTCCCATTGTCCTCTAGGCTGAACGGATACTCGTCCATGTCCACGGATCCTGAGGCAGCCTTGAAGTAGCATAAAGGAGCTGTTAGAACTTTAGAGAGTTGCACTATAGTAGAGAAAAGGCCAACGACTAAGTGGCAGATCGAGTGCAACCCAATTTCCAATTCCATCTCTATGCACAGAACAAGCTTTCAGAGCTGTGGTGCGGTGATGCACCATCGTGGCTAGTGCGAACACGGTGGAGGGGAATGAGCAATGAGCCGTCGAACATATTTTCTTAGCTGGGTAATGATCTCGCAAGCTCGATTGGAAGGGTAACGGCAATGAGATGGCTGGATCCTCCGATGGAGGAGCTACTGAATTTCTTTAGGTACTGCACACCTTGGCCTTGCCCCCATGGACCCATCGTAGCTCCATGAGAAGTAGTTTGGAGCCAGGTTCCATGCTCGGCCAGCTTTTTTGCATTGCAATAGTTGTTAGATTTGAACGTGAAGCTGAGACAGTTGTTCCTCTATTTTCGGATTCCGAAAACGCATAATATGGTGTTGCGACGAAGTTAGGGCGTGTGATAGAGTCAATTGATTATAGAGATTATAGAGGACATGAGACGTTTTGTCTTTTCGTCCAACACAGTTGGAGCTGGTGAGCTCGCGGAGCCTCCCATCGATGGTTGTCGTTCATCGTCAAGCATAGTGAGTGATTTTCCAGAGCTTGCAGCCCTCACATACTCTCTCTCTCTTTCCCTAGGATCTTACGACTCACTAGAGTATGTTATAAGCTTTGGCCTAGGGCTGTATCTTGCGTGGTTAGAAACAAATAAAAGTTGTTTTTTTGCTTATATCATTTATAAAGAAAAATTATAGAATAGAAGAATGTATTGATTTCATTTAATTTGTTCGAGATTAGAGATTTGAAATATATTTACATTCAAATTACACAATAATATTAATTAAATATATAGATCATTTTAAACTTTTTAAACATACTTATAATTTTGTATCAGGAAAGAAGTGAATGGTCTTCTTCAGCACATCTTGGAGGTCTATTGGCAAGCTCAAAATCTTGACTCCACCATCTTTACTAATCTGAGCATTTAGAATATCATGTCTCTTTCGCTGCTTCTTGAAAAAGTGTGCTTGCAAACTGCCTCCAGAAATTCCCATAGCATTTTCAATCACGCTTTCATTGATGGTAATCTTCTGACCTTGACAGACTAGTTGCCCCTCCTTCATGTTCACCTCCTGTACCAACCTGGTGAAGTTGAGTTTGCAGTCTGATTGCAAGGGAGAACAAAACGGTCGAGAGGGATAGAAGACGAAACGGTTAAGGGAATGAAATAGCGATTTTTAGCCCAACTACTGCACTGTCAAGGTGAGAGCCACCGCCGTGGTTGTAGCCTGCCGACTACACTGTCAAGGTGAGAGCCACGGCGGTGGTTGTCTAAAATTTTGATTGATTCAAGGCGGTAGTACTGACTTGCATGGTAATGAGTGATTAGAGGTGGTGGCATCTAAGATTCCCAGCCACATCTGTGGTAGCAACTAAGATCCATTGGACTGGTAGTTAATTATGAGCCACCGCAGTGGCCCACAATTGCTCACCTTCCAGTTACCACCACCAAGCTTGCATGCATGGTTACTACGAGTGCAGTAAATTACTAGTCACTGGGCTTGCATGCTCAAGAGAGTACTAGAGTGCATGGTAATGAGGGATTAGAAGTGATCAGGCTTCATGATTTACTTTTGTGGGAATTACTGCCCACTGGTGGTGGTTGTCATCAGCCACATCTATCGTGCTATGATTCCATCGGGCTGGCAATTAAAATTACCAGTCATCACTCACCCACCACCGGGCTTAAGCATGCATGATCACTATGAGTGCAGTAAAAATTACCTCAGTCACCACACTCGCATGCTCAGTAGAGAACTAGAGTGCATGGTAATGAGTGATTAGAGCTTCATGATTTACCTTTGTGGGAATTACTGCCCGGTGGTGGTGGCTCTCATTAGCCATGTCCGTCGTGGCTAAGATTCCACCGGGCTGGCAGTTAATTACCAGCCACCGAAGTGACCTGCTCACCCACCACATGGCGTCTACTTCATGATTACTAGCCCGTCTGGGGTGGCGCCTAAGATTCCACTACGGTGGCCTGCAATTAATATGGCTGGAACCCCAGGCTCCAACCACCACGGTGGCTCAAACTTTATAATCTATATAAGATCTGTGGTATTTGGCATTTTACTACGTTGCTCTCATTCGCCCCTGCTCTGCTACTTTGCTCCACATGTTCTACTACTTTGGTCCACACCCCTCCTCCAGCTCTTTTCCACCCCTGCTCTACTTTTGCTCCATGCTCCCTCCTCCAACTCTCGTCACTCATCTGCTCCCCTGCTCATCTGCTACTCACCCACTCATCTTCACCATGCTTACTACTACCACCCCCCTCGATGCTCTGTGATCCCAATGTTATCTGCCTTCTCATATAAGGTGATTGCGTTGCACTCACTTGGAGTAGAAATGCTAGCACTAGTGGAGACCCTTTATTCCCAGAGTCGATTTCCCACACATCTGCATGTCACCACCTTAGATTACATGCTCACAGAGGACCTCTTTATGGTTGTGCTGTATGGGTTCCCCCTAGATGTTGATGAAGGCCTCAGTATTTTCATAGCAAAGTACTCTCAACTTGTTGGGATGCCGTAATCTGAGTCCTGGCAATGTGCATGGTCTTAAGCCTCTCCATCATATCCTCCTTTGGCTCCCTAAAATTTTTTTATGCAACAAGTTAGACTGGCGGAAAACTAAGATGTACAAATTCCCTCTTGCTCAAACGAGGCTCTCAACAATGGCTGGATGTAATCTTTTGGCCTCTAAGGCTCTCAATGATCTTTTGGCTCACTGGATGTAATGTTTTGGTCTCTAAGGCTCTTAGCAATTGCTGAGTTTTTATTACATTTATGTTATCTCTTTTTGTTCAATTTGAGGCTCTCTATGTGCACTGTTGTTAATTTTTATATTTTGAATGGTTATAGTCGCTAGCTGTAATCTTTTGGCCTTTAAGGCTCTCAATAATTGCTCACTTTTTATAAATGTAAGATCTTCTCTTCAATTTTTGCTCTGTATAAATTGTTAATTTTTATATAACCTGTTATTGGACGTAGATGTACATTGTAATCTCTTTTGCTCAATTTTCACTCAATAAATTATACTTTTTTTCTCATTTATATTTACTGCAACAAGGACTAAAATGCCAAGAAAGAAGAACTACAATTTTCTTGGTTTATGACCAAATAACGCTAAAATAACTCCAATGACCCACCATTGTGGTTGCATGGAGATACATCTAGAAAAGTATAATTAAACTTTCAGAAAATACAATTGATGATATGGCCCTTGAGGGGTCCCCTCTAGGGGCAAGGGCCATATCGAGATGCATTATACAATATCCAAGATGCCACTGGATAGAAATGGCATGTCGATATGGCCCTTGTCCCTAGAGGGGACCCCTTAAGGGCCATATCATCAATTGCATTTTGCTTGGTTGCACAACAAAATACATTTTCCTTGGTACACAAATATATAACTCCAAGAACCAACACGATGGATGTCATAGATCTCCTTCTATTTGCCAGTGCATTGGTCGTCATAGACCTCCTCTTGTAATACGTAAAAATAGTAACGGAGCTATAACTCCAAGAACCAGCGCGGTGGTCTCTCCATAAATTCTGGGCGATGACAGGTCGTCAACCTGCATTGAGGCGATACTCAGAATGATACATTATGTCTCATTATTATGCGAAAAACCAATGCATTGGTCTCTCCAAGCCAACCTATGATTTGCATGCGTTGTGGGCAAAGATGCGGCAAAAGGCTGCACAATAATAGGTGGTCACTGTGCTATGGCGATGTTGAGAATGATAGATTGCATCTAATTACTACACCAAAAACCAGCGCGGTGGTCTTTCCAAGCCAACCTTCAATTTTAATTATCTGCATGGGTACGGTGCCTAGTGACAAGTGGCAAGCTACAACAAAAGGCTGTGCGATGATAAATGGTCAGGCGACTTAGGCCAGAGAGTACGTTGCATAAAGCAGTGTAGAGATACCGAGATACCGTGTATGGAGCTATGCGGCATTCAAAACAAATAGATTGCATCTCATTATTACGCCAGTGTGCCTTCATGACATTCGAAAAAAATTTTACGAGAGCGCAGGTCCGTGCAAATTTCAAATATATTTCACACAAAAGCGTGTTGGGGTAAAGGCACTGGCCACCCTGTAACAGTTTTTATTCTAGTACTACTAAGTACGCTAAGTACACATTGTACTTAGGTACTTAGTGGTCCTAGTCCTATCCACAGATATATATATACTAGTGTGTGTACTTGGGGAGGTACCACTCATTGCTTATCCCCACCCACTGGTGTGTGACTACTGTGGGTGTGTCTCCTCACTCCCAAAACTCCTACTCACTCCAGGAACCCGTCAACTGGTATCAGAGCATTTGAGAACGTTCTTTCCGAACTTAGCCGTGATTGCCCGCTCCATTTCAGAATCCTCGAAGCTATCGGAGAGATCACTTTCTTCGTCTAAACTCCCTTCCTCTGAGGAACCCGTCGATCTGTCGTCCGCCTTGTCCTTCTTCAAGCCTCCCTCCCGTTCCATCAAAGCCGCGGCAGTTGCTACGACTTCCTCCTTAACGGCCAGAAAATTGCGACACTAAAAGGTGAGAAGCCCAACTCTGCCACATTTCTTACAGGAGCCGCGAGCCTCGTCGGCATTGGAGCCGGTAAGGCGGGCTAAGGCAAGCAAGCCCTGGAAACTATCGTAGGCATTCTGCTCAGCGCCAGAGACAGCGGATTCTCCTCCACGATCGGGGGCAGGTTGTTTCTGATCAGGGGCGTAAGGGTCATACACGATGGCGCTCTGCCAGATGCCATGAGTCTGAAGGGCAGCACTGCAATGAACTCTGTTGTTAGCGGGCATGCGGACGCGACCTGCGGTGGCTGGCATGGCGATGGATGCAAAGGTTGTGCATATTTTTTTTTTGCTAGAGAAGGAGCCTATACATGCTCTACTCTATTCTCGGAGACAGAATTCTGCTCAGAGGCAATACCTTCTTCATTGCTGCTAGACATGGCCGCCACATTGCTGCTCAGAAGGAGTGTCTCCTGTCCTTTATTGGTTTTCTGTCTCGCCACTTCACAAAGCAAATGCTTCTACCCAACCTTGCTGAAGCAAGATGCGCCGCCCAAAGACAGAAACATTCCTGTTCTGAAAGCTTGACGACAAACCAAAGCTGCTGCTCCTTTTCTGAGATCAACATCGCTATTGCTGCTATTGTGGCCGACCACAGTCTAAGCAGTCCTCTTCCAGTTGCTGTGGGCTGCTCATTTCTGGTTTTTTGAGAGCTGCTCCTCACATTTTGCCATTGGCACATTAGCCAGGTACTCTGTATTACTTGCATTGTACTTTCCATTCCTGCCATTTTCATTTCCTTGTACCGCGAACTGCGCATATACACGTACAGGTGCAGGGGTTCTACTTGTGGCAGGGCTTACACTCAACACTGAGGCTTAGCTTATGCCGCAAACAGTGTCGAGACAGGTCTTATCACTTGGCCAGTGATTGTACGTCAGTGTTGGCACTGAGTGTATGCATTGGCAGATCTGTGCTTGATACTTGCAGCGTATGCTATGTTGGATGCAACCCAAATGGATATGTAGTCAAATGCCTTGTGAGTAGCAGCTGTTGATGACACTTACTGTGTTAGTGCACGGAATGTGCTGTCAGTTTATGGGGCTTATGATGCTATTGTGCGTGGGACATATGCTTTAACTTGTTGCTGAAAGTACAACCACATTTGGTACAGATTTGGTCGATTTTGACCAAGTTTGACTTTCGTCAAATTTGGGGCTTTTGTTGCCTGACCGGCAATCTGTCAAGTGGGAGCACTCTACATACATCAGACTATCTCGTGGAGCACTACTATGCTTTGAAAGTGCAAATTTGACTTACAGTGTTTGGTTAAAGGTCAATCTTTTCCAGATTGGATGTCAAATCTCTGATTTTCTTCATGCATTCAAAGGGCTTTTGAGCCACCTCACTTCCAAACTGTAAATTCAGTTGGGGGGGAAGTTTCTGAAGCATATGGAGGTCTAAAATCAGGGATTTTCATCAAAAAATCAGAGATTTACAGTTTTTTGACAGTCCGGGACTGTCAAACATCAGGTTTGACCATATTTGACTATCAAAAAGTCAAAAAGTACTGCTGTTCTTTTTATTATATCAGTTCTGGGATTTTTCTGGAGCGATTTGACGCAGCCGTACCGCACTTTCGCCAGTGAAAAAGACAGGAACAGCTTGCTGTACTGTTTCTGCAGCAAGTGGGAGAAAAATATTCAGTTGGTTTTGTGCCACTGAAACAGTACCAAGTTCACTTTTGATCGTACTTCCGCTGCGGGGGAATTTTCTTGGAGTGACTAGTGCTTAATTGCACGACTACAGGGAGTCAGGCGGTTCCATTGAGGAACAAACTCTACTTTCTTTACCATGAGTTCCGGCAGCGACGTGTCGTCCTTGTTCCAGATAAAGAAGCTCGAAGGAGCTAAAAACTACGACATATGGAGGACACAATGCTACAATGTGTTGATGCAGAAGGACCAGTACAAGCCTATAAAGGAGAAGGTTGTTAAGCCCTCCAACGTTACTGATGAGCAGTGGGAGAAGATGGACAACTTGGCCATGTCGACCATTATGCTTACAGTTGTTGATTCACTGGTTGTAGGCATCAGGGATGAACCTACTGCGTGGAGGATGCGGAAACGTCTTGAGGATACTTATGCCAAGAAAAGTGCCACGGGAAAAGCTTACTGGCTGAAAAAGCTTGTTGGTCTTCAAATGAAGGAGGGGACACCTATGTCCACTCATATTATTGAGTTTAACAGCATATTCAGCCAGGTGATCAACCAGGGGTTGAAGCTCGATGATGAGCTGAAAGCTACACTCATCCTATGTTCTCTACCTGAGTCATGGGACACATTCAGGACTTCTACCAGCAACTCAAATGCCATTCTGTTATTTGCAGATGTGGAGAGTGCTCTTCTACAGGAAGAGATGAATAGAAAGAACAATGCTGTTGGGAAGTCGAATGCTTTGAATGCACGCAGCAGGTCCAAGACACGTGGAAACTACAAAGAAAGAGAGAGGAGCAAGTCCCGCTCTAAAAGTGATCTTGTATGCAACTATTGCGGCAAGAAGGGACATATTGAGAAAAAGTGTTTTCAAAAGAAGAACGACCTGAGAGCCAAAGAAGGCAAGACTCAAGGCAAGTCTAAGGGCAAGGAAAAAGAGGAGCTGCATGTTACTTATGTTAGTGACAGTGACAGTGGACGTGAGATATGTTTCACCTCTTCACTGGAGGCTCATACACTTCATGCTGGTGATGGATCAGATATGCTTTCCTGGATTATAGATTCAGGTGCTTCCTTTCATGTTACACCCTACAGAGATCTGTTTGTCAGATATGCAGGAGGGCAGAAGGGAGTTGTCTTTCTTGGTGATAACCATGCATGTTCGATCATTGGCATAGGTGATGTCAGGCTTGTTCTTGAAAATGGCCAACAGTTAATGCTCAAAGGAGTCAGGCATGTCCCTGAAGTGAAGAAGAACTTGATTTCCACAGGTTTATTGGATGACGATGGTTATCAGACCACCTTTGGCAGTCAGAAATGGAAAATCAGCAAAGGGGCAATGGCTATTGCCAGGGGTCCTAAGGTTGATACTTTGTATTCACTTCATGCTGGACATTGTCCGCATTCCGATGTAAACGCCGCCGAGCTGCCAAAGATTTCATTGTGGCATAGCCGGCTTGGCCATATGAGTATTAAGGGAATGGAGCAATTGGCTCATTTTGGTTACTTGCCGAGTCTAAAATTTTCAGATTTAAAGAAATGTGAATTTTGTCTCTACGGTCGTCAAGTACAAATACCTCATAAGAGAAGGTCAGATCAAAAATTACAGCTCTTGGAGCTTGTACATACAGATGTGTGTGAGATGCCTACACTCTCTTTAGGAGGTTCTAAGTACATACTGTCATTCATAGATGACGCCACCCGCAAAGTGTGGGTTTACACTCTCAAAAAGAAGAGTGATACGTTCAAGGCTTTCACTAAGTTTGTTGCACTGGTCGAAAATGAGACAGGCAATAAACTGAAAGCTTTACGATCTGACAATGGTGGAGAGTATTTGTCCAAAGAGTTTCAAGAATTCTGTGAGGCAAAGGGTATTCAAAGGGTGTTGTCTGCACCATATGATCCTCCACAGAATGGTACCGCTGAAAAAATGTTCAGGACCATTCAAGAGAAAGTCAGATCCATGTTGTCACATGCTGCACTGCCCCACACATTTTGGGCTGAAGCTGTAAAGACAGCTGTGCACCTTATTAATAGGTCACCAAACAAGAGACTATGTGGCGGTGTGCCTGAACAGGCATGGACGGGTAAGCCTCCGTCTTACAAACACCTACGGGTCTTTGGTTGTGTCGCGTATGTGCATGTACGTAGGGAGGACAGAACTAAACTGGATCCAAAGTCTCTTAAATGCATATTCCTAGGTTACGGTGACAAAAGTGAGATGGGCTACAGGATTTGGGATCCCAAGAACAGAAAGCTTATACGCAGCAATGATGTCGTGTTTGATGAAACCATCATGTTCAAGGAACCTGTTGTACAGCAGGGACCCTTAAAAGTAACTATTGATGATGACAGGCATCATGGGCAACACAGACAGGCTGTAAATCAGCCACAACAACAGCATAACCAGCCATTAAATGATGCTGCAGCAGGTCCAAATGGACAGCCAGATATGGCAGATGATATCCCAATGGATGTACCACAGTTAGATGATCTTCCTGACATGCAAATGCAGCCAGAACTGGGTGATGAACAGGCTGGACAGCCACCTCATGATGATGGTCATCAGGTTAGAAGGTCAACCAGACCGACACGGCAGCCAGACAGATTTATTCCTGGCTTTGATTATCTAATGCTCACTGATTGTGGAGAGCCTTCATGCTACAGAGAGGCTAGGCAGAGGGCAGACAAGGTTCAATGGGATCTTGCTATGAAATCTGAAATGGACAGTCTTCACAAAAATGGCACTTGGGAATTGGTACCCTTGCCTATTGGTAAAAAGGTACTGCCATGCAAATGGGTTTATCGACTTAAGGTCACACCTGGTGAAAAGCCAAGGCATAAAGCCAGACTGGTTGCCAAGGGGTTCAAGCAGGAATATGGTGTTGACTTTGATGAGATATTCTCTCCTGTCGTTAAGATGACAACTCTCAGAACTGTATTAGCATTGGTTGCACATGCAGATATGGACTTGGTCCAAATGGATGTCAAGACGGCATTTCTTCATGGTGATTTACATGAAGAGATTTTTATGCAGTAGCCAGAAGGTTTTACAGTGAAGGGAAAGGAGAAGCTTGTGTGCAGACTGAAGAAAAGTCTTTATGGTCTTAAGCAGGCACCCAGAGAATGGTATCATGCGAATCCAAGGTTATAGGAGAAGTGACATTGATCACTGCTTGTATACCAAGAAAGCTTCAGATGGCAGTTTACTGATCCTCATTTTGTATGTGGATGATATGTTGATTGCTCGAAAATCTCATAAGGAGATCAATGCCTTGAAGAAAAGATTGCACCAAACATTTGATATGAAGGATCTTGGTGATGCCAACCATATACTGGGCATGCGGATACTTCGGGATAGGGAAAAGCGGTTGCTATACTTGTCTCAGAAGGAATACATTGGCAAGGTCCTGCAGAGATTTCACATGGAGGGGGGGAAGAGTATTGGTACTCCATTGCCTCCTTATGTGAAAATCAGTGCTTTGGACAGCCCTCAGACAGATGCCGAGAGGGCTGAGATGTCAAAGATTCCGTATGCATCAGCGTGTGGCAGTCTCATGTATGCTATGGTTGCAACCAGGCCCGATATTGCGTTTGCAGTGGGAGTGGTTAGTAGATACATGGCAAACCCCGGCAAGAAGCATTGGAATGCAGTGAAAGGTGTCATGAGATACCTGAAGGGTACACAAGATTTGTGTATATGTTTCGGCAGTCAAGATGCAAAAGTGCAGGGTTATACAGACTCTGATTATGCCAGTCACCCTGATACCCGGAAGTCTACTACCGGATATGTTTTCACTTTCACTGGAGGTGCAGTGTCGTGGGTATCTAGAATGCAGCAGTGCATTGCTCTGTCTACTACAAAAGCTGAATATATTGCAGCCACTGAGGCATGCAAGGAAGCTATATGGCTATCTCGGCTAGTGGCAGATTTGGGCTACTCTAGTGATACTCCATTGTTGCATTGTGACAGTCAGAGTGCCATACAGTTGGCACGAAATCCTGTTTTTCATGCAAAGACGAAGCACATCGACGTGAAGTATCATTTTATCAGGGAGGTGCTTGAGAACAAGCAACTTCAGCTTGTGAAAGTTCACACTGATGACAATCCAGCAGATCTGTTGACCAAAGGATTGGCTGCTGAGCGGTTTGCACACTGCAGACGGCTTATGGGTATAGGATAAGCAGACCAATTGGTCTTGTACATGATGATGTATATTGTTGTTTTTTCTTTACTCTCTCTTATGGGCACATTGCCTTTAAGTGGGAGGTTGTTGGGGTAAAGGCACTGGCCACCCTGTAACAGTTTTTATTCTAGTACTACTAAGTACGCTAAGTACACATTGTACTTAGGTACTTAGTGGTCCTAGTCCTATCCACAGATATATATATACTAGTGTGTGTACTTGGGGAGGTACCACTCATTGCTTATCCCAACCCACTGGTGTGTGACTACTGTGGGTGTGTCTCCTCACTCCCAAAACTCCTACTCACTCCAGGAACCCGTCAAAGCGCATCACGTTGTGGCCCCAAAATGGTCCTGAAATAGTTTTGCGATTGGCTAAACCCAAACAGATGTTCATCCATCAATTATATCAAGATGCAATGGCTATAGTTAGATTTAGAGGAAAATCAAATTTTTTTCACATTCACTTGCAACACACAATGGCCAGAAATCAAACGTGAATTATTGTTTGGACAAATGGCTAGCAATCGTCCTGATCTACTAGCACATGTTTTTGCTATTTAAACAAAATCTCTTATGGACGATATTGTAAAGAATAAACTATTTGGAAAAGTGAAAGGATATGTTTACATCATAGAGTTCCAAAAACGTGGCCTTCCACATTCTCACACCTTGGATATTCTAGAAAGTGTGCAAAAACTCAAGAATGTAAATGACTATGATAAAGTCATTTGTTTGTGTAGAGATTCCTTGCCACAATAGTTACCCATTGCTATATGAGGCCATTTAAAGACTTCTATCCATGGACCTTGTGGATCATTTAATCCAAAATCAATTGCATGCAAAATGGAAAATGTTCAAAGAGATATCTTAAGTCTTTGTTAGAATCCACAATTGTTGATACAGATGGTTACCCACTTTATAGACATTCAATCAATGGAAGAACTGTAGAAGTAAGAGGGTCTCTTATAGATAATCATTGGGTTGTGCCATATAATCCAACATTATCTCTACAAGGTATAATGCACACATAAATGTTGAAGTCTATTCAACTATATCTGCCATTAAATATGTCTACAAGTATGTTTACAAAGGATATGATCGTGCAACTGTGCAAATACAAAGAGGTGATTAGGAGACAGATACAATTGAAAAAAATGATCAAATTAAACAATATCTTGATGCGTGCTATGTGTCCACGCTATGTGTCCACACTAGAAGCAACTTGGAGAATTTATGGATTTCCATTACATGATGAGAAACCAAACATTCAAAGGCTTCAAGTTCATCTTTGAAATGAGCAAAATGTGACTTTTGCAGACCATAAAAATCTTCATGATGTTGTTCAGAATAAAGAAGGGAAGCATACAACACTAACAGGATGGTTTCATTGTAATACAATGCATGTACAAGCAAGGTCAACATTATACATAGATTTTCCAAAATATTGGGTTTGGTCAATGAAGGATAGAGTATGGAAAGTCAGAAGACAAGGAAACATATTTTGTAGAATGTATTTTGTACAACCTTCAGTAGGAGAGTGCTACTACTTACGCATGCTACTTTGCATTGTTTTAGGTATTAATTATCATTAATTATTTTTAAAATAATTAATAACTATTACATTGAATTTAAAATGTTAATTATATAAAAGCTATACAAATTAAAAATTAATTTCCTATAAAATATATCATTTATTGATATTAATAGATTATTTTATAGAAAATCTTATAGGAGCCACCTCTTTTGAATATCTCCGAACTTTTGTATAACACCTTCAAAGAGCCATGTGCAGCTAGGGGATTGCTAGAATCCGATGAAGAGTGGCATTAATGTCTACATGAGGCTTCTCAAGTTCACTCAAGGCAACAACTTTGACAATTGTTTGCTACAATACTACTCTTTTGTGAACCCAAATATCCAAAATATTTATGGAATTTTTTCAATGCATTCTTTTCTAATATTTTATTTATAGGTTCCAACAACAATATAATTATTTTGATGTTAGAGATATTGAAAAGATGGCTCTCAATAGTGCATTATTAGATCTCCAAAGAATATTGCAAGTAAGCAATAAAAGCCTTAAGTGACTATCCTGATCTACCACTTCCTGATGAAAGCATTGCAAATGGAAAAAATAACAATTTGATGATTGAGGAACTTGCCTATAATAAGGATGAGATGTCCCTACAAGCACGCAAATTGTGTGCAACACATAATTTAGATCAACAGAGGGCATTTGATAGTATTGTAGATGCAGTAGACAAAGAGCAAGGAGGTCTAGTCTTCTTAGATGGACCTAGAGGCACAGGAAAAACATTTGTCTATAAATTCTTGCTTTCACACTTAGATTGAATAAATTTGCGTGCCAGTTGCAACTTCAAGTCTTGCAGCATTACTATTGCCTGGTGGTCATACTGCACATTCTTGATTTAAACTACCTTTAAATCTAGATGAGAGCTCCTTTTGCAGGATATCTAAAAATAGCCGTGGAACATGACACATGACACATAGATATGCATTTGAAGCAAATGAACGAACTTTGAATGACATTGTGGGTTGCAACTCAGAGTCTTATAAGCCATTTGTAAATAAAGTGATTCTTTTAGGAGGTGACTTTCATCAAATATTACCAGTTGTATGGAAGGGATCACATCAAGACATTGTAAATGCATGTTTGATAAAGTCAAGCTTCTGGAGTCATGTAAAAGTTCTTCAATTAACACGCACTATGCGTGTCCAAAGAAATCTTAGACATGGTATCAATGACAATGATTCATTCTGTTCTTGGTTGCTTCAAATTAGAAATGGAAGCCTTCAAATTAAGGGAAAAAATTTAATAAAACTTGAAAAATCACTGAATCAAAAAACATAGTAGAATTGATTGAGTTGACATATCCATCGTTGTTGTCAAACATACAAAACCCTTCAGAATATCTTAAAGAAAAAGCTATCCTTTAACGAACAAATGATGAGGTGGATATTATAAACAATGAAACAATGTCTAGAAATCCAGGGCAAACACATGTTTACCTTAGTGCTAATTCTCTACTTGATAATGAATCAATGTCTAGCAATAGCCTATATTAATTGAGTTTCTCAATTCATTGAATTTGGAAGGTGGATTTCCTCCTCACAAATTATCTCTAAAGGAAAATGTTCCAATAATGCTTTGAGAAACTTGGATCCATGTTTAGGGTTATACAATGGTACATGGCTTTTGTGCAAGGCTTTCCACAGTAGAGTTATCGATGCAAAAATCATCACAAGTGCACATGTTGGTGAAAGGATATTTCTTCCATGGATTTCACTCTCTCCAACTATTGGAGACTTGCCATGCAATTTCCAATCAAACTTGCTTTTGCAATGACCATAAATAAATCTCAAGCGCAAACAATAAAGCACCTAGGACTTTACTTAAAAACACTAGTATTCTCACATGGTCAACTATATGTTGCTCTATCTAGAGTATCATCTCCAAATAACATCAAAGCAATTATTGCAAAAGAAGATATATCATTATCTAAAAGCGAATGTAGCGATGATGAAACAATTAACATTGTCTACAAAGAAGTATTATTGAAATATTTAAATATTACAAATTAATTTAATTGCATTATGCTTTTAAATTAAAAATTATAAATAAAATGTTACAAATTTGATTTTTTAATATATCAATTTTATATTTAGGAAAGAATGGATCTAGAAGAAATAGTTCCACGTTCTCCAATTGATAATATTCAAAAGATCGAAAAAGAAAATAAATTGCATCTTCATCAATTGGAGGCATTAATGAGAATATACAGTTGATGGTTGATCTAAATGAAGAGGATACAAATGACAATCAAGATAGGGCTAATCAAATTATGAAGAGAAGGAAAAGTGGAAAAACCTCAGCTACAAAAAAAAGCAAAAGAAAGAAGATATCAATGCCAAAAAGAGTTAATCCAATTTGAAATAAAATTCAATTAATAGAAAGCTCCACTTCTACGAATATAATTACAAATGTCATGAAAGAATTGCAATCACAGATGTTAAAAGGGCATCATATTATATTGAAGTCAATATCAGATAAATCCTCATCTCCTTCTTGATGTTCTTGTGTAGTATATTTTTTTCGAGTGTGAGAGTATTTTTGTAGCTTGGATGCATTCGATCTTGGTTGAGGATCTTCATGTAGTGTGCAAGGCTACCTTGGATGTGGTTAGAGTAGAACTAGTCTTGCAGTTGCATGGGTGGCATTCCTTTCTTCTCTTTCTTAGAGGTTCTTCATGTGTGGTGAGACATGTGGATGGCATATCTCAATCTCCCCCTTTCCTGGAGATTGCATCCCATTCTATACATACTTGCGACTAGATATTGTATGGTTAGGATGGGCACCCCATATGATACATGCCAAAAGTAGGAAGGCTTTTAAGCACTCTCCCTTATAAAAAATGTAATGACTCTTGGCCATTAATACATTTAATGGCACTAGCACAAAACCATGGCATTTAGCCTGTTTTGCTTTGAGCTTGTTTACTTCCATTCGTCCATGTCGTTTCCTATACTCAATAAACCAATTCACCATTCGTCAAATACTTAGCACAATGATATACATCAAATGATTAGCCAATCATGCTAAGTAATGGTCTTTACAAATGACTACCCATTAATGTGAGTACTTCGTAATGGCATCACCCATGATACTTATTAATGGCACACATTTAGTTAGGCATTCCTGACTAAACCAAAGTATTAAATAGAACCCCTGCCATGTCTGGTGCAATCCTATAAATACTTTATGTCATTTCGAACAAGAGTTTTGAGAAATACTTTCTCGTAACATTCCCTCTTGGTTAAGGTGCAACTGACCTCAGTTGTTTGTGATTTTGTTTATATGAGTTAGGATATCAGGATGGTATCGGAAAAGTGGTCAGGAAACCATTGTGCATTTTCTTTTCGATGCTATGGTAGGCAAACATAGGATATGTAGTAGAGAGAATCGACAAGGAGCTTCTTTGTTGTGAGTCGTTGCAAGGCAGCTTGCCCGAGAGTATTGCAAGGTAGCTTGAGTCGGGTCTAGGCTTAGAGTTGCTGATCTGTCGATGGTTGTTGCAGCTTGATAGGCTGTAGTCGCTGTAGATAGAGTCCACTGCAGAGAAAGTCGTAGAGTAGCTTGAGTCGAAGGAGTCGACCGATCAGTTATAGGATCTTCTTGGGATAGCCAACCTTCAAGCCTTCTCAAATAGAAGGAGATATTGAACTTGGGACTACCAGAATGAAACTCTCTCTCTCACACACACAACGGAAGTAAGTGGACAGAAATGTCTCTCTCAAGAAGAAAGTGATCTCTCTTGGAATGGAAGTGAAGTTCACTCTAGAGGAAACTCAAATCTCTAAATGGAGTTTCAATATTTAGCCAAGAGAAACCATGAGTACCTAAGGTGTGCCTACAACTAATCAAGAAGAGCTAGACCTAAGCTCTAATACCATGACAAAGTGCAAATCGTACTAGCCTAGTGCACACAAGATCAGCGGAAGAACTGAGGATCAAAGCACACTAAATAAGACATGAGAGGGAGATAGCAAATCTATATCTCTTGTAATGTGTATTCAACAATACATGATAGGCCTCTTATATAGAGAGTGCCCTTTGAATAGTCAACACTTGTGTGATCCTCTCATCCACATCTCTCCTTGTGGATATCCTCAATCCACATCTCCACATCATGTAGTCCACATCCTAGGGTGGCTACTTCACTACATTCCTATACCATACCTTAGCCTCTAATATGTGCTCATGGCACCATATCTCAACACCCCTTTCCAAATAAGATAGCTCCTGGAAAATACACTCTTCACTAGAGTTTCATTCCATTGGGAATTAACCTCCCGA
The DNA here is from genome assembly GCF_047967505.1 of Dipteris shenzhenensis. Classification (NCBI taxonomy): domain Eukaryota; kingdom Viridiplantae; phylum Streptophyta; class Polypodiopsida; order Gleicheniales; family Dipteridaceae; genus Dipteris; species Dipteris shenzhenensis. Next base: position 51,203,809 of record NC_141621.1, on the reverse strand, counting down.
GTGTTTAATTTCCTTGCCACTTTTCAATGTCTCGTAAGCCATGTAAAGATCATCCCATCACCAATCACTAGTCATGCAATACCACTTCTTGATTTACATTTTTTAAGTAGATTTTAGAATTTTAACTATTAATAATACCCTCTTGACAAATTCAAGATCTCAAAAATGTTGGATTTATTTCCTCACAAACAAACAAGTGTATTGAGGAACACACTATTAGTCCAAGAAGGAAGATTCATAAGATTCTTTCTTTTCATCCCCATGCATCACATACTTATAATATTTTCTTTTCTTTTAGCATCCCTTTTTCCTGTACAACAATTTGAAACCATTTTTTGAAACCAAATAGAAACCAAAAACTCATGAGAATGGCTATAGCTGTGACAACCTCATTGCCATTGCTAAAGAAGGATATGTAGTTTTCTTTTCAATTTTCTTTTTATTAAGAGACATCTACTTGTCAAGAGGCCAAAGCCTCATAGAACCTCGAGAAAAAATAAGGGGGAGAAAAAACAAAAGAAAGGATTGCCGAAATGTCTCATGAGATCGTCAAAATTGTGCCATCCTATTGCCCATCATGCCCTTGTACAACAATCTCTAGCCACTTGTGCATTTGTTTTTCATCTAAACCATTGTTCATCTAACCCATATTTCCATCTAAGCCATACCCATCTATCATCCCATTTACTAATATGCTATCCATGAAGAGGTTCCTGCTCGAGCTAGTCTACCTTTAACACCATTAATGTCTAGAGATTAATGAAGATTGTATGCACTTTTGGCCAATCTCTATCTCTGTTTCTATTTTAGCACTTTCACGTGGATCCGCTTTATCCCCTAGGAAAGTATCAAATTCCTTCTTTCTCTATTAGCACTTACTCCCAACTTTGTCACTTTAATCATCTCTTATGTGGTAGCAATGGATTCCTTGCAAGGAGCTATAAGCCTTCCATTCTAGCTTATCAATCATGAATGATGGAAACAATGTTATTATGGTTAAAAACTTTAATGGTCTCTTGAGCCATCATATGCCATCTGTCCCAGCACTTGTCTTTAGTGCACAAAGGTTGAACAAGAAAAGGACTAAATGACACTTCATAAACTAGAGAGAAAAAATAGAATGGTTCTTCTACAGCTTTCCTAGTGTATAAGAAAATGGGGAATCAACAATTGAGCATCAAGTAAGCATGAAAATGGATGGGTCAAGTGATATGAGAAGTTTAGCAAGCTAACATATTGCGAAGGAGGCTATAGCTTTTTGCCATAGCTGCCTACTATGATCATCAACCACAAAACTCTTGGCTAAGATCATAGTCCCAGCCCCGTGAGCTGCCTATTTTGCCAATGTCACCATGTCACCCAGCATCGATCAATATACCCACCTTAGCTTGTAGCTCTTTGGCTCCATCTTATTGCTACATAAATTCCCAAACTCCCCACTGCATGTAGGCCATGTATTGCCCATCATCATGCAAGTGAAAAATGCCAGAGGGGATGTGGGCTAGCTAGCAAAACTAAGAGGGTGGTAGAGTGTATACTAGGCAAGAAAGGAGGAGATATTGACTACAAAATAGGAGGCAACCCTAGAGGGAGGGATACAAAATCAGGAAGCATGGGAGGAGGAGTGGTGGTGCTGGAGGAGATAGCTGGCTCAAATGGTGGCAATGGTGGAAAGAGTCCACTGAGTGGTGATGGCAATGGAGAGAAGACACGAGGGTGGTGGGAGATAATTGGTCGCCATGGGAGGCATGTGAAATACATGGTGCCAAGTAGTGTGTACTAGGTTAGCTAGCCCATGGTTAGGGGATTGGGGTAGAGTAATAGGGAGAGAGAGTAATGGGAGGTTGCAGAATGTGTGTTAGTGCTTAGGTGGGGAGATGGTGGCCCAATGGGAAGGAGGGAAGGGTGGGTAGACTAAGGTGGCCAGGACCAATGGCTACCACGTGGTTGGGGGGTTTCCTTTTTTTGAGTGAAAACCCCTGAGCAACGAGCGGACAAAAGGTGGGAGGGGTCAAAATATATAGTCTCAAGTCTATTTTGGGGAGCACAAAAGTCCCTAATTTTTTCATGGAATATGTAATTACATATGAAATATTGATCAATAGGGATAGATATAAATATACCTTTATATAATAACCATATATAATGTCCAAGTGATGACTTATTTTATGACTTTCAAAAATCCTTTTTTTTTAATTTCACCATTGGACAAACATTAAAATTTTAAGCAAATTGCTTCTTCACAGTTTCTCAAGCTGAGCTAAGAAAATGATATAGCTCGATTTTAATAAACCCTCCAAGCGTATTCTACTAGAGGAATATGGTTTAAAGAGCTTGCCCCAACCCTATTCGGCCGACGTAATGCCCTCGAAGGGCTTACGAAGAAGGAGTCATAATTTTTTCTCCTTAGCTTGGCTTGAGGATCTGTAAGAAGAAAATTGTTCAAAATTTCATGATCTATGCAATGGATGGATTTAAAATATAATTTTGAGAGTTATAGAAGAGATAAATTGAGAGTTTTAAGATTTATATGAGAGTTACAACTTCTCCCTAATTCGTATAATGGTAGGAAGGAGTTTAGTAGGGATCGCATTTCCTTAAAAGTGATTAGGTTTGGAGAATTGGGAATATTTTGAACATCCATCCCTTGCCTTTTTGTATTCGATAATATAGTAGAGATGGACTTATGATTGATTATAATGGATTTAAGTATGAGAATTTTCAATATCTCTTTCCTACCATCCAAGGAATATGGTATACATTGTTACATGAGAGCTTCTCAATACTTCAAATATGGGATTGCTAAAGCTAAGGGAAATTCTTCTAAATCCATTGAATTACCATAATCCTCAAAAGAGAGTATGGTACGGAGGGATTTGTAAGAGTTTCTAAAGTGTTCACTATTTGTTCATATATAGATGATGTTTGAGGAATTAAGAAAGAATTGTATATTCCTTTGAGAAATATACTAACATGGTTGGTGTCAAAAAATATCCCTCGTAGTTTTTTGCTCGAAATCGTGCACATCCCACATGGCTGCTACCCATTGTCAAAGGCCTAAAGTTTTTTACCCAATATTTAAAATTAAAATGAATAAATAAATTATCAACCAGCAAAAGGGGTTTGCTCCCCCTCCCCAATAGCAAAACGGGGAACCTTTTTTTTTTAATGACCAAAAATTTCAAAAGTCGGAGGGTAGGCCTCCAATTGGATCAATACAAAATTTGACACTCCTATGAGATTCCTAGCATCCCAGCCATCATATCCCATGAAGGAACCAATTGTAGAAACCCTCGTTTGTCACTTCTAGACTATTACATGTCTGTAAAGTACCACAAACTACATAAATCCCACCATCTCGCACATACTAGCTTAGAGCAAGGAGCTACAAGAACCAAAAGTATAGCCCTTAGCATGCCTAACATTTATATGCCAAAAGCCCTATGACTAACATCACAAAATCAAACCTAGCAAGACCTCTAATAAACACAAATACTATCATATGTCCATGATATGATGTTAGATTGAGCTGTAGTAATGAGGGAAAACTGCTAGCCCTATGTGCTCCACACAGTGATCACAAAATCCCCATCATTGGTGCTCAATCAACAACCATGGAAAAATAGTAAAAACAACTTGGAAATGGCAACAAAATCCACATGGCTACTACCGATCCTACCAAATTGATACCAGTCCATAAACAGCAACATGCTAGGGTCTTAGTACCTAGTAACCAAATTAAAAAACAAGATCCCAACAATACAACCTACAACATCATGAAACTCCTCAAAACAATATGAAAAGGAAATGCCCAACCAAATGAGGAGAAATAACCCAACGCAATGATGTGCAACATGCATGAGGTAATGCAATCACATAGAAATGGATGCAAGACAAGGAATGGGGGCCTAATGCAAAAAGTATCAGTAAGTGCAATGCAAACACAGAAAAATGGATGTATGTCGATGTTGATGGCAATAATCACTCCAATCCCTCAACACACTCAAGCAAACGTAAGTGTGAAAAGGGTAACCTCACTACATCAACCCATCCTAACCACACTCAATTGGCAAGATGAGGCACCTATAAACCTAACACCCAAGCTCACTGTCTTATTCTAATGAGGTGAGACCTCTTCACAAAAGGTAGAAATGATGTATCAAAAAATATTTAAAAAGTGCATGTGAACAATTGGGTGAGTGCATGGCGAAGTGACAACAAAGTGATGTGTCTAATGAATACTAGGATCACTCCCACCTCATCTCTCCCATACTAAGATCTTCTAGAAGGTACCACACAGGTGTAGTGCACAAATTAAACTTAAAAAAATGTGGATAATCCAAAAAAAACACCCAAAATATTGTTGAGATATCAAGGTCAAAGCATGTCAATTTTCAAAGTCCATCCAATCAGCTCACACACTCCTCATATAACGCAACTGACATGTGATTGGCTCACCAATCACCCTCACTCAACTCAAGTGTGGGATGGAAGATCAATAAACCCATGAATCCAATAAGCACATGCCCTATTGCATGCAAACCATAGTCAAAAGGCAATTGCACCATGTAGTATAATCTGTACTCATCAAAACTCCAATACCGATGAGATTAGTAGCAAAGATCAATAACAAACCACAAAAACACATTGAATGCACACAATGAAGATAAAATTTTGAAAATTTGTCACACCCAAGCAAAACCTAGGTATCACAAAGCTAGAAGCTATTTAATGTAAAAACTATATAAGCTATTCAATCTATTTGAACTAAAAACTATATAAGCTAGTTAGGATTTAAGCTATGTAAGCTATTTAAAACTAGCTAAAAGCTATATGAAACCCTTATGCCATTGTTACCCTGGCACCCTATTGTGCCATTTAATTTGCCCAACCTTTTACCCTCTTGCCATGTTGCCCTATTGCGCCATCGTTGCCTTATTACACTCTACCCTATTGGGCCATTACTACCCTATTGTACCCTTCCTATTGTGCCATCATTGTTTGCATACCAAATTAGGGAATATATGCCCTATTGCACCCATCCTATTGGACCATCACCACCTTATTGCCATACTACTCTATCATTTGCCCTATTGTGCCATATCTACCTACACTCACATGTCTAGCCAAGCTAGTCCTACACAATCTTGGTTAAGCTCATAGACATGAGCTTAACCAAGCTAGTCCTACACAATCTTTGCATGCTCATAGACATGCTCCTATTGGTGTTCTTGGTTGTCTCAACTAACAAGTGATGCCTATCTTCATCCACATCTTGGTATTGATGATATTGCCTATCTTCATCCAAGCTAGTAATTTTAACTAACTCACAAATATCTTTTTCCATGCTTTGGTATTGCTCATATTGCCTATCTTCATCCACGTCTTGGTATTGATGATATCGCCTATCTTCATCCAAGCTAGTAATTTTAACTAACTCACAAATATCTTTTTCCATGCTTTGGTATTGCTCATCCACCTTGTGGTATTGATCATATTTTTCAACTTCTATAGGTAGCTTTGGTTGTTGATAATCAATTCTTCTCCATGTATTTCATCTTTCAGAGCTCTAGTCTTGATTGTGCTATAGAATGGATTGTAAGTACTGTTAGGGTACTGCCCCCTAATTAGGAATTTTTACACATACATTGTGTTCACTATATGCATGGACTACCAAAAAACCTGCTCTTTTTGAAGTGGAAAGCTAGCTCTAGGAGTTCCTCATCCCAAACTATTGTAAGCTTATTCATCCTTATTGTCAAGTTCTTTGAAGCACGGCCTCCATCAACTCTTTAAAGGAAGTTGCTTTCTCTATCAAGCTTTATCCATTCCCTTGTTTTTAGCTTTCTTGATCATGCTTTCATCTCCCTAGTGCCTATGTCCTTCCTCTGCTCTCACTATGCAGAAGAAGAAAAATACAAGATTGAAAGGGAACAAGAAAAACATCTCTATATTTGAGCCTTTATCTTGCAAAAGCACATTCAATCTCCTTGTCTTCAAGCATATGTTTTAGAAATCGATAGAGAAGACTTGAAAAAGGTAGATTTGAAAATAGCAAAAAAAGGGAGCTCCTTAACGAAAATAATTTCATGTATGTGTGATTGGGAATTTGAAATTTTCTACTTTTTAATCTCCTCCATGATGTCAACTAGATTTGAAATTCAAATTTTGATTTATTTTTTAAATTTAAAATTTCAATATTTGAATTTGAATTTAAAGTTAAAAATTTATGAACGTTGTGTTTTCAAACGTTTTTTTTCACAAACCATGGGGCATCAAGGCCTTAAGACATTAGGCTCTTAACAAACTAGGGGTGTCGAGGCCTTCAGACATTCAGCTCTCGATGAAACAGGGACATCAAGGCCTTCATAGCTTATGTCACTATGCTATTTGCTCTCATGTTGAATATGCCATTATTTCCCATGTCATTATGTCATTATGCTAATTTGTCACTATATCATCATGACAATATGCCAGTAAGCTATTGCAATATATTTCATTATGTTGTTATGTCATTATGCTAATTATGGCATAATGGCATGTATCATAACAACATATGAGCATAGGTTCTCAATAACCTAATGAACCATGGGCATCAAGAGCTTAACTTCATAAGATCTTGACAAACTAGGGGCATTGAGGTCTTAACAACCTATGCTCTTAACACCCTTGGTTTGTCAATGTCTTAAGAAGTTAAGCTCTTGACACCCCTGGTTCATCAAGGTCTTAAGAACCTATGCATCATTATGACAGTATGCCTTGTGCCATTGTGCTAATATGTCCCATTTAATATGACCTATGCTCGTTATGTTAATATGACCTATGCACGTTATGGTCTTGGAAATATGACATGTTGCTAATATGTCCCATGCTATTATGATAATATGACCTATTGCTATTGTGCTAATATGACCTATTGTCATTGTGCTAATATGACCTATTGCCATTGTGCTAATATGACCTATACCTTTATGGTAATATTACCTATAACCCTTAATGGTCTTAAGAACCTATGTCATTATGTCGTTATGCCAGTATGCCCTATGTCGTTGTGTTACTATATCCCATTCTGTAATGTTAATCCACATTGGGAGACTGTCTTGTATTGCTAATATGACCTATGCCTATTGTGCTAATATGACACATGCCATTATGTTGATATGATCACTAACCTATTGTGCTAATATGACCTTTGTTGTTATGGTAATATGACCTCTAACCTATTGTGCTAATATGACCTATGTCGTTATGGTAATGTGACCTATTCCATTATGGTAATATGACCTTTGTCAATAAGCATGGAGCCCCATATGCTGCGTACTTCCTCATCATCAACCTTGATTGCTTGCGAGGCATTGACCGTGCGGACACCCCATGAAGGCTAAGTTGGAGTATCATTCTTGGGCCCGAGCTTTCTTAAGGCATTGAAATTGAATGGCCTGATGGTAGCATTTGAGTAAAGGTGAGGAGAATCGGATGCCTGTGTCAGTGCAACCTCTGAAGCATTGCTCGAAGAATCCTCAGAAGAATTGCTCAAAGAATGCTCTAAAGAAGGGACATTGATCTTGTCGAGCAAAAGCTTCCGAAAATAATCCTCTTCCTCATGGATAACATCCAAAATGCATGTTGGCAAGGGACTTATTGTGGCCAAAACACAACAACGGCCCTGGCAGTCACTCCACTACGGCAAAGAGTCCGCAGGAAAAGCCTAAAATCTTCTTACAAAGTGATTTTGAAGGGGTGAAGTTCAAGTCAAAGATGAAGCTTTTGACGCAAAAAGATGAAATCTAATTAAAAGCTGATGGATTGATTGATTGTCTTGACGTATGGATCATTGGAGATGGAGCTCCTCTTCGACATCCTCCTCTGCCTCCCTCTCAGCTACCTCATTCAATTTCTGCACGTTCATTTGATTCAACAGCTGGTGAACATAAGAGGGTGCTTATTGTTGGTGGAGCAGTTATAAGTTGAGAAGCTACATGCTTGACTTCGAAATGCTACTTCTCTACCACATGACTGCCTATGCTCTGTTGTACAGTGCAAGCCATCATGGACAACTGACTCCAAACGATGCAATCAGTATCGGTTCAAAGCTCCACAGTTGACCAGTAGCTAGCCCAAAGTTGCAACTTCTATCGACAACACATACTCCAGTAGCTTTGGCGCCCAATGACAGTTCCCTACAACAAGTGCTCCATGCGACTGCCTCATACGGTGCCTCAACAGCAACAAACCCAACGAGCAAGCCTACTCGACTTCAGCTTCTCTGCCATATGCTCCAACGAGGAGCTCTCTCGACAGAAGCTCCAACAACCGATGCCACATCTCTCTCAACCAACGGACTCCAACCAGCAATCTCCAAGCAAAGGGTGCTCCAGCGCCAACCAAACAGTGCAGCAATACCTACGGCCCTGACAACAGGACTCCTAGCTTGACCTACCGCTCAAGACAGCTGGACTACATGCTTCTGCCATGGCCATAGCTCCATGGTCGATAGCTAGCAGCATAAACGCCTTCCTCAACTCCGTGTCTGCATCTTCATGGACAGCCATTAGAACCTGGCGGCCTCAACTGTGTGATCAACCTCCTCGTGGACTCTTCTTCCACTAGCATCCAAACGATCGGCTCTAGCAACTATTGCCTACTTGACACCCTCCCTCCATGCACCGCAGCAGGCTACTCCGTATAGGCGCGTCGTTTGACGTAGCTGCTGGACATGGCTTCGGGTATTGCATTGTCTCCCATGTGACTAGCTAGACCCTCCATTGACGAAACATCGACAGAGAAGGCCACCCTTGATGAAATCTATAGATTCTGTCAGAATCTCTTTTATGATTCCGGTCTACGTCTATGCGTCACATGGCAGATGGGGTTGGACTCAGGTTAGGTGTAGCTGTGCCTTGGGTTAAGTTAGTTGGGGACTTGGTCAAGTTCAGTTAAGCTAACTGTGGTTAGCCACAGTTTAGTTAGTGGTCAGTTAAAATTCAACCATGGTCAAGTTCATATAAACCATGAGTTAGGAGGTAGGTTAATATTCTGCCACATGGCAGCCTTATCCATATGTGCCATGTCATTAGTGCCTAGTCAGCACATCCAATCATCTTGCCATGTAAGTTGTTAGTCACATCCAATCATCTTGCCATGTAAGTTGTTAGTCAGCATCCACCTCAACTGCCACATGTCACAGCCCTTGCTAGGCACTGTACCCTCTCCATAGGCACACAATGAATTCAGCATGCGACACCCTCTGCCACATCATCATTTTTGGGCCTTGGGATCAAAGTTTGGCCTATCCTTCCGGGAGCCAGATCTTTTGATCCAGAGGGAATTTCGCAGAGCTGTAAAAAGAAAAAATGATCACTAGATCATGCTCTATGAACTGAGCACCTAAAATCTTCCATTTGACATTTCCACAAGCCAGAATCATTGATTCCTCATCATCGGAACCTCCTCCTAATCCATTGCAGCGCACCCATCACTTAAAATGAATTAAGATAAATTCATTTGCTGCATTTTGCGATTCGATGGGTAGTCTAGCACTGATATAGAGGAGATTCAACTCCACCAAGCCAAGTAAGCCCTTGCCGCATTACCCGATTAGTTCCCACTGATGTCAGTCCATGCGGTTCTATCATCGGTATACACATTCACACACTGACACCAGTTCAGTTCTCTTGGCATTCGGCAGTTCATCACTCAGTGTGAAACTTGGCAATGATCTTCCTCTCGAATTCAGGAGTGTTGCATTCTTCTTGCACGCACATGCCATCCATGTACAATCACTTTCATTGCCTATTTTTGGCATTGGTTCCTGCACGCATACACATCTGCCTTGTACTACCTCTTGGCTACACCCGATACTTAGTTGTCATCTTCATTCTATAGGCTTGATCCTTGGCACACATACATTCTCACATGGCTTGGTTTTGACCGTTAAACGTAAGCCCCCCAATGGCAGCTCTCACACAATGTTCTCATGGGTAGACACTCGCACCGGCGATACACGGATAAGCCTCTTGCACAAAGCACTAGACCACCGCCTCTAGCATAGAGTTATTCGCGTCACACAGTTGATGATACACCAGTCATCAACAGTTGATGATACACAGTTATTCGCATCACACACTTGATGATACACCAGTCATGACTCCGGATGAGATCCGTGAGTGGAAAGAGAACCTTCTTTGACCATTTATTGCCACAGGGTATGTTCTAGTGTATAATGCCGATTTAAGCCTCATTTTCCTTGATAGATCAAACACAGATGCTTCACATGTTAGCATGGATCAGCCCACAATTTCTAATCATGCACATGTCTCGGTAAGCCCTCAGCACGAGGCACATTTGACAGTAAGTCCTCAGTACGAGGTAGTCCCATCGACATTAGCTCAGTCTGATTCTCATGATGCACAGCCATCGCAATTATGCATGGATTCGACTCCACTTACTGTCACATCAGATGTAGATACTCAGCAGGAGTTCAACTATATGATCGTGTAGTTATTCAACAGGTAAGTCCTCAGTACGAGGCACTCACATCTTCTGCCGCATGCAAAGATTTATGCCACAACGCATTCAGCTCTTCAAGTGATTCCATTCCAGCATCCATCACTGATGCTTTCACCTCTCACGCAGAGCATACTTTGGGCTCAGCTCCCTTTAGCAATTCAGATCAACACATCAGTCTTCAGGACATTTTAGCATCGGCTCAGTCATGCCGCATTGCACCATCCTTGGATCCAATGATCACCACCTTTTTCAATCAGTAGATCATTCCTCAACATGAGGATACCTACGCATTAGTGCAGTCTTGTCCCAGTGTAGTGAACATTATCAGGTTTAGCCATAGTGCAACCTGGGGAGACTTAGTGTTTCAGCATGTACTTATGGCTTTCGTATACAGTCCATACTTGATGCACATCAGTGGTTGGATCCAAGATTACAGATCCATCCCTACATCAGCATTCGGCACCTCATTCATCTCAGGGACATCTTATGCATTCACAGTTGTACTTTAGGCTTCTAGGTCTTTATACTATCAGCTCCTTCTCGACGAGCCTATAACAGATGCTACATCCCATGCCGATGGATGTTTAGCCATGCACACACCAGACGACCTTCAACTCATGACAATTGAGCATATAGGTTTGACACGTTGCCATACCTTGTAAATTTTACAAGCCTCTTTCATCAGCAGAGCAGTGTATTACACTTGCACCTTTGGCCCTAGATTTTCAGCCCGTGGATCACTCTGTCCACACCGACTATGTGGTCTTCTTGGACCCTGTATCATTCAACAGAGACTACATTACTGCAGCATACCTCGCACATTGCTGTCAGTTCTTTTGTGTTGGTGACACCCTTGTATGTCACAACCTACCGGATTACATCTCCATCGCTACATCGACTAGCCTCACATCTGGATGCCTCTTCCATAGAGCAGCTGCACAGGCCACGGTGACTTATGACATGTTCAGCAAGCAGCCATACACACAATTCTCCACGCAGTCATCTTTTGATCAACCAGTCCTTGATTCAGGTGGTATTTCCTTTCGGCATATCTTCTGGGTTTTAGTCCCAAAGGCGAAGGATGACCCACAACTTAAGAGGGTGAAATCCACATTATGTACAGGATTGTAAGTTGTACTCATTGTACATGCTTCCGCTACGTAGTCACTGTGCTCACATATGCACATACTACTTTGATTTCTTTTCAATTTTGGATGCTATCATATGCACCAAATGAAATCCACAAAAAGGTCTTGTACATGCACCCTCTACTTACCTAGTGTAATTTAAGCGGGGGTGTTAAAGATAGTATAAATTGCACTATCCACATAGGGCATAGGGGCAAACCCTAACCCTAAGAGGTTCACAAGTATATCTTCATGTTCATTGTCAATACACTTAGTGTACAGGTAGCTATACCATGTGCACTCCTCTCTCTCTCCCTCTCTCACTTCCGCTATCAGTTCCATTTTGATTTATGAAACGCATTGTCATTGTATTGAACTAAAATTCCAGGTTCTTTGGAATTTTCAGCTTTGAAGAAATAAATTGAATTTGCCTTACAATTGATATTATGTTTCAATGTATTACTGTTGTTTTTACTTTTTTACTTTCAAATGTCACACAATATTATGTGACACACTTGTACGAAGCTTAAATTTTACTTTGAATAGAAAGGGCTAATGTATGTAACTGTCATTTCTTGATTTATACAACTGTTGTCAAGTTTGCGGATACTGCATTTTCTCATAATGCATAGTTCGATGTTTACATATAACCATAATGACCTTTTCCAATTAGTAGATACCTATTTCTTAGTGTTCAGCAAGGGGAATAAAAATAAGTAAAGGGTTTTGAGGCATGTTTGAGGCACGGTTCTCTGATTGTATTAGTGTGAGTCATGTAATCAGACCAGCCAAAGAGGCTCAATGAATGTTTCAAGAATGATAAGTCTGTAATAAATACGAGGTTGCAACTATTTTAATTGCCAAGTGTACTGCAGCTTTTAATTGCACTGCTTTCCTAGTGGATAGCCTAGACTAGCAGAGGTTCTTTTTCATTTCAGGCGGGACCCTGTGTTGTGCATAATTGTTGAGACTTGAAGTGCAATGGCAACTGCTTCTCCTATTGATCCAAGTAGATCATGGCTGTGTCCACTCTAAAGAGCTTGCCAACATCATTACTTGATCTTTGTGGAAATCCACTTCCCAAAATGGAAGACAATAGGATTATAGTAGCTCTAAAGCATATATAAAATGTTATTCTAAAAAAAGTTCCAATATATCCTGCTAGAGGGTTGTACAGAGGCTGTATAGGTGCATGACAGGAGCCTGGAGCTAGTGTGAAGCAGCAGCTACTGGGGAGTTGGCACCATCTATAGTCTTGACTTCAGGGCAGCCTGCAAACAGCATCAGGTTGGCAAAAAGGCATAAAAAAATGGCAGTGCAACATGTCAAGACATGACCAGAACAGGTCGCAGCAGTAAGCACCTACCACTCGGGCGACATTTGTGGAGCCCATCTGGATCAACAGATAGAGTCAGGCCAGTCCGGCCAAGTCTGCTGACTGGGTCAGCTATTTTTGGGGGCCTCCATTCCTATATAAAGGCCCCTGGAGGGGAAGCTCATTCATTCAGTGTTTAGGTCATTTGGTGCCTCAGTTTGGGCTGCACATTCAGCAGCAGGGAGGTCCGCAGACACATTCACAAGAGCATCCACTACTGGCTGTCTACCAGGGCAGTAGAGAGGCCAGGATTCACCACAAGATAGGCAGTTGAACCTGCAGATCACCTACAAGAATTGGCTGCAGTTCCAGTAGTGAGCAGATCAGAGATTTAACGTTGATATATGAAAACCCTAGAGGACTCAAGGTTTACAGTATCCCTGACACATGTTTAGATGGAGAGAGGAGGTCTTGAAGGACCCAGAAGTGAACTATGCACTAACAGCTCAAATCAAGATTCATGATTCATGGGCCGAAGACCTTCCAAGAAATGAAGGATGTCCCTGAGTGGCAAACAACAATGGAGATCAAGATGGCTGCCATTGAAAGAACCGCATTTGAGATCTAGTGTCTAGACCGGCCAAAGCATGATTGTAGATCTATGTCCTAATCCTTCATTCTAGATCTCTCTTCAGGCGCTGCCCTCTGTTGTGCAGAGTTGTTTCTCATGATAATGAGAGGATGGTGCTCTAGAACCTTTCTTGTAGGCATCTTTTGATTTGTCTCTCGAGTGTTGTCTCCTGGAGTCGTAATGCACAGGGAGGGTGGTACTCTTGAGAGCTACCTCTCGATAAATTTGGAATGCAATTAGAAGCTGCTCTCGGACTTGATCATGGCACAGATCTTTTCATCTGGATTGTAAACTCACCTACCCCCGCGTCTTTTGAACTCCACTTCCCAAGGCAATGATATTGACACTTTGTATGTTCTTCACATGGAAAGCTAATGATGCACTGTGTGATCATCATTTTGGTATTTTTAGTATTTATTTGATTAATTTCTTTAACTGAAAATATGTCCTAATCCTTCATTGTACGTATCTCCTCCTGGTTTACTCCCCTTCACCACAATATTCTGGCATAATTCGAGGGGAAGGTTGCAATTGTTTTATTTGTTTTGGGTTTGGTTTCATGATTCACTCTTTTCCCACAGAGAACTGTAATTAGTTCCCAAGCGTCTTCCTACTGGACCTTTGCCCTTTATTGTTTGTGCACACTATCCTTGCTTCCAGGAAACTGTCTTCCTATGCTAACCCTATTTGCAACAGTAACAAATCTATAACAATTTAGATTTTTCTTGTGGCAGACCCATCCTCCTTTAAGGTGCTCTATTCTACTCTCATTCTGATCGCCATGTCTGCACAGATTCCAGTCTGCTCGTCTCTCTCTCACTCCTACTGCTACTACTATAGCTATATCTCTCCTTCCTCCCAACTCCTCTACCTCTCTTGGCACAATTACAACACACAAATGTGTGGATAATTGTTACCCTTCCTAGCACCCCCTTGAACAACATGAGATGAATCTGGCAATAACCTCCTACAGGGCAGTGTATAACTGGCAAGGCTGCACCAGACACTTGCGGTAACTGTGGGCACACTCACACTCCTGCAATGCCCTATCTTCCTCTCTCTGTTTTGTCACCTTTTTCCTGCACAGATTCCAGCCTGCAATATCTCTGACAATTGTAATGATGAAAGAGGAACAACAAACATCATTTAGTTTTCTTCTTTTTAATGTTACTCCTCTCTTCGTTACTACTCCACTAACTCCTCCACCTCTATCTCTACCTCTTGCTGTAACTCCTTTGCCTGCACGCTGATACCTCTTTCACTCCACCAGTGAATCTGCGTTACAGTCTTCAAGTTTTGCTTCAACAACAATGTTCATGTGAATACAAATCTGACAATGAAATCATAGGAAGATCGAGATTGAAGACAGCACTGACAATCACACTCCTACAACGCCCTCTCATCCTATCTTTCTTTTGTAACCTCTTTCCTGCACAGAATCCAACCTACAATGTGTTTGACATTTATCATGATGAAGGAGTAACAATCTACATCTTCCTCCACATCTCTCTCTCTCTCAGCTCTCCCCTCATATTGGTTTTGACTCCAGTAGTAAATCTTCATTACAGTCTTCGGCTTTGGCAACAACAACAATGTTCATGTGAATACGAAGCTAACAAGCAAGGAGTGGATTAATCGAGATTGAAGACAACATGCAAATTAACACTCCACGGACATCCTCATCTTTTGGATGCTACTGTTGACCTTCCGTTACTACTCTAGTAACTCCTCCACGTATATCTCTCGCTCTTGCTTTAACTCATTTGGCTCTCCCCATAAACTATTTTTTACTTCACTAGTAAACTTCATCGCAGTGTTCGACTTTAGCTTTAACATCTACGTTTATTTGAATACAAACCTAAGAAAGATCGAGTGGGATGGTCGAGATTGAAGACACAAGGTCTCAAATTGGTCGATGAGAAAGTTACTACTTTCCTATCAAATTAAACTTCCGTTACACGTGCGACATTCGCTCATATTCCCATAACATTGCAGAATACGTCTAACAGAAACATACATTGTAAAGACCGTGGAAGAGTGGAAATTTTCCTCCTCTTCTACATTATATTCATTGCACCTTCACTATAGTATAAAATAATCCTTCACTTTTCAAGAGATTTCATTTGAACTTCACCATTTTACTGAAAATATAAAACCATTTACAAAATGGATCATGAAAACAAACACTTACAAGACTACGACATCATTCATCTTAATGAATTCAAGCGGAAGTATCCCTTCAATAGAAATATTCTTCAGTGCATTGGTTATTTCTTCCCGCAGTGTCCCTTTGATCAGCTTTTTGATTTACTTTACACTAGTATTTGCAAGCTACAAAATCAAGCATCTGCATGGTACAGGTTGTCCGCCAATTATTATAGCAATGAACCATTGCCAACTGCAAATGTTCATCAATTAATTGAAAGTGCAGTGAACTCAAAGTTGTTGCTATTCGAGATCCTACAATTTTTTTCATCAACATTTAATGTGTTATTTAAGGTGCTTAAATACGATCTTAAAAAAATTGAGACAATGTTTCTTCTAAAGTTCAACACACACCAATTACTATAACATCCTACTAGAGCATAGGTCTACAGACCATGTATTTTGTATTTGTTCCTTTGACAAGAAAACAGGCAACACGAGTGTATATTACCTGGACAAAAGAGGATGAGGAAGAACTTTGTTGCCTGCTTAGAACACACAACTCCACCATGACCGCTGCAGAAATTGCACAAATATATCACAATGATTTGTCGCACAGCAGATACAACATCACCGCTATTGAGAGGAAAGTTTACAGGCTTCGACGATCACTAGGAAATGCATTAAACACAACAAATAAGAATGAGTTCAACTATAACAATCAAGCACAAGCACCCGAAGCTTGTCAGTACCGAAGCCAATCACGAAAGAATGTTAGAAAAAGAGAAAGTTCTCGTTTTGAAGAAGAATATTGAGCAGCCATCAGTGATAGCCCTCAGTTTACATGTGTATGTTGTGAATCGTTGATGTTCCAACGACAACTAGTAAGACTCACTAAACAATATACTATCCTGTTACAACAACATTTAACAAACGACCAGCAAACCAATCCCTGTGAAGGAAGAATTTGCTCACTATGAGCAAGACAATTAAAGCAAAACAAGGTACCCATACTTAGTGGCTTAGCACACGGGAAGAAATAGGATGGGAATGGGAAAAGGTGGTCCCAAGTGGTCCCATGCATATTTCTATCCTATTCCCATCTCACCATGTGCTAACAAAGAAGGAACTAAGGATGGGTTTAGGAGGAAGAGGACACACGGCATCATTTCATGTGTTTAAGAGGTGGGGACCTTGTGGGGACAAGGACACATGTCATCCTTCCATGTTTTTGAATCCCTAAAAAAGGGGAACCCATTCTGGCTGCCACGGTCTAGAGGCCATGGTCCAGGATGGGAGAAAAAGTGGCTACTCCCATTCTAAATCCATCCTAGACCACTTGGTGTAGGATGGGAGTAATGATGACAAAAATATTCCCATCCTAAACCTATGCTAGCCCCATCCATGTGCTAAGGCCCTTAGTCAAGATGAGGTACATACAGATATGTTATCCATGGTATATTGAGGACAAAACAACTGTCATAGTTCCTTCAGAAGGCTTTTCCCCACTAATCATATTCAAATACAAATTCTCAAAAGAATTAGCATTTCCAAACTTGTTTTATGGACAACCAAGGGACTACAACATCCCAACACGAACAACCTATCAAGAAATAGCTCGATGGGAACTTATAAACAAGGACCGTCGATTTGCATACTCTATAAGAAACTTGTTCTTTAAGACAATTAAAATTATCGTGCGACAAATACTCTCCTCAACGTGGGTTCACATGCGAAAAGGAGTTCGAACTAAGATGTAGGACACTAAAAGCAAAAGATACGGCTGAGGACACAAACATTGAAAGATTGTTGTAGTCAAACATAGCATATCAAGATTTCACATGCCTACGTACATCCTTGGATTACAAATACAAGCTAAAGAAAAACTTGTTTGCAATGCTTCGACAACTGGGCCATCCTACATTCTTTATCACATTCTCTTCTACAGAAAGACTTTGGGAACCGTTGACAACTTGCCTACATCAATGGACATCAACCAAATCAACCCACACATCACAATAAGAGATCTTTTTAGATCGGACCCTATAACCACTGCAAGATAGTATGTCAATAAATTCCAAGCAATGAAAAGGCTACTTAAACGAGATGAAGTCATACTTGGAAAAGTTGTTGATTATTTCTTCGTAATTGAATTCCAAAAATTAGGAGAGAGTCATGTATTGCTAAAATGAAAAAATTTCTTGCTGTGCTACTTTGATTTATGCTATTATTATAGAAATATGTCCTTTGACCTATTGTGTTGATATGCCTACTGTAATTATGGTAATATCCCTATGCCTGTTATGAGAAAGTATTTCTCAAAACATGTGTTCAAAATGATGTAAAGTACTTATAGGATCGCACCAGACGTGGCAGGGGTTCTATTTAATACTTTGGTTTAGTCAGGGATGCCTAACTAAACATGTGCCATTAATAAGTATCATGGGTGATGCCATTACGAAATACTCACATTAATGGGTAGTCATTTGTAAAGACCATTACTTAGCATGATTGGCCAATCATTTAATGTATATCATTGCGCTAAGTATTTGACTAATGGTGAATTGGTTTATTGACTACAGGAAATGACATGGACGGATGGGAGTAAACAAGCTCAAAGGATTAAAGGCTAAATGCCATGGTTTTGTTCTAGTGCTATGAAATGTATTAAATGGCCAAGAGTCATTACATTTTTTATAAGGGAGAGTGCTTAAAAGCCTTCCCACTTTTGGCATGTAATTTTGGATTAGAACATGAGTAAAGAAGTGATAGAGAGAAAAGTATGGTAAAAAGATGCTCAAGAGAAAAGTATGGAAAAGGGATGTTCAAGAGATGAATGCATAACTTTGTATCAGTGGCTCATGCTCTTATTTCAATATTATAAATACTCTTGATGTGGGATCACGAGCCACACACCTCGAGGGGGGAGATCGTACCTAGTCATGGCCTCTTGTCTTTTCATGAGTTTCCGTGCATATTCAATTTTTGATGCTATTGTATGTGTTAGAATTGTTATTCACGTTTCAGTGGTATCAAATCTCTTACTACACTCCACGAGGACCTGGAATTGAGAAGTACCTCTCCAAAGAAGTGTTGGGAAGAGAAGGAGTTCAAATAGTACTTGGGAGAGTGGTAAATATGAGCTTTAATTTTTTGGCCCCTTATCTTTTTGGGCAAAGTCATTCATTTTGAAGAAGAAACATAGAATTTCTTCTCTACTCATGCATGCCGCGACGGACCGTTTCTCTCTCTCGTAGCTATCCATCCTATTCCTATCTCTCTATTTCATTGCATATGCTCTCCAAGCTTTCCCTCTAAGCCTCTCCAATCAATGGAAAGCAGCTCGGCAAGACAAAAAAACGGCAAGTAACACTTCTTGCAACGGATGTCCGCACGCGAAAGATGAAGAGACAAGCATTGCAATTTTTAGCAACGGAATTGCCTCTGGAGTCAGCTTAGGGGTTTTCAGGGCCTCTGAATCCGATTCCCCAGTCTGTTCAGGCTAAAACTAACCACAGAAGCGGGTCCGAACGTGCTTATCAAAGGGAAAAACATGGAAGAAGATCATAAGTGCAGTTTTTTCATTGATAAGAGAAGGAGAACTTATCTGATAATCAAGCCCTCAACAACTTATCAAAGTCTCTAGTCCTCTTCTACCCCTCCTATTTCTGCACTATTTCCCTCATAATTCGAGCAAACGGATAGCTTTCTTCAAGCTGATTTTTGAAGGCTCTTCTACTCCAACAATTTCATATTCAGCAACATCCAAAAGCCGTAAAGCTCTTGTCAACTAAGCATCAAGAGGGTTCTCTTAGATAAACTTGGGTGGCGAGAGCACAAGAGAGAAAGTATAATGATTGAGTAAATTTTGTTTTATTGAGTGTGTAAGAGAGTTTATTTGCTTTCACAAAATGGCACAACATTTCCCACCATCTCCAATGGTTCAAGAGCAAATTAATGAACTTCACCTTCAACTTTTGCAAGAGAGAGATCATCGAGAGAAATCAGAGAAAGAGCTTGAGAGAACTAAGAACAAGAAAAGGAAGATGAGAGTACTTCAGAATCCGATCTGAGGAAGTGATTCGTATAGCTATTAAATCTGCATTGAGAGAAAAGGAGGAAAATAAAATTAGTGGAAAATCTTTTACTTTTAAAAAATATGATGGGAAGAAAGATGAGAAAATTGTTTTAGCATGGATTAGCCAGCATATTTCTAGGGTGAAAAGTTTCTTGAAAAAGACAAAATTAAATGTGCTGTTAATCATCTTGTTGATAATGTGGCACTATGGTGGAGTGTGGTCAAAAACAGTAAAAGACGACCAACTACTTGGAAGGAATTGAAGAAAAGATTGAAGAAAGACTTTCTTCCAACACAATTCAAGTCGAAAATCCGTCAACAATGGGATAGCTTGCATCAGTTAGAAAAAGAGACTATTGCTTTGTATATTGAGAGATTCTGGCAATATCTCATTCAACTTCAGACCATAGATACGATTTTTGAGAAAGAATAAAAGAGGAAATTTGTATCTGGTGTTAGGGCTAAAATAAAAGCCGAGATCAACATGTTTAATCCTCATTCCTTGAGTTTGGCTATATCACTTGCTATGAATTGTGAAAGAAAGAACGAGATACCCAAGGACGGAGAAAAGAATATACCTTTTGTTCCTTTTCAAAAGAGGGACAAGACCTTTAAGTTCAAACCATATTCTCATTTTACGCCATCATCCACATCTTCGAAGGATCGCAACAAATCAAAAGAAGAAAAGAAGACCGACTTGAAGAAGGGAACTTGTTTCAACTGTCATCACAAAGAGGGACATTATGCAAATAATTGTCCTAAAAAGAAGAAGGCATCAACCGCAAAGATTAACGTAATCGAGAAGTCAAACAAGAGGGTAACACTTCTGACTCAGGTAAATCAAGTAAGTTTTCTCCTTATGCATTGTTAAAAATGAAGGGAAAAATAAATGGGAAAGAAATTGTTATTCTACATGATGATGGAAGTACACACGATTTCATTTCTGAACAATTAGTAAAAGCAATGAATCTTAAAGTTTCACCAACACAATATAAGGTTAAAGCTACTTTTACTAGAACTAGTTATAATTGGTTGAATGAAGTGAAAGATTTAGAACTCACGATTGATCCATACAAAGAAAATAGAAATTTCTTAGTGGCTCCTCTAAGTGGAAAAGATATAATTTCGGGAATGCCATGGCGACATCAATTTAATCCTGAGGTTGATTATAACACTCACCAAATGTGGATCGCACACAAGGATAGAAGAATTTGTCTAAAGGGACAAATAAAGAATGAAATGAATCCTTTGTTGAATCACACACAAGCTAAAAGGGCTTTTAGGAAAGGTGAAAAATCATTTTTGGTTTTGGTTAATTCGATTACGACCGCACAAATTAAATTGAATGACGATTTCAAAGATTTTATCTCGCAATTTTCGGATTGTTTCTTAGATGAATTTCCCCCAAGTTTACCCAAGTCTAGACCTGAAGATCATCGCATAGAAATTTTAACTAGAAATTCACCTCCTTGTAGAGCTCCATATCGAGTAAACATCTTAGAACGAAAAGAGACTCAAAGACAAATAGAAGAATTGCTGGAAAGGAAGTTGATTAGACCAAGTAGCTCCCCGTATGGTGCTCTAGTCCTTTTGGTGGAAAAGAAACATGGCACATTTAGAATGTGTGTGGACTATACAACACTTAATAAACTCACTGTCAAGAATGAGAGGAGCTAAGGTTTTTAGCAAGATTGATCTTAAATTTGGTTATCATCAAGTTAGAATGACAGAAGAAGATGTTTATAAAACGGCTTTTATAATGCAAACGGGTCATTACGAGTTTTTGGTTATGCCATTTGGTTTGACCAACGCTCCAGCTACTTTTAGTAGAATGATGAACCGAATCTTTCTAAAGCATCAACATTGTGTAGTGGTTTTCTTTGATGACATGTTGATTTTTAGCAAGAATACTGAAGATCACAAGGAACATTTGAATTTGACTTTGTCTCTTTTAAAAGAACATCAATTGTACATCAATCCTGAGAAGAGTCTATTCTTTCAAGATCGCATTGAATATTTGGGACATATCATTTCAAGTCAAGGTATTCAAGTAGACCTAAAGAAAGTGGAATGTATTGAAACATGGCCAAAGCCTAAAGATATACATATGATCTAAGATCATTTTTAGGCTTATGTAGTTACTATAGGAAATTTGTTAGGAACTTTGCTCTCTTAGCAAATCCACTAACCTATCTCCTAAAGAAAACTAAAAAGTTCATTTGGACTTCAAGCCATGATAAATCATTTCAAGCTTTAAAAGAAGCTTTAGTTAAATCCCCAGTACTTCAGTTACCAGACTTTTCACGACCCTTCTTTGTTGTCGTAACTGATGCAAGTGGAACTGGGATTGGAGCTGTGCTTATGCAAGACAATCATCCTAGCATTTGAAAGTAGAAAGCTTAAGCGAGCAGAATTCAATTATAGTACCTATGACAAAGAATTGAAAGCAGTGGTACATGCCCTAAGAAATTGGAAGCATTATTTAATGGGCTCAAAATTCTTGATCAAGACTGATCAACAAAGCATTAAGCATATTTTGATGCAACTATTGATTTTAGGCAAACGTATCAAATGGGCTTCTTTTATTCAAATTTTTCAGACAATGATTCAATATCAGCCCGATAAAGAAAATATGGTTGCAGATGCATTAAGTCGAAGACCACAAATCAACAACCTTTCAATGATATTGAAATACAACAACTCGAGGCAATGAAAAATTCTTATCAAAATGACTCTGACTTCTCTTATATATGGACTAAGCTTTAACAAAACAATTGAAGTCTTATATCTAACTATTCAGTTAATGATGGATATCTCTTTTATGAGAAAAGACTTTGCATCACCAAACCATTTAGATTACAACTTATGGAGGAAATGCATTAACCTCCTTATGTGGGACATCGAGGGGTGACTGCAACTAATCAAAGTATTGTTAAAGAATTTCATTGGCCTTTGATGAAGAAAGATATTTCTAAGTATGTTCTTGAGTTTTTGATTTGTCAGAAGATTAAAAGTTTCAAGGGAAAAACACCAGGACTATTAATGCCTTTTCCTATTCCTTCACAGTCCTGGGAACAAATATCCATGGATTTTCTTACTAGATTTTCCTTGACTTTTAATCAAAATAACATGATCTTTAATAATTTCATTGGCCTTTGATGAAGAAAGATATTTCTAAGTATGTTGCTGAGTGTTTGATTTGTCGAAAGATTAAAAGTTTCAAGGGAAAAACACCAAGACTATTAATGCCTTTTCCTATTCCTTCACAGTCCTGGCTACAAATATCCATGGATTTTCTTACTAGATTTTCCTTGACTTTTAATCAAATTAACATGATCTGGACCATCGTGGATCGTTTTAGCAAGCAAGCATATTTCTTGCCTTGCAAAAAGACATTGTCTACACCACAAGCTGCATTTGAAATATGTTTTCCCACATCATAATTACCAAAAATTATAGTATCAGGTCGAGATTCCAAGTTTTGTATTGCCTTCAAGAGGACTTTATTTTGAAAATCTTGGCACTAAAGTGGATTTTACTTAAGCTTTCCATCTTGAGACAAATGGACAAACAGAAGTAACCAATAATACTATCTTGGATATGCAATGGATATATGATGATTCTCAAGGTAAGAATTGGGAAAAGTATTTGCATTTATTGCAATTTTCTTATAACAACAAAACTTCAACTTAAAGGTGGCTCTTCATAAACAGGATGCGTTGGTAATTCTCCTTTAAAAGGTTTCAAGAGATGAATGTGAGAGGCATTATGAATCTTCCAATGATCGGGTAATGCCAAACGATAAGTCAAATCATTTATCTTAGAAATAACTTTGAAAGGTCCAAAAAACCTTGGTGCTAATTTCATTGCAGGGCATTTATCAACACTCTTTAAATGCCTCTTTTCAATTCGTAGAAGGACAAAAACTCCTTCTTTATACATCATATGTTGTCTTTTCTTGTTTGCTTGTTCAGTATACTTTTCTTGAGCTCTCTTGATGGCTTCCATTACTTCTCTCATGATTTGATCATAATTTCTTGTAAAATCATCTGCAGCTTCAATCTTTTGACTAATTCTTGTGATAGGAATCGATAATAACTTTCCATATATTATTTTGAATGGAGCTCTTCCTATAGCAAAATGGATAGATGAGAACGTGAGTAAAGGAGTGGCTTACTGTTGCGGCTCTTCTTGCACTAAAGACGTAGCCGCATCTTGCTACTGGCTACTGCTGCTCTGGCCACACCCATTGTAATGGCATCCCACCGTGTTGTGTGTATTAGTCAAGCAAATCGCACACCAATTCACATTAAGAGCACACTCGACTGCGGAGTGACTAGGATTGTGGCAATGAGTACACCATATCCCCTTCAAACCTTTAGGTATGGAACCTTCTCCGAAAGCCATTGGCATGCCCTTACCTCCTTTAGAGGCTCTCTAGGTAAAAGGATGCTCAAGAGAAAAGTATGGAGAAGGGTTGTTCAAGAGATGAATACGTAACTTTGTATCAATGGCTCATGCTCTTATTTCAATAATATCATAAATACTCTCGGTGTGGGATCATGAGCCACACACCTCGAGGGGGGAGATTGTACCCATCATTGCCTTTTGTCTTTTCATGAGTTTTCGTGCATATTCAATTTTTGATGCTATTGTGATTATTCACGTTTTAGTGCCATTATGCTACATGCCATTGTGGTAATATCACCTATGCCATATGACTGGTATGCCATTATGGTAATATCCCTATGCCATTATGCTGCATGTGATTATGGTAATATCACCTATGCCATATGACCAGTATGCCATTATGGTAATATCACCTATATCATATGATCGTTACACCTTTGGCTTCTTAATTTTCATTGTCATCACAATCTAACCTCTCACCTTCTCGTAATTGGGTTACACTTTGATCTGCTCATGGAGGTGCATGTCTTTTCTATCCTCTTCTGGGTACAGCTTGTTGAGAGTTCAAACTCAACATCATGTGATCATGTGTGCATAGCACCATCATGTGATCATATGTGCATAGCACTAACCCAATAGAGTGCTATAAAGGAAAGGGTTAGATGCCCTAACCCTAACCCTAAAATAGTTCAAGTCATCTTGAATGGACTAGGAGAGGGATGCGAGAATCTAGTCCATAGTATTGCCATTCAACGGCAAATTTTGACATTGGAAGAGCTCGTCAGTCTTACTTGGTGAAGAACTCAAGACTCAAGCCATTCAAGCACGCAAAGGTCATTCTAATGATCAGGCATTCACAACTTCAGACAGAAGCAGAGGCAGAGGTAGAGGCAAAGTCAAATGTAGATCATTCCAAAAAAGTGGTCATCATCAGCAAAGTCAGCATCAACATCAGCATCATCCTCAACAACATCAGAATCAAGAAAGAGAAAATTGTTTTAATCAAGGAAGATTCAAAGGACGAGGGAATGCATCCACATGTCAAACATACATTGCAACTACTGTCACAAGTTTGGACACTATGAAAGAGATTGCCACAAAAAGCAATACGACCAAGGTGGTCAATCTAGCAATAATCGAGGGAATTTCTTTGGCAAAGGAAATCATCGTGGTGGACATTCTAGTCACAATCATTTTGCAAATGAACATGGGAATATGTTTCTTGTAAACGAGGAAATGTAGCAAACTGATACTGTATACATGGACATGTATACATGGACACTGATTACAATCCAAAAGAGGATTTTAGCTATCAAGTTGACCAAGCAGATTAAGATCCTTGGTACATCGACAGTGGTGCATCATCTCACATGACAAATCATCAAGAATGGTTCACAGGATGAAACCATTAGAAGGTCAGAAAAATGTCATCTACACAGCAGATAATACATTGAATCCAGTTCAAGGGACAGGTGTTATCCCTATGAACAATTTCACTAGTACAAAAGGATTGGTGAAAGATGTGCTCTATGTTCCAAAACTCAGCAAGAACCTTTTGTCAGTAGGCCAAATGACGGCACACAAGTACCGAGTCATCTTTGACGGAGATGAATGCACTATCATAGATAAATCCAGAAGATGTCAACTAGTAGCAAAAGGTGCCAAGGAAGGACACTTGTATAGAATGCTAGCTACAGTATTAGAGAAGCATGCCATGTCAGCTCAACTGCAACAGTTGCCACTATCTGCAAAATGGCACAAGAGATATGGTCATGTCAATTTCAAGTACTTGTTGGATCTCAGGAATCAGAATATGGCAATTGGGATTCCTAAGCTACAGTTTCTTGAAAAAGTTTGCGAAGCATGCTGCTTCGGCAAACAAAAGCGAACCAACTTTAGCAGAAGTACCTCTTGAGCATGAGGTATTATTGATTTGATACATACAAATGTATGGGGTTATGACTAGACCCGCAGCATCAATGGTTCACTTTACTACTTGACTTTCATCGACGACTACAGCAGATATTGTTGGGTCTACTTTTTGAAAGAGAAATCTGGAGTGTTTTCTAGATTTCAAGAATTCAAAGCCATTGTAGAAAACCAAAGAGGCAGAAAGATCAAAATCATGAGATCAGATAGAGGAGGTGAATACATGTCTTCAGCATTCATGAACTTTTGCAAAAGTCATGGCATACGAAGATAATTCACGTTGAAAGGAAGAATGGGACTTTAGCAGACAATGCTAGAGCAATGCTTAGTGAGAAGCATCTTCCGAATCAATATTAGGCATAAGCAATAGCCACTGTAAACTATTTGCTTAATCGGCTTCCTACCAAACCGATACAGGGTATGACTCCTTATGAAGCATTCACTGGACACAAGCCACACATTGGGCATCTCCGCATATTTGGTTGCATAGCATATGCTCACATACATGATGATCATCGTAGGAAATTGTATGCAAAGTCACACAAATGCATCATGGTTGGCCACAGTGAAGAAAGCAAAGCATACAAGTATGATCCCATCAACCGCAAGGTCATTATCTCCAAAAATGTAATGTTTGATGAGGAATCAGAATGGAAAACCTCAAATACATAGGAGATAGATGCACCGATTACTCAGCCATCTACAGAAACAATTGATGAAGAAGAGCAAGAATTGCCAGTAACACCCCAGGCAGAGCCATAGTAGCTCAAATGGTCTACTAGGGAAAGCAGACCTCGAACCAGATTGGCATATGCTTAGAAAGGCAAAACAATTCACGTTGAAACCACCAACTATGCTCTTATGACTACCATCATGGCTACAGAAGAGCCAATGTACTTGAAAGATGCAGTAGACAAGCTAGAATGGTAAACTGCTATGATTGAAGAAATGGATGCTTTGAATAAGAATAATACTTGGGAATTATGCGACCTTCCACCAAGAAAGAAGGCCATAGCAAACAAATGGGTATACAAAGTGAAGTATAATCCAAACGGAAGTATTCAAAGATACAAAGCCAAACTAGTTGCAAAAGGATTTGCATAGCAATATGGTCAAGTTTATGATGAGACTTATGCTCTAATAGCAAAGATGGATTCCATACAGTTTTGATATCACTAGCAACACTCAACAGATGGAATGTGTATCAACTCAATGTCAAGAATGCATTTCTCAATGGTTATCTAGAGATGAGGAAGTCTACATGCAACAACCAGCAGGATATGTTGAACCAAGAAAGAAGAACAAGGTTTGCCACCTCAAGAAAAGTCTCTACGGCTTAAAGCAAGCACCCAGAAGTTGGTACAACAAAATTGACAAGTATTTTGTTGATTTGGGTTACATGAAGTCCAATGCAGATCACACTCTCTACTACAAAGTTCCTTCTACAAAGTTCAAGGGAAAGACATTACTATTGCACTTTTGTATGTAGATGATCTAATTATGACAGGAAGCAAGGATAGCTTCATTAGAACGCTAAAACAAGACTTATCTACTGCTTAGTTCAACTGCTTAGTTCAACATGAAAGATCTTGGACTTATGCACTATTGTCTTGGAATTGAGTTCTGGAGAGATTCAAATAGCACATTCATGAGTTAGCTCAAGTATGCTGACAGTCTCCTGAAGAAGTTTCATATGGCAGGTTGCAAGATTACAACCACTCCCATGGACCAGATTTTGAAACTTACAAAATATTTAGAAAAGCCTATAGTCAATGACAGGTACTATAGGTAGCTCATTGGATCTCTTATATATGTGACTATCACACGGCTGGATATTTGTTATGCAGTAAGCTTACTAGCATAGTTTATGCCAAATCCAAAATAGTCTCACTAGAATGTAGCCAAAAGAGTCTTGAGATACATCAGAGGTGCAAGACAGTTTGGGATAGAATACAGAGGAAGTCATCCATGGTTGCATGGATAATGTGACAGACTATGCCGGAGATCATGAGACCAGGAGATCGACATAGGGATATCCATTTTTCCTTGGTCAAGGTGCTATATCATGGTTGTCAGACAAACAACCAACTGTTTCTTTGTCTATAGAGCACTCACTACAAGTGCATGTGAGGCTATATGGCTCAGAACACTATTGTCAGAAACAAATTACTTTGATGAGTCAAAGCCAACAACAATATATTGTGATAATCAATCGACTCAAGCATTAGCCAAGAATCCAGTATATCACTCCAAGACAAAGCACAAAGAGTGTTACTTAGTGACATCACATTGCAGTATTGTGATAGCAAAGAGAATGTTGCAGACATCTTTACCAAACCACTCGATAAAGAGCTTTTCGAGAAACACTGACTAGCTCTTGGTTTGATAGTTTGGCTACATGTTCAAGTGCACAACACTGCGGATTATACTAGTTTTGTTAGCATTTATTGGACACCACCCATGATATTGAGTAAACTAGCTAGGGAAAACATAGGTCGAATCGTGCACCCCCAATAAAGGCTTACAAAATGCATCCTCTATAACCTAGACCATGTGCAATTCCACATATCATTTTGTAATAGTCTCCCATTAGGCATCCCATTTGAGTAGATTATACAAATATCAATATCCTTGGTGAGTAAATGCGATGGAAAATAAATATTGGAACACCTCTATCACACTAAGTGCTAGCACCTACTCATAGGCAATGAGTCATGACTTAATGAATTAGGCTAGACCCCAACTAGCTTTCTCTATTTATTAGTGCTTCATGGATTGAAAATATATAATTTCCCAATTGCCGAATATGATTAGTAAAATGAACACATTGAATGGTAAAAGGAATTGAATGGATGGAGATGGATATGGAGGACATACTCCTACAATGTGGGAAAAACCAATGTTATAGCTTTGTTTTCTCATTGAGGAGGAATATGCAGCTTACAGGCTATTTGGTATACATGTTTTGTTTTATGTTCAAGAGGTTCACCCATAGAAGCATCTGCTTGAACTTGTCCTATTGAACACATGGGAAAAGTAAAGGAAGAGAGAGAATCCAATCATCATATTGTTGCATTTGACACATAATTTGTACATGTATCTTTGAGGTAGCAAAGCTACGCACATAAATGCATGTTAAAGTAATTAGGATTATACATGGGGCCACAATTTTTAAAGGCTACAATGAAGTGCATGACTATGCCCATGGCTACCAATTTCTTATTTTACATGATTCAGATGGTCATTTGTGGATACCCTAAAAAGTCCAAGATACATATTGTGAATATCTTAAAAAGTGTAATCTACACATTTTCATTCTTGATTCTAGATCTTATCTACCCATTTCTTACAAACGTCTCAATGGCAAACAAAGAGTACACACCATATCCATGATGTGGCATGATCATGTTGTTGGTTGAATGCAACCTTAGTGCTTGGAAAAATCAATGCCTCTTACCTCATGCAACAAGGAGATTATTTTCAAGAACATCATCAAGAATAAGGAGATTATTGTCAAGAACATCATCAACGCATGTTGCCTCATGCAACAAGGAGATGATTGTCACGGTGTTGCCTCGTGCAACAAGGAGATGATTCTCAAGAATGATTAATTTTATTATATTGATTGAATCAAAGTAAATGGGAAATCACTTTAGAAAAGTGAACCAAAGGTTGTCCCTAGATGGTATCTCTACATTTGATCTAGTGAAAGTATAGAGTGGAACATGGGATTGATTAAGCTAACCCGATGTGACTCGATATAGAATGGTGGGCTCAATATATCATTGACTTTGAATTTTGGGTTGATAAAAGACAGCCCAATTTTGTAGGCGCCATCCTTATGGGAGGCTTGTTAAGACAATAGTTGGGATCATGCGAATCTGTGACTCACCCATTAGCATTAATCATTACCTAACTTTTGCAAGGGTCATCCATTATGGCCTTTTTAAGGGTAGTACTTGTATATCAAAGTATAATGGTGGACCAAGGATAATGAGCTCATCTTGTTAAAGTCAATCATGTTAAGCAAAGTCAAGATGTGTTACATCACCTTTATAAACAACAAATCGTGAGGAAAACATGGGGGTGTGCATGAGGTTAAACAAGGTGGTAGTTGTCAGTGCTATCATTGCCCTTGCTGTCGAGAATGTGCTATTCTAGTGACCTAAGATAGTAGCTCAAGGAGGGCCTCCACATTAACATTCTCTAACGTGCTTATGCCATGGAGCTAAGAATTGTGTGAACAGTGGCTACTCGTTTGGATGTTTCTCCTCCAAGGACCACCATTTTAGAAGGATTATGATTATTCCACAACATAGCACTTGAAACATGCTATTGCAAAGCGAGTGCTTGATCCAAGGAAGAAAGTGCTTGAGGGTTTGGAGCATAGGGTTGCAAATTTCGCTTTGCTTGATCCAAGGAAGAAAGTGCTTGAGGGTTTGGAGCATAGGGTTGCAAATTGGACAGTGGAAGAAGAAACGGGTTTGGTTTTTATTTAACTTTGGAAGGTGTACATGCCCACCATAAGGAAAAAGCATCCATGACATAAGGCCCTACCTAGAAGCTCATTCTGACGAACATGAATTCTATAATCGAAATCTACGGAATGCCTTGCTCATTGACACAAGCACGTGCTAAAATCTAAATACGTTGATGTTAGGTTGAAAACTAAAATAGCCGCCACTCTTGTTTCCTTTGTGGAGGTTGAAACTTTCCTCTCAACAAGCTATTGGAGCCAAAGGGTACACTTGTCCTTTCTTTTCGACTTTGCTACCTCCTATTAGTTGCATTGTACTCTAATGCCCTAATGACATGGTGGGAAAAGGGTTTTTATGGGGAAAACTGATTTCCCATGTTAAATTGGTGAGAATGTGGATTTTATGAGGGAAAAAGATGGGGGGACACATGAGACCTAGTTCGCATGAAACCTTAAGTAACGTCGAGGGTTGTGAACGGTGTTTACATACTGAAGGGCTGCCCGACCGCCATGCAGTTTTTGCAAGGCAAGCATTTAATTCCCCTTTCACAGAGGTTGGGCAGGCAAGTTGCCCCACCTGAGTGCCCACCATGCAAAAAATCTCAGATAGAGACAAACTATATATCGTCAGTCGGTGGGCTCGAACTTAGGAAATAATTCTACCTTTTTTAATCTTCTTTGTTTGCATTAGAACTGGTGGGCACTTGTATGTGTAAACATCATCGTGTAACTTCCTTTTTGAGACAATCGTGGACTTGATGAACCAACTTCTCAGAGAGAGCATGTACGACACCACTGTGTTAGAAAAATGTGATCTGCATCCATCTCTAAATAGGGTGCCGAGAGCACTGCCTTTTTTTGAAGAGGAAAAGAAAGAAAGAATGGGAAGCTGCTTAAAGCAGCCACAGGGGCTAGAGAAATCAGTTGTCGTTGGGGAGGGGGGAGATGGGAGGGAGGGAGGGCTCCGCATTGCTGCTTGTTGGCCTGGCGTTTGCAAGTCTTAGTGAAGGATTCCAACCAAAGAGAAAATTATTTTTGGTTTGAGTTCCCTTTTGCGGGATAACTCTTACGTGCACTGTTCCACATGTTGCTCGATCCGCCTCTCGCTTGTGCATGCATGTGAGACATTTCCAGCAACAAAACCCCCACTGGTGCTCTGTACCCGAGAGAACATGTTGTCTTGACAGAAAAACTACAGGGTAGGCCAATTCAATCTTGTTTTTGGGAAAGTCGGCTGTAGACGTGAAAGCGAATCTGGTTGCTATAGGCTGCCACCCGTAGAGGGGCAGAGCTAACATAACAAATTAGCGCAAGAGGGCATGGGAAGTGAATTGCAAAGGCGGAGAACTAGTTAGAACCGAAGGGTCAAAGAGGAGAGAGGAGGAAAGGCGAAGGGATGCGTCTCAAATTGATTGACAAAAGGGACTTAATTGTTTGTAAGAAGTTGTTTTGTGCTGTTAATTCTTGAAAGAAAGAAGAAGAAGAAGAAGAAGACAGGGCTTACTTACAAAAGCTTTTCATTGCAAGTTGTGCTTGCTTGTTGCCAACAACAACTCCAATTCCTTACACCTCCCTTAAACCCTCGACCTCTTCGCACCACCGACCTCCCCCCTTCTTCGTCCTCGCATCGCATCGCATCGTCCCTCTCCCTGCATTCCCACCGTTTTCCTCTTCCAATTCGCACCGATTTCGCTCTTTCCATCGCTACCTTCGATTCAACGCGATCCCTCCTCCCACTTCTCCATTTATTCACGTTTCTGCTCGTCGCCCTGCTCCGTTATAGATGGTGCTGCTCGGAGAAGCGGCCAGAGGTTAAGCAATGGCTTTCAGACAGCTTGCCATTTCGCATCGACGGCTTTCCAGGCGATTCACCCGACTTGCTGCAGAGGACTCAGCAGGCATCCATTGGGGCATCGTTCGCTCTTCTAGGAACTCTTCCGAGTCGCCTGCAAGGCGGCCGCAGACGCCTTTAGCGGGTCATCATGTATCGGAGGGCGGGGGATGTAGCCAGAACGATGTCCTCTTTCTGGAGGCACAACTGCATAGCCGAGGTGGATTGATGGGATGTGGGACTACGCTCTGGAGAGGCGTAGTTCCGGCTGATCGCACTGAAGCTGGGACGCCTTTCCCAGGAGTTCGCACGTTGATATGTCCAAGCAAAAGCCTAGAGAAGCCACGGCAGTCATCAGCGGCGGCTTCAGCGGCGTCAACGGCGGTTGAGTTTCAGGAAGATGAGACTGATCGTGAAGAAGATAAGAAGCAAAAGAAACGGGAGCCTTCTGCGGAAGATTGCGATCAGGCAGTGGAAGGCTTGAGCTCGGCTAAAGCCAAGGCAAAGAAAATCCAGGAAATGCAGAACAAGGGAGTGAGCGTTTTAAAGAAATTTTGGAGCGGAATACTTGGGATTGGACCGGCCATGAGGGCCGTGGCGGCGATGAGCAGGTATTGATTTCTTTGTCTTCAGCAAATTTAATCGGTTGCGCTTCTGCAGTGTATATATTTAAAAATTTATATCGTGTGGCTTGAACTGTAGGGAGGACTGGGCTACCAAGATGGGGCAGTGGAAGGAAGATTTAAAGGATGCTCTTAAGCACTATTGGGTGGGGACCAAGCTTCTTTGGGCAGACGTCAGGATTTCGTCAAGGCTGCTACTCAAGCTTGCATGGGGGAAGAGTCTTACCCGGAGGGAAAGACGGCAACTCACCAGGACAACTGCGGATATTTTCCGCCTTGTCCCTTTTGCTGTCTTCATAATTGTCCCCTTCATGGAATTTCTTCTTCCGGTGTTTTTGAAAGTGTTTCCCAATATGCTTCCCTCCACTTTTCAAGATAAGATGAAGGAAGAGGTAATGTCTGCGTAACGAAATGATGTTTAAATTGAATTTTGTTTCAACAGTTTTTTCTGCTCGTAGATCAATTATTTCCTTTCGCATGCCACCTATATGTGACGATGTTGGTGTCTTCTAGGTAATAGGAATGTTCCCACATTTTCCGATTAGTAGCCTTTTACCTAGCAATGTTGGAGTTCTGGATATTCCCACATTTTCCGATTAATAGCCTTTTACCATGCCTCTACAGTTTTATTTGTGTATGTATATACATACATGGAGGTTCCAGTCCGTGAGTTTGCACCATCCGTAACAATGCTATAAACAAGCAAAGTAGTTTTGACATCACGTAAGGATAAATTATCGCTTAAAATTCTCTCCGGACAATTCTTGAATATGTACTGGCATAAGGCCAATCTGCCCACACGTGCCAGTGAAGCCTTGGTCTGAATCAAGAGTCCAAAACCATGACCTTGAGTGCAGCCATATGGTTTCTTGAGTCTCAGTCGTTGGCATAATGGAAATGAATAGATATATCTAGTTTCTGAGAGCTCAACTCGGTTCAAAAAAGGGAATTGTGCTGCAACGAGTGTTATCCTTCTTGGATGAAGTCACCATTCAGCCGTTGTGGAACCTCAATGGGTGCAATGCTCAGTATTCGATCGAATAGAAATGTCTTTGTTGCCATAGCTTGCAGGTCTGTTATTTGGAGATTGCTGGACTTTCACAAAATGTCCTTATTGTCCCTGGCTTTCCCAGAAGTCACCATTCAGCCGTTGTGGAACCTCAATGGGTGCAATGCTCAGTATTTGATCGAATAGAAATGTCTTTGTTGCCATAGCTTGCAGGTCTGTTATTTGGAGATTGCAGGACTTTCACAAAATGTCCTTATTGTCCCTGGCTTTCCCAGAATGCTTTGTAGTAGATATTTTGACCATGGACTAATCTTTTGAGAAATGAAGAATATCAACTAGGTGCCTACATATGTACTTAGTACGTACGTACATACATACTAATATGTTATGCAGGTACGTACATACATACATAATACGTATGTACGCACGTACGCTCATACATATGTATGTACCCATATCAACTAGGCACATACATTGTACGTACGTACATACATACATACATAATACGCACGTATGCACATACACATGTATAACTAGGCACATACATAATACGTGTACTTTCTTACATACATGTGCATTGTCACATTCTCTTATCAAAATCTCCTGATATCTGTGCTCTCTCATGAAACGTATACAATTACCCCAAACAAAAACTTTTGCCTTCTCATCATCCTAGCGCGATGTGATCCATGCAGCTCAATCATTTGCAAAAGTAACGGAACAGGTGTTTGAATGCAGTTATGGTCGAGAGTTGTGACAACCAAAAATCCCACTAGTATGCCATTTTTTCCCTTGCCATCTTTGATTTTTACGTAATCTGTTAGAAAACGAGGAAATAACTGGGACAAGCGAGCAAAGAAGAAGCACATTTCTTTTAGCCTGCTGAGTAGCCTTTGATGCGTTGCCCTATCTTAAATGGTGCGTTGCCCTATCAGCTAGATTTATATTTAGATGCTCGTTGGGGAGAGACTAAAATGAAAATGTTTAGACTTCACAAGCAGTTGTAGCTTGAATGAAGAGATTTTGGACTACCTTTTGATTAGCCTTCTCCTTTAGTGCTAGCCTTCATCATGGCTGAGTCTGCCCTTCACCTTCGGAGTGCCGGCAGAAACTCAGTACGAAGACTGTGTATAAATGTATGCTCAAGTATGTGTGGGTGTGTGGATTTGTATGTGTGAGAGCATATTCTTATACTATGGTCTACACCCACTGTTGGGCGCTGATGACGTCAGTGGGGATGTCATAGTAGCTAGTCCCTGCTATGCATGATGGAGTTTATGGTTTTCAACCTTGTGAGTGACTATCATGAGATTGAAACTGCACTATGTTGTGTTTTTAGAGGATGAGTTTGGGAATGTTCCTGGATTCATCTAGGTATATGCTTCTGCCGTATTAGCGGACATGCAAATTTCACCTTGTGAAGTTTTCGTCCAAGTTGCGGCCTGCTGGTATTGTGGTAATTCTTTCTATCTTAAATGGTGCGTTGCCCTATCAGCTAGATTTAGATTTAGATGCTCGTTGGGGAGAGACTAAAATGAAAATGTTTAGACTTCACAAGCAGTTGTAGCTTGAATGAAGAGATTTTGGACTACCTTTTGATTAGCCTTCTCGTTTAGTGCTAGCCTTCATCATGGCTGAGTCTGCCCTTCACCTCCGGAGTGCCGACAGAAACTCAGTACGAAGACTGTGTATAAATGTATGCTCAAGTATGTGTGGGTGTGTGGATTTGTATGTGTGAGAGCATATTTTTATACTATGGTCTACACCCACTGTTGGGCGCTGATGACGTCAGTGGGGATGTCATAGTAGCTAGTCCCTGCTATGCATGATGGAGTTTATGGTTTTCAACCTTGTGAGTGACTATCATGAGATTGAAACTGCACTATGTTGTGTTTTTAGAGGATGAGTTTGGGAATGCTCCTGGATTCATCTAGGTATATGCTTCTGCCGTATTAGCGGACATGCAAATTTCACCTTGTGAAGTTTTCGTCCAAGTTGCGGCTTGCTGGTATTGTGATAATTCTTTCTATCTTAAATGGTGCGTTGCCCTATCAGCTAGATTTAGATTTAGATGCTCGTTGGGGAGAGACTAAAATGAAAATGTTTGATGGAGTTTATGGTTTTCAACCTTGTGAGTGACTATCATGAGATTGAAACTGCACTATGTTGTGTTTTTAGAGGATGAGTTTGGGAATGTTCCTGGATTCATCTAGGTATATGCTTCTGCCGTATTAGTGGACATGCAAATTTCACCTTGTGAAGTTTTCGTCCAAGTTGCGGCCTGCTGGTATTGTGATAATTCTTTCTATCTTAAATGGTGCGTTGCCCTTTCAGCTAGATTTAGATTTAGATGCTCGTTGGGGAGAGACTAAAATGAAAATGTTTAGACTTCACAAGCAGTTGTAGCTTGAATGAAGAGATTTTGGACTACCTTTTGATTAGCCTTCTCCTTTAGTGCTAGCCTTCATCATGGCTGAGTCTGCCCTTCACCTCCAGAGTGCCGACAGAAACTCAGTACGAAGACTGTGTATAAATGTATGCTCAAGTATGTGTGGGTGTGTGGATTTGTATGTGTGAGAGCATATTTTTATACTATGGTCTACACCCACTGTTGGGCACTGATGACGTCAGTGGGGATGTCATAGTAGCTAGTCCCTGCTATGCATGATGGAGTTTATGGTTTTCAACCTTGTGAGTGACTATCATGAGACTATGTTGTGTTTTTAGAGGATGAGTTTGGGAATGTTCCTGGATTCATCTAGGTATATGCTTCTGCCGTATTAGCGGACATGCAAATTTCACCTTGTGAAGTTTTCGTCCAAGTTGCGGCTTGCTGGTATTGTGATAATTCTTTCTATCTTAAATGGTGCGTTGCCCTATCAGCTAGATTTAGATTTAGATGCTCGTTGGGGAGAGACTAAAATGAAAATGTTTAGACTTCACAAGCAGTTGTAGCTTGAATGAAGAGATTTTGGACTACCTTTTGATTAGCCTTCTCCTTTAGTGCTAGCCTTCATCATGGCTGAGTCTGCCCTTCACCTCCGGAGTGCCGGCAGAAACTCAGTACGAAGACTGTGTATAAATGTATGCTCAAGTATGTGTGGGTGTGTGGATTTGTATGTGTGAGAGCATATTTTTATACTATGGTCTACACCCATTGTTGGGTGCTGATGACGTCAGTGGGGATGTCATAGTAGCTAGTCCCTGCTATGCATGATGGAGTTTATGGTTTTCAACCTTGTGAGTGACTATCATGAGATTGAAACTGCACTATGTTGTGTTTTTAGAGGATGAGTTTGGGAATGTTCCTGGATTCATCTAGGTATATATTTGATTTCTGCTTTTTTCAAAGAGGGAAAGGATTCATTGTCCTCAAGTACGAAGGTCATATTATCTTTGTTCCTAGCCCTCGAATGCCCTTGCTTTCAGAGAGAGATCGCGTATAGCCTACTCGCTTTAAAACCATTTACAGTCCTCCTTCCTATGAGTTTTGCAGCAAATAATTTCCCCTCAGACACTTATACATCTGTAGCTCCGAAGGTATATTACAGTCTTTCAAACAGTTCCAATTGTGAATAAAGTGAAATTTGTCTCAATCAATCAAAAGGTGCATGTAAACAAATTGTCTTAAATGCGGGTGAGATACCTTTTGTACAGAGATGCCTTCATTGAGCTATCCATATTATGTGATTTCATCATATTCTATGCGATCTGTCTTTGAATCATGTCACGGTTAGGAGTTCGTTTAGTGACTTACAGGCGATGACGAGATATTTTTCACCTCTTTAATGAAAACTTTAGCCTTGCTTCTATGAACAAGATGGAACATGAGAGTTCTTGGTGTCATATTCCTCATATTCCTCTGTGAGTTCTTATTTGTCCTACAGTCGATGGGAGGGGCAATAGCCATTGCAATTGCCAACAGTGTCTTGTCATCTTGGTAAGCCTTACTAGTAGTACGTCAGTATTACTATCAGTTTGTGCCTTTGCTCCTATTACTGTACGAATTCGCCCTTTCAACATGGTTTGTTGAAGACTGTATAACCAGAACTTATTGTCACTTGGGCCAAATCTGTCTATAGGATTTTGAGAAAGCCTATGACATCTTTTGCTGTCAACTGTGATGTTGTAGCTCAAATAACTTCACAGCAGATGTGCTATTATCCTGTGCTTGAATTGTAAAATGGAGTTCCATTGGACGACGGTTGAATGGTGTTTTGGCTGGATAGCGGTTTGCGTACTGAGGGTTCTATGTACTTGGAGTGCCAATGCCATGGCAGGTTATGGAGGATTCCATGACATCTGAATATGCTCAACTATTGGGTCAATCTTATGAAGGTATCATGATCATCACGATGGCCCATAAATCCCTATTAGGATACACTAGACTATGGATTTAAGATGATGATCCGCATGGGCATATGGTTCTATCATATGTGAGAAAGGTTAAGCAGACATTCCAGATCCATTGGTTTCGGGAAAACATGATCAATGGATTAGGAGGTTGAGTTTTATCAAAAGGGTCAAAGTCTATAACATCTGTCGAGGTTGATTCTGATGGTTTAAATGTTGGAGATCGTGACCTGAGTGTTTTTTTGCTCACCTAGACAAAGTCATTTTGACAATTGCATTGGGAATGTATACTCCTGTGTAGTCATTGTTCCAAATTTGGGCTTATCTTAGAGAAGTTTTAATGGATGGTAAGGTATGCTTGGAGGATAGCTGTTTTTAAGGGTCCAATGAGAATGGTACAAGGGAATTTTAACTACGTGATGTTGTCACAGGCAATTTTATATGCGAACCAGTACAAAATAGATCCACAATCAATTTGAAATGCAAATAGATATGAATTATGGCCTCTGTTATCAAACAAAAGAAAAAAATAATACTCCAATGCACACATTATACAAGATTGATTGTGTGCATCAAGTTACGGTGATGCCTTTATGTGAGATATAAATGTACACTTATGGTGGGCATAGTAAGAAGGCACAACCTGCACTCCAAAGAGGTTATGGATGATACAGTAGAAGTCATCAATGCTATATCAATCCTATACATTGTTATGTACATTATATGTTTTGTTATGACTAGAAATATGCATGTCTTGTGGTTTACATAACGTACACGTACAAAAACCATGTTCTTGAATAAATTGGTAAAATAATAGGTTGATAGGTTTCTAGAGCATGAAGCCTGTAATTCCGAACAACATGTGAGCTTTAAAAGCTTAAATAGTCTTTGAAAGCCAGCATGCTACTGACCTAAGTGTGTAAGACATTCTAGAGTTGTTTGCATAATCCCTTTTTTTGGGCGGCCGGGGGGATGGAGTGATGCAAAACGTTTCTGTCCTCTCCACCACCCTCATGGGACAGTGAAGCTCACCAATGCGTAGATCATGGTCTGCCATTTAACATTTCTGAGCTACGTTGAAAAGATAGAGCTAGCATGTATACCTTTTGTGCAAATGAAATAAGTCTGCAAACCATTTTGAGTGGTTCACTCAATATCTTGCAGATCCATATGTTGTCACCCATATAGGTCTACGAGCCATATTAAGACCTTGTGGGCTCATATCTTATTCACTGCAAGTTGAAGCCTAGATTGCTGTTATTAATGGCTGATAGCTTGGTGACAGGCTAAGGTGGGACTTAAGTTTTCAGCAGTTTCGCAAACCTGAAATCTTGGATCACTTGTGATCCTTCAAATGGTGACACTTGGCAGCTCTTAATTGGAGCCACTCGTGGTGATAAAAGTTTGCACAGAGTCTGAGACAGTCCATAGGCGCATGCAACAGCTGTAGCTCTTCAAGCTAGGACTGCTGCTTATTAGGTTGCTTAGAACTGCTTAGAAGACCTCGGTTGGTATTCATTCTACTCATAGCATTGTAATTCAGAAATTCTGAAGAAGGAAAATATCAAGGACAAAGTGTGAGAGTATTCGAGTACCTCTTGAATTGTAAGGAGTGTTGAGCCCTTACTAGTCACTAGCCTGTGGCTAAGTTTCTCCTCATCCCCATGAAAGGCCTCTCTACTCCATTCTCTCACAAGGCATGTTAACCTTATACTGGTCAACATGGCCAAAAAGATCTGTACAACACAGCCATCAGTCCAAGAAAAGCACAAGACCAGCTTTACAAACCTACAACAATGAAGGCTTTTGCACAGACAAGCAAAGACTATTAGGTTGAAGAACCCAAGAGCATTAACAAACTTCAAAAGTTACCGGCATTTAAGATCATCTGTAGCAGATTTTGCACAAAATCTATCTTTAAAATTTTGTTGCTCACCCGCTGGTGAGGGGTTATGCATAGTGCATTTGATGTGTGCTACTTACCTCATCATTGACAACCCCCAAATATTTGTTCCACTTGGCTTTCCTCTCACATTGAAAGAAGAGCCAATTGGAGGAACAAAGGGGTGCATTGTCTATACCTGTCGACTTTTCATGTTTTCATGTTTGCATTAATGCGTCACTCATGTGCCTCATTTTGGTTCACGAGTAGCATGAAATACGTGATAACGTTGGTATCAACTGGTAGAGCAGGAAAGCATGCTAGGGGCATTAGGATGAAAGGCATGTAAGTTACGTATGAAATTCTGTGTGTGTCTGCGTGTGCACTGACATCCGTGCTTGTGGGCCTGCATCACATGTAAGAGTGTGTACTGGTTCTGTGGTCTCAAATCATTGATCGAAGACGTTAGTAGCTTTTTACAGATATCTTGACTCAAATGTGCATGCATTCTGCAATTAAACAGGAAGCCCTGAAGCGGAGATTAAATGCAAGAATACAGTATGCTAAGTTTCTACAAGACACTGTAAAGGAGATGGCCAAGGAAATTAAGACAACACGAAGTGGAGAGATCAAGAGAACTGCTGAGGATCTTGATGAATTTATGAACAAGGTATTTGCTTGTCAAGTGGAGTTGGTCTAACCCTTGTTTGACTTCCAAGATCCAAAGCTGTCAACGTAGATGAAAGCTACCCCCACCCCCCTCGCCAAAAAAAGAAGAAGAAGAAATGAACATTGATGGCATTGTTTGTTTTTCGTGGACAGGTTCGCAAGGGAGAGATAGTGTCTAATGATGATATATTAGGCTTTGCAAAATTGTTCAACGATGAGCTCACATTGGACAACATAAGCAGGTTCAAGCAGACTATTGGATCTCAGGCTTCAAGGTTTCGTTAGTAGATTGTAAGATGGAATTCTTACGTGTTTGATGTTACTCAAATGACAGGCCAAGACTTGTTAGTATGTGCAAGTACATGGGAATCAAGCCATACGGAACTGATGCATATCTTCGCTACATGCTTCGTTCCAAGCTCTCATGGTATGGCATCGTTCAAGATTTTGGACCATCATAGCTTTTGCTGCATTTAGATAATCTATTATGGCACTTGTTGGTCTTGTGGCTGCTTGATGCTTTTGTTACAGGCTTTTCTAACCCTGAAACAGGGGTTTTCATATATCGAATGCTTCCTGGCTCTTGTTGACCCTTGTCACAAGGAAAGTCTTATGTAATGGCTCGAGTCTCTTATTGCATCTGCCTGCATCACATTGCTTGATCAAATTGCAGGACCATGTTTGAGCTTATCTGTTGTTAATATGCCTGATGACAAGGCATGCCTCTAAGCGAATGAAGAGCGGATTTGCAGGGAATAAAAGTTTTGTATTGTTTTTATTTTCAATGTGAAACTCTAATTCTTGATTGACTTATACAAAATGCAAGGATGAGCAGCCTCTGCCTGTGCAGAAGAGCCTGTGAGTCTAGTGTAAGCCCATATGCATAGTACCACATACTGGAGTAGAAGCAGATTTTTAATGATGGCCATCTGTGGACTGACAACTCCCATGGCATGTGAATCGTTAGATTGAGGATCTGTGCTCCACAATAATTAATAGCCAAATGGTGATAGCTATGCCACTTATATAGGTAAAGATGCTCCACTTTTCTTAAAAGGCACAAGAAGCAAGTCTGCTGAAGTCCTTCGTCTAGCACATTTAGGCAGCAATCTGCTTCCTCCAGAGCTGACAAAATATTATCCTATGGCTGCTAATCCCAAAACCCTGCCTCTTTTTACCTCCTTGCTGTCATGTCCCAAGCTAGCTGTTGTTAGGGATGTGTG
This sequence comes from Dipteris shenzhenensis, assembly GCF_047967505.1. Lineage (NCBI taxonomy): Eukaryota > Viridiplantae > Streptophyta > Polypodiopsida > Gleicheniales > Dipteridaceae > Dipteris > Dipteris shenzhenensis. Next base: position 51,161,598 of record NC_141621.1, on the reverse strand, counting down.
GCCTAGGAAGGAAGGGTGTAAGCTAGGCTTGATAACCAACACGACTAAGGACTATAGGGACACACATCTAAGAGGTCTGTGGATTATTTGGGGCAGCTTTCGTTAAGCGTGAACCCGCTAGAGGAAGGGCTGCAGTTTTGCAAGAAGATACTGTGGGCAGCTTTCAATATCAATGAGCTGCTGCAGCCATTCATGCAGCAAGGCGATCTGTGAGATTGGAAACATGAACTCGTAGGGAACTGGATGGCACCCAAGTTTGTGACTGGTAGGTGGGGCTTATTTGTAGCCAGTAGAGCTTTGGATGAATGCTAGTGACTGGTAGGTGGGGCTTATTTGTAGCCTTGGATGAATGCTAGCTGAAAAGATGACAAGGCAAGTTGTTAGGATTTTGTGAAGTGCACCCGTGGTGCGGGGTGCAACACTAATACAAAGAATTGAATTGCGTGCTTTGGTGTGGGCAGCTCAAAAATTGCCTCATAAACCCAGAGAGGGGGGAACGTGATGACATTGTGGTGAGGTAGGAATTTTGGGAAGAGTATACTGGGAAGGAAAGGTTGTATGAAGTTTGGTTTCCTGCAGCTAATGTATTCTAGAGAAGAACGTGCCTCTATTCAAAGTCAGCCTTCTTTGGATTAGGCTAAGCATAAGGTTTTCTAAGAATCTGTATCCATTCAACATTTTGGTGAATGCAATAAAAGGCTGAATTTTACTAAATAACATGGGCTTGCTGGTTGAAACTAGAGGAAATGGAGGTGCTAGAGAAAAGGCATGCAGCCAACTTCCCTTGGAACACCTATTTTTGGTCCTTGTGTGTGCTATGCATATTCAACAAGCACATCATGCCATATCTATAATAAATGTATAATTCAACAAGCACATCATGCCATATCTATAATAAATGTATATTCACTAACAATCATAAGTCATGTTTATAGACATAGGTAGCATCTTTATTTGCCATGATAGTCATGCATACCATAAACATAAGAACGTAAAGGGTTCGTAAGTATGAGGTCACATAGGTCATAAGCTGTGGATCAATGCCATTTATGTGTTCAGACATGCACATATTGAAGATTTGTATACACAATTCATGTTGATACAATCTGTAATGCTTCTATTTGTTTGTGTATAATATAGATACCATAAATGTAACAATATTATATGTGATAAACCCTGTGGCATACACATATATCTAATGAGAAAAATCCCAGTTCTCCTAAATAAGGAGCCGTACCTCCTTTCAAGTGTTGGTAGAGGTCCTAACTAAGAAGGATGATGTGGAAATGATAATGGTATGCACCTGTATGATGGGAAAGTTTTAGTTTTTTATGTTTTAAGAGAGAGAGAGAGAGTTTTTGTTCTGTTTTTGGAAGATTTTGTTTCATTTTTACTTAGTCACCTTCTTCCTTTCTTGTTTTCTTTCTCTTTTGTTTATTTGACGTATTTTAGTAAGCACTAGGTTTGCTCAAGAGACTCCGTGGGTCTTTAGAAACCCAGTATAGCTGCTTATGCTTGGGCACTGATGACGACATAAGTGTTGCTTTGCTTGCTAAGTATGTCTTCCTTTTGTTTTTCTAAAAGTTTTTTGTTACCTCTTTTTTCTTCTCTTTCGCTTTCTCTTTTATTTTCTGTGTAGATTTTTGGACTTTAGAACAACAAAAAATCCAAATTTGTATGATTGGATATATTCTAGTCTTACAAAGGTATATATAAATGTGCTTTCCTTTTGTCACATTATTGTACTATTGAAGGTGCTAGATTAAGAGCGTTTGTGGTAGTACTATATATATTTCGTCTTTCCATAAAATTTGCATTTCTGATTGCTATTTATACCTTGTATTGCTGAGTGCATGCTTACTGTCTCAGTGGTTCGAAATAATGTTGTTTTCTATATCGATATACAGGAGATTTCCTATAGTGAGGAAAATGCTGAAGCCTGTACCTTTAATCTTAAATGCTGCTGGACAGCAATCCCTTCTCCTAAGAAATGTGTGTGTGTGTGCGCGCATGCATGCGAACATATATGTACAGATAAAATCTGCTATTTAAACCTCTTGCTGTGTTCTTGGAGGCCTTAAGTCCATTTTCAGATTCTTCTAATCTGTCAGTATTCTTTCTTTAAGATCCCTTTTGTAGAACGTGCCAGAAAGACTTTATGTTATGAGGTGTTCACGCTTTGATTTTGACTGGTAGGGGCACAAAATACATGAATATGATATGACAAATTCTCTGATTTGATACAGGATAAAAAATGATGATCGAATGATTCGGAACGAAGGTGTAGAGTCACTTTCAGAAGCAGAACTACGTGCTGCATGTAGGGAGCGAGGAATGCTGGGTCTTCTTTCAGTAGAAGAAATGAGGCAACAGGTGATAAGGGTTTCTTTGTTTTTCCTTCATGTTGTGTGAAGGTTCTTCGAGCATCATGTTTGTGGCACAGCATGATCACTCGCAAATAATATACTGTGTTTGTGAATTCTTTTCTTTTTTATTTGATTTTTGTCTCTAGGATGCCCTTAGTTACCAAGTGTTGACCTCTGTTGATGATGTTTTTCTGCATGATTGTGGCAGTTGAAGAATTGGCTAGATCTTTCTTTGAACTATTCAGTTCCATCTTCACTCCTTATACTTTCCAGGTTCGTATTGATATTGAGCTTAACATTGTACACACAGGATGAAGTTCCAATTCACCTATTCAAATCAGAGAGCTTAATATGAAAGAATTGTATCCAAAGTTCCAAACTATATTTTGTTATGTAGCTGAGATTTTGATATGTTTGCTTATATATGTAATGTGATGGAAATTTAACCTAATATAATTCTCTCTCTCTCTCTCTCTCTCTCCCACTTCTTACATATCACAACGGCTCTCCCACTTCTTACATATCACAGCGGAGGGTTTCATTGACCCACCAGGATACACACAGATTCACCTACCCCACTCGATGAGGATCTCTCTTAGGCAGTTCCGGGTCTCTTCACACAGACTTCGCATTGAGAGCGGCAGAGCAGAGCGACTACCCAAGGAGCGGCGCATATGCTCACTATGTGACATACAGGAGGTTGAGATAGAGGAACATTTCATCTTCAGGTGTCCTGTGTACTATGAGATCCGAGGACGTTTCCACTGCCTCTTCAGAGATAGTTATGGGATTTTAGCCCATTTCCTCTCCTACCCAGACCAGCGGTGTTTGGCAGGTTTCATTCATGAGGCACTTAGACACCGCGAGAGGATACTCCGAGCACGGAGACAGGAGCAGACTTCTTCCTCGGTTAATCCCTCTCAAAGCTCTATCACGGAGTTCTTTCAGCTAGATCACATGGACCCCAACGAGACGAGGCCTCGACATGACCGTGACCCGACAGCTCAGACAGAGGGTCGACACACAGGTCACACTTGGAGACATCCCCTCCTTATTTAGAGTTGGAGCCCGACCGACGGGGGTCACAGTAGCCCTGGTTAGACGTAGAGCTACGACCAAGAGACGTGCCAGGACCGCACCTCTGAGTGGCCGACAGCACTCTATTGCCGACTTCATGGCTCCACTGCCTCATCCATCCTGATATCTTGTTGTTGCTGGGGATGATGATGATATTGATGATGATGCTGAGATTGATATATAGTCGACCACCAACATCACTATGTTGTACTTAGGATTTAGTACTGCCATTCTGCATTTTTGGCATTTTGCATTTTGCATTGGTATGGACGCTCGTTTAGTAGCTCCACTACCACAGCTCGTTGCATCAGGATTTTCACAGTCTCATAGACCCATCGGTCTTCCGAAGACTTTAATAAACTTTCTTTCATTCTTTCTTTCTTTCTTTCTCTCTCTCTCTTCGCATTTTTTCATCTAATTTTCTGCTTGTGTCTTTCTTTTTGCTTTCAAAGTTTTTGTTGTTTGGTTGCGATTTCAAAGCTTGTAAGCACTGGGTTTACCCAAGAGAGACCAGAATCTTTCGAAACTCAAATGGTAGCTTATGCTTGGGTATTGATGAGAACATAGGCGTACCCTTGGTTACTAAGTTCTTTTGTTTCTTCTTTTTTTTCTTTTCCATTTACTCATTTTTAAAAATTTCCTTTGTTCTATAAAATTTTTAATTTGTAAGATTGGATATATTCTAGTCTTATGAGGGGTGTGTGTACACACACACACACACTTTTTTTTAAGGGAAAGCTTTGATTGATTATATTACAAGAATAGTCACCTCAAAAAAGAGGCGCTAGAAAATACATCAATTGAAGATCTCAGTATAAGCCAAATATACATCTTGATCTATTTGGCGAGTTTGCAAGCAATCAAAGAAAGATTGCTGCAGAGAACGCTTAAGAAAGCAAATAAAGAAAAATTCGGATCACTAAAGACTTTACAATTGCGGTCTGTCTGTAAAGTCCAAAGTGTTCAATAACGAGCCCTAACAAAGAAAAGATGAAACTCCGGTCGCTGTGGATGAAAACCAAAGAGTCAGAAAGATTTTCCAAAGAGAAGAGTCGGAAATCTTGCTTGTAGCCTTTGCCGAAGAGAATCCAGAAACTGTCGAGAAGACGGGCAATGCCAGAATAAATGAGGCACAGTCTCGTGAGAAATCAGACACCGATGACATAAAGCAGGAGCAATGTGCCTACGGGCCAGCAACTGTCCAGATGGAAAAATTCCCTAGAAGCACTCGCCATAAAAAATCCTGTTGCCGAAGTGGAACCTTGTATGCCCAAAGTTGCCGCAGCGCCACTTAACTGGCCGATGCATTTGCCAAAGAGAATTACCCTTTTATGAAACCTAGGGTTGTGGCAAAAGGATTTTGTATAATGCAGGCATAATAATATGAGATAGCCTCAAAGGACGAGAGGAGGACCCAAGGGAAGTCAATGTCCAATCCCCTAATCGATCCTGAAGTTCCAAAGGGGGAATCGGAACCAAAGGGGAAAGCATACTAGTGATTTGCTACCGCAAAGTACGATAATGAGAACCCAAACCATATTGTGTGGCTGCCAGAGAAAAGGGAAGCATATAGCCATCATCATGAATAACATCAGCAACATTATTGATCCCTTTAAAAGAAATAAAGTAAGAACGGCGAGGTTCTTGTAAAGCAAGCGGAGGCTGAAAAAATTTTGACCAGTGAATGCTTTCAGCCCGCAAAGAGTTACCTATCAGAGACTGTCGACCATGCCATTCCAGGTGAGACAGAATATGCTTCTAGTCAAGAAGCAAGTTGGAGTGATAGAAATGGGGCAGGAAGCAAGAGTGGGAGTGCGGCAGGAAGCAAGAGTGGGAGTGCAGAACGTCGAATGTGCAATAGAATAAAGTGTAGCGATAAGGTTTTGTCTAAGTGACAAATCTTATTCTTCACTAACCGTAGTTAGTGAACTAACTGTGGTTGGAAAAACCTCTAAAGGAGGGAAAAGTGCCCCTAACCCACTTATTGACTTTACATTGGTCACTGCCTAGAATTTGTCAATAATTCTAACACCCCCCTGCAGTGCCAATGTCATGTATAAGGAAATGATCAATCACCAAAAGGAGATAAGTTCAGGGCATTGCGAAATGCCTCAAACTTCTCACGTGGAAGTGCTTTGGTGAAGATGTCTGCAACATTGTCATGTGTTGACACATAGATCATACTGATCTCTCCTGCATGTAATTTCTCTCTGACATAGTGATAGTGAACCTCAATGTGCTTCGTGCGAGCATGAAACACAAGATTCTTTGCCACTGCTATAGCACTCTGACTATCAGTGAGAATCAGAGAAGGACCCTCCAATGAAAGATGAAGATCAACAAGCAAACGACGCAGCCAAACACATTCAACTGTCGCTGTGAAAGTTGCCCTGTACTCAGCTTCACATGAGGAAGTAGCCACAGTAGATTGCTTCTTGCTCAGCCAAGAAATGCAAGCTTTGTCCAAAGAGAAACAATTACCACTTGTGGACTGACTAGTGTCATAGTCTCTAGCCCAATCTGAATCACTGTAAGCATGCATCTGCAAGTCACCCCCCTTGGGAAACATCAAGCCATAAGACTTTGTGCCTTGCAAGTAACGGAAAATGCGTTTTACAGCTTGCCAATGTGTTGTCTTTGGGCTGTGCATATACGTACTCACCTGAGATACTGCATATTGATTATCGGGCCGTGTATTGCACAGATATATGAGGCATCCAACCGCTTGACTGTAGAGTGTGGCATCTACAGATTCTCCCGCATCATATATTGTAAGCCTCAGCCCTGGTTCCATGGGAGTAGCTATGCAATCTTGCATCCTGAATCTATCCAAGAGTTTTTGAACATACTTGGATTGAGACATAATGTTACCACTGCTCTCTTGAATGAATTGGATCCCCAAATAATAATGTAACATGCCCAAATCTGACATGTCAAAAGTGGCTCTCAATTCAGCCTTGAAATTTGCAATTTTATCACCATTTGGCCTTGTGAGCAGTAGATCATCTACATTAAGAATGATGACCAAGATTTCTCCCTCATCCTTCTTGATGTAGAGGGTGCTTTCAGTTGGACTATTGCTGAAACCCTTGCTGGATAGAAAGGCATCTATCTTTGCATACCAAGCACGGGGAGCCTGTTTTAGCCCATATAAAGCTTTATTCAGCTTACATACCTTACGTGCATCATCTGATACCGCAAAGCCTGGAGGTGGTTTCACATACACCTCTTCCAACAAGTCTCCATTTAAAAATGCTGTTTTTATGTCCAAATGATGGACTTTCCAATCCAAATGTGCAGCCATGCCAATAACAGTTATGATGGTTGTCATCCTAGATGTAGGAGCAAATTTCTCCTCATAATCAATGCCCTTTTTCTAAGCATATCCTTTGGCAACCAGCCTTGCTTTGTACCTGTCAATGGACCCATCGAGGTTCCGTTTGACCTTGAAAACTTATTTTGTACCGATGGCATGCTTACCTGGTGGCAAATCCACGACAGCCTAAGTCTGATTTTTCTCTATGGACTGCAACTCATTGTGCATGGCTTGCATCCAATGCACATTATCCTTTGCTTCTTCAAAAGAGTCAGGCTCCTCTTCATCAGGAAGAGTCCCTGCATAAGCTGTCTCAATTGAAAGAGCCCCCCTTGCGTGCCTTACTGCACTGCGAGTCCTGCCAGGCAATGGAGCCTCAAGCTACTCTACCTGAGAGTCTGAAGCAACCAATTCGGGACTGTTTTGGCTGCGTGTATCTTTTGAATTTCTTGCCTGACAACTTCATCCACACCCTGAGGTGGTACTAAATCAGCCGGTGGCTGAATCTGGACATGTGGATCTGGAGGAGGTTGCTGTAAATTCTGAGTTTCAGCGGGGGAACCAAATGCTATAGGAAGCATCCCCTCAAACACATCATCTGAAGAAGTTGGAATCTGAAATTCAGCATGTCTATGTGCTGAATTTTCAGAAAATATAGCATCTCTACTAACAAAAATCTTGCGTGTAGCAGGATTGTAGAGACAATAGCCTTTGCTTTGTGAACTATATCCCACAAAAATGCATTTGAGTGCCTTATCTGACAACTTGTGTCTAAACTCCACAGGCACGTGGGCATATGCAACACAACCAAAAACTCTGAAATGGTCCACTGAAGGCTTTCTCCCATGCCATGCCTCATAGGGAGTGATTGTCTTCAAAGCCTTTGTAGGAGCCCGATTCAAAATATAGTTGGCACACATGAGGCCTTCTAGCCAGAACCTGTGAGGCAACTTCTTACTTGTGAGCATGCATCTATCCATCTCCATGGCAGTGCGATTCTTCCGTTGAGCTTTGCCATTCTGTTGAGGTGTAAGCCTTACTGTAAGCTGATGCGTGATGCCTTTCTCCTTAAAAAATGTCTCAAATTCATGAGACATATACTCCCCCCCTCGATTTGTGCGAAGTGTCTGCACCTTGAGTCCTGTCTCATTCTCAACCATAGCCACAAAGTGTTTGAAATGCATAAACACTTCTGATTTTGCCTTGAGACCATAGACCCAAGTGTAGTTGGTGAAGTCATCTATGAATGTAACAAAATAGAGATAACCCCCAAAAGCAGGTGTCCTCATGGGACCGCAGACATCATTGTGAATAAGCTGTAATTTCCGTGTAGCTTTCACTTCTTGAAGGGAAGTCTAGGCATCTTGCCAAGGTTGCAACCTTCACATGCATGAGGAGGAGGCGATTGCAAAGGAGGTAATGCATCAACCATATCATGCCCTTGAAGTGTCATTAAGTTGCCATAGCTCATGTGCCCATACCTGGCATGCAATAACTCTGCATTCTGCATCGCAGCAGTGGGAGTGCTAATTGATAATGCAAGATTGGATCTTTTTTCATATAGATCAAGCTGAAAAAGACCTCGATACAAAGTGCCAAACAACATCAAAGCATAGTCATTCTCTTTGTCTCTGACTGTACACTTCTTATCATAAAAAACAACTTGAAATCCTCCTCTATTAAGTGAGGACACTGAAAGCAAATTCTTCTTTATCCTTGGCACATAGAGAACATCTGAAATTCTGAAATCTGTGCCATCAGTGGATGTGAGAATAATGTTTGCAACAGTCCCAAAATGCTTGTACACTGCCAAATTGCATCAAAATGCCAAAAGCCCCAATTTCTTCAAGGAAATTGCATCCAAAAGAGGGCAAATTGCTTGAAAGCCCCAAAAATGCAAGAAATTGCAGTGTAAAGCAAAAAGCCCCAAATTTTTGCAAGAAATTGCAACTCAAAAAGAGGCAAATTGTCTGAAAGTCCCAATTTGCAATTTATCTGCAAAAGAACTAAATTCTACTGCCAATGTGTCCAAATGAGTAGACCCACAATCTCAAAATGCACGTGCTTGAATCCTCAGCCAAACAATGGCTCAAAATGCACCAGAGTAAAATATCTACAAAAAATTTCCCAAATGCTCAAATGTGACTCAAACCGAGTCCAAAAAACTTGCAAAGTTTCCAAATTGCTCTTCCACTGCAAAATTGCAATCCAATTGCAAAAGCCCCAAATTCTCTGCAAAAATTGCAAGCAAAACCAAAAAGCCTTAAATTTTGGAGGAGATTTTGCAAACTGATTGCAATGTGTGCAAAAGAATTCAGAAACCCCAAATTCTCTGCAAAAAGAATCTCTACAAAGGAAAGCGCTTGCAAAATGATCCTGCAAGCAAAATCTGTACGGAGGATCTGCAAATGAAGCAGATCGTACTTCTATTTGGAATGTCTTGCGCAGGTACAAAGAGCACAAGAACTTGCGCACGTGAGCGGGCTGCTGTAGGTACACAAAGCGTAAGTGCTGGTACAAACCTTGCACGTGTGACAGTTGCTGGTACAAAAAACGGAACAGGATGTACAGAAGCTATAGGCGCTAGCAGTGCCGTAGAGTTGTACAATCACTGCAATGAAGCTGCACACACGTACGACAGAACAACAGGAGCTGTGTATGGATTCCCACGCGTAGGTACCACTTGTATACGGACGGCTAATGGGACACGTTGTTCGACCGTACGATTGTGCGGGCAGATGGTCTGTACGTTGTACGGATAGATTTGGGCAGTGTACTGGCAAGCTCTTGTTGGCGATGCATGTGAGTACGGACAGCGTACGGGAGGCTTGCAGGGAGCAACGTGCACCTTTGAAAGTACAGTACGGATGGCCGTACCAACGGGGAGTAATAGCAGGATCAAAAGAACAACGCACAGCAAGAGTTGGAGCAGAAGTTGTTCAGATGTAGTGGGAGTTGAGGAAGCAGGTCCAGAAAATGATCTTGCTCTGATACCAAATGATAGAAATGGGGCAAGAAGCAAGATTGGGAGTGCAGAACGTCGAATGTGCAATAGAATAAAGTGTAGCAATACAAAAAGGGGGGGATAAGGTTTTGTCTAAGTGACAAACCTTATCCTTCACTAACCGTAGTTAGTGAACTAACTGTGGTTAGGGGAAAAAACCTCTAAAGGAGGGAAAAGTGCCCCTAACCCACTTATTGACTTTACATTGGTCATTGCCTAGAATTTATCAATAATTCTAACATGGAGACCATAGGGAAGCCATGCAAAGTGCCATCAATGCACCCAAACAAAAAATCCCACTGATTGAGTTGCCAATGACCAAAAGCAGGAGTACTGTTATGTGTGACTAGAGATTGAATCATGAGAGCCCAGGGCTGATCACCTTTCAGTAATTGCAACAACATTTTTCCCCTGTGAGCAAGGATGTGCACCTGGATATTAGTGATATTCAATCCTCCATGTATTTTAGGGGAACAAATTCGATGCATCGAAAGCAGTCTGAGACTTTTTCTACCATGTTTGAAATGCCAAAAGATCCATAATGATAGACATAAAGGAATCAAGATCTGCCTTGGTGAACATGATCAAAGGCAAATAAAATTGAATGTACGCCACAGAATGGACTGCGACTATTTGGAGGCGAACATGTAAAGGCCAGGTTGCCAATTTCCAATATTCAAGCTTTTTCCGGAGCTTGATTAGAACCCAATCAATTTGTTGTCGACGAGTAAGTCTCCAGCCCAAAGGATAACCAAGGTGTCGAACTAATTGAGTGGGTGGGATGATCTCCCTTGGCCATAAGAGACTGTGCCAGTCTTTAAAATGAATGGGAGCAGCTTAGACTTTTGAAAGTTAACATGAAGGCCAGTTGCCAAACCATAAACTGAAAGGGCTTGCATCAAAGCAGAAAGATCAGGCTGAGTATTCCTTGGAGTAAAGAAAGAATCATCAGCATAGGCGTGAGCAACCATGCTGCGATTTTCATCCAGTTCCAAACCATGGAGAGAATCTGTAGCCACTAGATGATCAATGTATTGCAACATACGATGAGTAGCAATAGCATACAGTAAGGCACTAAGGGGACAGCCTTAACGAACCGAACTACAAAGAGTCCATTCTTCAAAGATGTCTCCAGAAAGAACACAAGCAGCATTGCTATCCCTGTAGAGCCAATAAATAACAAAATCCATTGCAAACACCAAAGTCAATTTTTTAATCATTCAATTTAACAGTGAGGCCATCCCCCCATCCTGGAGATTTCCATCTACCACAGGATTTAATTGCATCTGACAATTCCCTCTCAGTGAAGGGAAGTTCCAGTTCCAAAGCCTGAGCTTGAGAAAGAATTGGATGGACATGATGTAAAAGAAGATGTAAACGAAGTTGACGTGCAGACAAAATCTCAGGAGAGGGAAGGTCCACATGCCCAAAATGGGAGGAGAAGTGCTGCACATAAAAATCAGCAAGTTCAGAGCGAGATGGTTCAGGGCTGGCTGGTCAGTCCATTTGAAAGGGCCTTGAGCCCTATAAAAGGAGAGGCCTTGGGCCTCATTTCACATCCAGCAACCAGCATTCCAGGAGGCAGAAAGGAGCAGCAGGAAGCCACCTTCTGGACCTATATCCAGGAGGTGAGAGGGTGCTTGAAGGGCTGCAGACTTAGCCAGGAAGGGCTGGACCTTGGCTGTCTTCTAGGGCAGCAAGGTGCTAAGATCATCATCTTCTGGAGCAGCCATTCACAAGCAGGTTGGAGCAGTGGAACAGGGACCTGTGTGCTGCAGACAAAGCTTGGCAGGGGCTGCCCACCTAGGCTGATTCACAGGCAGTAAGGTGGAGAAGAACACACTGGACGGAAAGTCTTTAGATGCTCGAGGTGGAGTACACGGACTTGAGTCTAGAGATAACTGGCTGATAGGAGAAGGACCTTGTGGTAAGATCAGAGGACCACACCATTGGTGGGACTCTGGATCTATATCTTTTGTATTGTGTCCATAGTTTTGGACGGAAATATATTTTGGTGGTTTCTCTATCTGGCTGGTTCATTGTCTATTGATGAGTCTGCACATCTAATCTATGTGATGCACATTAAGTAAAGAAGTTTGTGATTCCGCACCCCACACGCACACTGTGTCAGCTCCTGGGCATTACTATAAGTCTTCCGCTGTGCGTACCCTCTGTTGGGTCATTTCTAACACATTTCAGCTTGTAGAAAGCACTACCCATGGAAACATTATTGACAGTAACTGAATAAGAAGCCGGTGTGGGATTATCTGTGTCCCACAAAATGCAAAAGCGATTCGAATTGCCATTTGGTCTCGGTGGACAAACCACCTTACCAAGAGAGGCTGCAATTTTTGGCGATAGAGAAGCCATGCACTAAGGAAAATCCACTTCTTCTACCCATACAGGGCAGCAATGCCGAATCAATGCCTGATAATCCCTGGTAGGAGACCAGGGCAATACATGGACCATTTGCTGACCATAGAAGAGCGGGGAGTGCTCCAGCAAAATCTGTCTGTGCTCTTCATTAGCCATTATCACTTCAAAAAAACCCCTCGCTGCATAATGCACTTTCTTGACATAGCAACCACCTAGGGTTCTAGTCAACCAATTGCCAACATCTGCAGCAGCAGGCATCCGTCCCGGAAAGAAAATAATGATGGCATGTTTGGCATAATCCTTCACGGGGTCGAAGATATCATCCACCTCAATCATGATACCTGTGGTAGGAACGAGATCATTCCAGCTTTTCCTTGTATCCTCAAAGCCCTCATGCATTACTTCATATACCATCTGAGCCTCTGCAGAGGCATGTAGGGGGTCATTGAGACCCATTACTTGCTTTGGCTTTTTACTCTGAAGTGATCCTTCTTTGTGAAAGGTCTTCTCATATAGGCAATCCGCCATTGTAGCAGAGGGAGAGAAAGAACAGAAAAGGGACAGTAGGACAAGAGAAGAAAGAAAAACACGAATAAAAAACCACAGTTGTACGGACTAACAGTATGGACAGGTACGGGCAAAGGTATGTACAAAGGTAGGGAGAAAGGTACGGACAAAGTAACGGTACGGACGAAGTACAGACAAAAAACAGTACGGACAGTACGAATAATGGCAGACAAAAGAACGCATAGTACATACAGAAAAGAGGGACGTACGGACAATAGCATAACGGGTAGATAACTAAAGTATGGAAAAACCAAGGAAATAAAGGAGACTTGACAGAGTACATACAGTCGTACGAAAACCAACAGAAACCAACGCGTACGAAAACCTACAGGCGTACGGAACTGAGCGGAGGTTGTACGGAAAGCACACGAGGGTCGTACGGTCCTGAACGGAGGTTGTACGGAAAGCACACGAGGGCTGTATGGGAGGCTAGGCTGGGGCTGAGCAGGAGCTCTCCTCACACACACACACACACACACACACACACACACACACACACGCAGTAAGAAATCAACCTTTTCGTGTTTCCACACTATCTCAGGTGCTCATTACAATGCGCACACACACACACACACGAACGCGTAATGTGATGCTTATGAAAACATAATAAACACAGCCGCAGTGTCGATTTTAAAATCTTAATGTGGCATGAAGGCCAGCAGTGTCCATGGGCTTGTGTGGATAGTGTTGATGATCAACTGAATTTTTTGTTTAACTCTCCTGTGCAGTATTTAATGTGTGCACTGATGAAGAAATCTGAGTAGGATATTGGGAGCAGAAACACATTGCAAGAGCTCTATAAATGTATGCTCTCGTCAGCGTGGGTGTGTAGAGTGTGTGATGCACCCTCTTGGGGTGATGATTATGTGGTTGGGGATGTCATTAGCTTTTCGTGATGGAGTTGACGGTATTTAGCCTTGTGGCATCATAAGGTTAACAACTCCATGGTTTGTTTTGCTTTTTCATGATTAGTTTGGGTTCCCTGTATTTTGATACGTGTGGAGTCAAAATGTGTAATTGGATTTAGCCTTCATGTTGTTCGAAATTTAGCAACACTTGTGTGAGTGCTAAAGAATTATATCTTGTGAAGCTTTTTCTTTGGTTCCCCCCTCTGCCATATGAATTTTACAAAATAGAGGACAATGTGGAGTCTCTGAGCCTAGCTCTAGTATGGCCTTGTAGGCTAGTCTTAGGACTCAGTCAACCCTTAGGTTGACTTCATTGGTCAACCATATGGTTGACTTTGGGGCCATATAGAACCATATGGTTGACTTTGGGGCCATATAGCTTGTACTTTCTCATCATCCATTTTCAAGTACTCGTGTTTGCTCCCTTGCATTCCACTCTGTTTCCATTACTTCCCGCACCCAACATTGGTATTAGAGTGGGTTCTCTCGTTCCTTCCCGCCTCCCCCCGTCCTCATTACTCAGTCTCCCATTGCTCCGTCCTAAACCGGTTTTGGAGCAAAAAAACTGTCCAGAGGCTGTTTTTGACTTTTTGAGCTTCGATTTCGACGTTTTTAAAATTTTTGAGCTGCCTGCATACAAACTACCTTGTCTTGCACCATTTGGGCCAAAATGTTTTCCTCTGTACAGTCATATGGACCTGTACGGGCACGTGCGTGATGCTGCGAGGAATCTGTACGATTTGTCAAAAGTTGATTTCGAGCATTTTTGGGCTGATTTCTTGCTCAGATCTAGACTCTTTTCAGTCATTCGGGCCTTCCTCCAGTTGCTCCAACCTGCTCTAGCACCATTTGGCTGGGATTTGGATCTGCATGGTATAGTTTGATTTGAAGCTTTTCACCTTCTTTTATGTCACATTTGCACACATTGCAGTGACATTGAGGTGATTTTGCTCTAGAAATTGGGACTTTTGTGTCACATTTGCAGATTTTGCAGTGACATTTGCTACTTCTGGTCACATTTTGGGGCTTTTGTAGTCTTTTGCCCTATTTTGACTCCTTTTTTTGCAAAAATATTTTGACTCCATTTCAATTTCCAACGTTGGGGATTTTGGATCTATTGCAGGCAGATTGCGGGATATTTTCAGATTTGCAGGTTATTTTGTCACATTTGCCTAAATAGCAGTGACATCTGGGGATCAGTGGCATGGTTATCTCTTATTGGCCCTCAGGTGTTTTTCGGGGACATGACTTAGACTCATCCTTTATTATATGACGACACTCTGTGGAGTCATGCTCTCTCCAGGATGTTCCTTTCACTCCTTTCAGAGCTGCTCATGCCTCGGTAGACACAGCTTGGGAGATTCTAGCTAGCATTGCAGCTGGGCATATTTGGAGGGCCAAGTCTATGGCCAGTATATGGACTGATACTATACACATGCTGATGGCCATCTGGGTGAGCATGCAGGGATCCTCTTGAGCAGCTATAGCTAGGAGAGAGATTTTTTTCAGAGTTTTGAGAGGATCTCCGTTCTTATCTGAGTCCTCTTCAGGGTTGAGGTAGCATTTTCAGCCTCCACCTTGGATTTTTGTTAGCTCCTTTTGAGCTGTTTTTTCTTTCATGCTTGACATGATGTACTCTCGCATTTGAGCTTGCTCTTGCAGCTTTCATTCATACTTAATGAAGTAATCTTTTTGAAAAAAAATAAATAGCAGTGACATTTGGTTGCTTTGATATGAAATTGGGGGTTTTTTAAAGACATTGGCAAGAAATTGCAGCAGATTTGGTCACATTTGCAAAATTACAGCTTTATGGGGCTTTTACCGATTTGCTCTCTTTTTGGCATAATTGCCCTCTCTAAATTTGGGGCTTTAGCTGATATTTGCAGCATTCTTTGCTTGACACAACCAAATTTGGGTTCTATTAATTATAAATATATTGCGGGGTTTTGTTTTGTGAGGTGTGTTTTTTGGGTGTGGTTTGGTTTTTTGGTTGTGTGTGTGTGTGGGGGGGGGTTGTTTTGTTTGGGAGGGGGGATCGATTTTGTGCCTAGCCAAAACCTTGGAAAATACATTTTTAGCACTATTCTAATCCGTACTCCGTACACTATTGGCCGACTTTGGCTGTGGTTGGCCTCAAGGATGGTCTCAAGGAGGAGGAGGATGGCACTGATGAAGATGAAGATGAAGATGAAGATGAAGATGAAGATGAAGATGAAGATGAAGAAGATGAGGATGAAGATGAAGATGAAGATGAAGATGAAGATGATGATGAGGAGGAGGAGGAGGAGGAGGAGAATGAGGATGAGGATGCAGGTTGCAGCTTGAGGCTTGAGCCTCATCGGTTGTGAATCGTGATGCATTTCAATTTTCAGCTTTATTTATGGGCTGTGGCAGCCTTTTCTTCTATGATGTTTTGCCTTTGATGTTTTGGTGTAGTACCTACTTCCAAGTTTCTACTACCTACTACCTTTGATCATGATGTTTGGTGTAGTATTGATCTATCATTGACACTATGTATCAGAATCCAGATTTCAGATGACTCTGGTCTCTGGAGGGCCGAGGTTGGACTCTTTGAACTTTCATGAATCATGACTTTAATATTAATACAAGTTTGAAGTTTGAAGTTTCAATTTGAAAGTTTGTAGCTCTATGTGAATGTAATGTGTACAATGTGTACAATGTATATCTTTCTAAATGTTTTTGAGTAAAATTAGGGTCACGTATGTTTCAGCCCTAGGGGCTGAACCATACTCCAATCATACTTCCTTACTCGTATGACGTATGCGTATGGTAACGTATGGAAAAACTATGGCTATATCCATCTTGGACGAATATGTGCAACCATGATATAGTTTCCAGGTATATCTGAGATGTATCCAGGATACTTCAGCCTTATCATTGAGGGGGTTTTGTTAGCACTTAGCCTTGGTATGGCCTTGTAGGCTAGTCTTAGGACTCAGTCAACCCTTAGGTTGACTTCACTAGTGAACCATATGGTTGACTTCGGGGCCATATAGACCACCCCTTTTACTTTCTCACCATCTTTGCATGCTTCAGCTTGTTATTTGCTCCCTTGCATTCCACTCCGTTTCCATTGCTTCCCGCCTCCAATACAAGTGAGGTCCCTAGACAGCGGCCATCTCTGAAGGCGATGACCCATATACATGATCCAGCCACGTACTACCCTAATGTGGAGCTCTGAGGTCATCAGTGATGTCAGTGAGCTTGTATGAGGTGCCTACTTAAGGACCTCACTTTTCTTCATTCCATAAGCAAGTATTCTGATTTTGTGTCCACTCTACTCTCTCCTTTCAGTATTCCAACATGGTCTCAGAGCCATTTGATCCCCCTTGAGCCCATTTCTGCCACATCATCATCTTCTTCCTCTTCTTCTTCTTCACCATCTCTCCCTCTTCTTCCAGAAATTTGCTTGAGCTTGTTCTCCTCCGGTTCTCACCCATTTCCCACGCCCTTCCAGCTGGAGATCCATCTTGTTGGGGCGAATTTCGGGCTGCAAGGAATTGAAGAATTTCAAGCTCTGCTGGTCGCCATTGTACGAATTTCGTCGATTCTTCTTGCTGCGTTTTCTCTGCGCCTGCTCCTTCTTTCTCTAATTCCTTTCAGGGCAAGCTTCTCCATACCTAGAGCTACCTTGTGCTGAAATCTGAGCAGCAATGGCTGCATATTGAAGGAGAAAACAGAGAAAAACCAGTCGACTTTGTTGAAGAAGGAGAAGGCGACCTGACGCGTTTTTTCGCCTCTTCTTCCCAGAGGTTCTATTGTGGTATACCAGCTTTCTTTTGCCTCAGAAAGCCCCCTTTCTTTTGCTTTGAAGAGTGTGCTATAAGCCCTCCAAGTTCAGCTCTCTAGTTTTGACAGTTTTGACAAGCTTTTGAAAATGATGCTACATAAAATGCTACTCTAGCATTTCTGGTCTTTTGAAGTTTTCAATAACTTCACTACAAGTGTTGCTTCAGTTTTGTTTTGACTTGCTAGACCTGGTTTTGATTGGAAAGTGTTTATTTCACCCACTTCTATGAAGCATGTAAGAAGAAGCATCATTGTTTGAAATCTAGTCACTACTATTTGCTACATCAAGTGCTCATATTTTGGAAGTCTTTCAGTTATTTTTGCCTTGTAAGAGAGATAGACACTGCCCAATATCTGGGTTAGACCCTCTCATGGTTACCATATTTAATCTTGAGAAGTTCAATGGAAAGGGCTTCCATACATGGCAAATGAAGGTGAAATTTGCATTGATGAGGGAGAACTTATGGGGACTTGTCAAACCGACTCCTACCGCTTCTTCTACGGCCTCCAATGCTGGACAATCCTCAACTCCGACACGACCGGCAAGGGATCCAGCAAGAGAAGAAAAAGCATATGGTATAATTGCTCTTGCTCTAGGTGATGATTATATACACCATATCTCTGACTTGGAGTCTCCTTCGGAAGCTTGGCAGAAGCTAGACATGATTTTTGGTGCAAGCTCTCACATCTCTAAACTATCACTTAAAATCTCTTTCTTTGAATTAAAGATGGCAAGTGATACTACTTTAGCAGCTCATGTCAACTATATGCGGAGTCTTATGACTCAATTAGCTTCTATCAACTCTCCTATCACTCCTGATGATGCTATGGCAGTGTTACTTAAGAGTATGCCTGAAAGTTTTGATCACATTGTTAGCACTTTGAAGAATCTTCCCAATCCTAACCTTGAAGGCATTATCTCTGCTCTCCAAGAAGAAGAAAGGCATATGGAGCTAAGGAAAGGCAATGACACTGCTTATGTTATGAAATTCCAGAAGGGCAAGTATACTCCTTGCAATCACTGTGGAAAGACAAATCACCTTTCAAAGGACTGCTTCAAAGTTAATCCATGCAAGCACTGTGGCAAGAACAACCATAATGAGAAGTTTTGCAGAGCCAAAGCAAAGACAGAAAATGCAAATCTACTTACAGTTAATGAGCCTCCACAAGATGAGGCATCCTTTGAAGATTATGCATTTTAAACACATCTCTATGTATGCTCCAGATCTCTCTTTTTATGTCAAGGTACTCAGCCTGGATAGTCCTCCAAAATGAATGAAAATAAACTATTGTGTTTTGTGTGTTTTGTAAACACCTCTGGTCACCTTATGATGTAGGCCATGTGTATGTTTTGCTCCATGGTACCTCCTGCAGACATTGTGTGCATGTACATGCAGGGGAGATAACCATTGGAAGGTCTTTTTGTATCCCTTTTTTGTTTACCTTACACCCAAGGAAACCCTTGCTAGCATGAGAACCTAGCCATAGATTTATCCTTGACCACCATGAGATGGCATGAGAAACTATGAGACTAGATGTATCCTTGACATAGCCTGAGGCATTTCCTTGAGGGGGGGTTTGTTGGGATATCTCAAGGTGTATGCCTCAGGCACACCTTATGTTTCTATGTGTGAGTGCTAGAGGCACAGTTAGGTGCCCACAAGCACAGTTAGGTGGTGGAAAAGCCACATAGGATGATTGAGAGAATCTAGGAGCAGATTGAGGAGATGATTGTGGAGCTCTGAGGTCATCAGTGATGTCAGTGAGCTTGTATGAGGTGCCTACTTAAGGACCTCACTTTTCTTCATTCCATAAGCAAGTATTCTGATTTTGTGTCCACTCTACTCTCTCCTTTCAGTATTCCAACACCTAAGCCATGCTGGGTCCATCTCTACTACTGTGATATCGTATGACTCAAAGTCCAATAAGCCCATGTATCTGCTTCCCATCGAGTATCCCCCTAGGCCATGTGAGTCTTCTCCAAGTTTGTCTCCCTCATGTGCCTTTATAGTTCATATTTTCTGTTCTCCAGAGCTCCCTATTGTGCCATTACATCCCACATCAAGTGCATCTATCTCCTATGCCCCATCCGTCCCTTCTTGACCTTTCCTCCACTTTCTTTATGATCCTTGATCCCCCTTGAACTTTTCTCCCTAGTTTCAGGACTTGCTGTTGAGCCAATGTTGCCTTCTCTCGAGTGTTCTCAGCTCATTTTAAGATCTATTGATCTCATTAAATTTTCTTCTACTCACATCTGTTTGCTTATCGAATTTTGGAGGGATAACAAAGGAAGGTAAAACAACTTGAGTTCTGTGCTCTGTTTTGTGCTCTTCTACCTTCACAGCCACTTGTTCGTCCTTGCAGGATCTCTGGCTTCTCATATTTACATGTTACCAGTTTCCATCTTGCTCCACTTTGTGAGGAGGGGAGACACTCAGAATCGTCTTGTTCCGCTCTTGGCTTTCTGGCTGCCGACCATTCTCTTTTGTATTGATACTCCTTCGCCCTAGTTTGACCTACCTACTTGATTAAAGAAGAGGAATCCCAGGGGGTGGTGCAGGCAGTCTGCTCGCCTTAAATTGCCTTGGATCTGTATTCTCTTTTATGTTTTCCTGTTTTTGGAAGCCAAATGTACTCTTTGAATCTTTGTTATTCTTTTTGCCAGCTAGGACCGCTTTCAGCTCTTTATTGTTGTCCTTACTGTGACTTTAAGAGTGCGTGTAACAAAAGTTTCAAACCATGGATAGATGAAGGGCCCCAAGAGAAGAGCATCCCCTTTTTTCGTTACACGGTCAGAAATGCCAGGAGATTCCAGCTCAGTTGTAGAGATTGGAGGCCCTCTAGAGCTCCTCATTGGGATGCTTTTCAGATTCCTGCAGAGATGCATAAAAACTTTTGGAGGAGACTTTGGAAATCTCTCAGGAATAGGAAAATCACGTTATTCATCTGGCTTACTATTCATGGAGGGATTGTAATGAACCTGTGGAGATCCAGGTTCGGGGCTGATCCTACATGTCCTCGATGCCACTCAGCGGTTGAGTTAGTGCAGCATTGCCTTTGGGAGTGCACTCAGGCGAGGACGATTTGGAAGGGTGTTGCTAGGATACTTTGCATTTTTCATAGAGCACCCTTCTTCCTAACCTGGGGATACTGGTCCACATCTTTTTTCGAGGGACATGACACGGACACAGCTTTCTTTGTTCGACGACACCTTGTGGAGTCATGCTCCCTCCGGGATGTTCCGTTTACTCCATTCATAGCTCCCCTCACTTCTGTAGACACATATTGGGAGATTCTGGCGAGTATTACAGCATGGCATATTTGGAGAGCCAGATGTATAGAGGCTTTGGAGGACACCCAGATGTATAGAGGCTTTGGAGGACACCTAGGTTCACCCTTCTCAGACTATGGCCAGTATCTAGGCAGATATTATACACACTTTGATGGCCATTTGGGCAAACATACAGGGAACCTCCAGGATTGCTACTGCTAGGAGAGTTGCTTTTCTCAGAGTCTGGAAGGGTTCTCCTTCTTCTCTGACTCTCCTTAAGGGATGAGGTGGCATTTTCAGCGGCCACGTGGGATTTTTGTTTGCTCATTCTGAGCTGTTTTTTCTCATGCTTGACATGATGTACTCCCGCACTTGAGCTTGCTCTGCGGTTTTTATTCATACTTAATGAAGTACTTTTCTTGCCAAAAAAAAAAAAAAAGTTTCAAACCAATTGGAAGCTTGTAGCCTCAGTTAGTCAAGAAGACATCCATGCATCCTTTCACAAACAGCAAACACACACGCTCAGACAGACAAGATGCTCCGTATGGCCATCCCGTAGGACCCACATAGTTGACTTATCTCTCATGGACATCTTGTAGGACCCAAAGCACGAGGTACATCAAGAGCTTACACAAGTACTTAATGCATGTAAACATACAGTCAGTGTGCACTTTTTTTTTCATATGGCCATCCCGCATGACCCATGTATGTTCCTCTCGATGTACGACGGGCTTTCATATGGCCATCCCTTAGGACCCATAGCTAGTGGTACATCATGAGTATTGAAACTGACCTTCAGTAAACTAAAGGGCAGTAAACCGTAACTAGCTTCGCATCCATTTCATTTATAGTCACATTGCATCTCTTTTAACCAGTTCCTTAAATACAAGACCACTTAGAAACAACTTTGAAAATAAACTGCATGGAGGCTAGAATGCCCCTGCTCAATGAACCAAACACGAAACACCACACTGCCCCCAAATACCTTGGCGCCCCTTTCAGTAATTATTTAATTATTCAAAAGTGGAATTCTGTTTTACAACGAGGGTGCACCCTTATACTATTCTGTTTGCATTTTCCACTACCAGAGCTTGGCCTCTGCTTGCATCCAATTCAAGTGCATCACTAGTATCCCAATGTTAGGGTCAAAACTAAGGCATATCTCAACAATTGTGTCACGTGACTGTGACAAGGCATCAAAGCGAATCCCTAGACATGCTCAAATAGCCTCAAGGCATCAACCGCAACCAATGTGTTCCTCTGGGACCAACCATGCATACCCTCTGTGATTGGGTATCTACTTACAGCTTGTAATGCCCAGAAAGAACTCCAAACAACAAAATGCAAAGCGACAAGCTTCCAAGTTATTAAAATCAAACCAGAAAGAAGTCAAAATGTCTATACCCGCTGTCCATGGGAGAGGGGCAAGCTCTTTCCTGCTCCTATCCTCTGCCCAGGCCCCCAGGGGTGTAGAAAAGATGTCTAGCCAAGGGGAAAGAGAGAAAAAGTGTGAGATACAGATTCTGGGAGCTGAGAACAGCAACAAGCTTCCAAGATAGTAAAATCAAACCAGAAAGAAGTCAGAATGTCCATACTCGCTCTCCACGGGAGAGGGGCAAGCTCTTTCCTGCTTCTATTCTTTTCCCAGCCCCCAAGGGTGTAGAAAAGACTCCCAGTCAAGGGGAAAGAGAGAGAAAGTGTGAGATACTTCTATGACCAGTCACGCTCGTCAAACAAGCTCACGACCAAGGGGTAGGCCCAAATGACCAGCCAGCCCCTCCCAAATAACTTGCAAGCGATTGATGTTGTCAGCAGCCCTAGGTACAACACTAGAATTGTGACCCTGCTCCTGTCTAAATCCCGTATCATACCAATACTTTACTTCCCTCTCTCCACACCTACACGATGTGATGTGCTGGGTATCCCAGAAGCCTCCATTCCATTTCTAAACGTATGCACATAGCAAATGGACTTAAAAGCCCCACATGGCAAATCCAAGCATTTAATACCAAGGGGTATATTGCCCTTGCTCCCTTTTTAGACCAATTAGAACCAAGGGGCATTTAGCACTAAAACTTCAACTTCATTCTCCAAGGTATTGGCCACTTAGCCAGGGTTAAAAATTCATGCCCTTGTGACATGATAATTCATGCCCTTGTGACTCATGTCTTTGATCCTTCTTTGAGAATCCTCACTGCCCCTTGCATTTTGCAAGATCACACTGACTAATTGCTCCAGAAGACAAGCAAAAGATTTGAATGCTTTTTGCCTTGAGAATCCCTGTACTGTATTTCTGGAAGGCTTTCACTCTCCATCTAAATAAACAATGTGACCAAAGCATGCGCTAGAAATCAACGACAATGCATAAAAGAACATATCTTTAGTCTATCAATTTCTTGCCATTAAAGCAAGTCAGATCTGTCCTTGAAGGAGTAGCAAGAACAGCCTCCTTTTGAATCTCTAGGCATTACCTGCGTGTTTAAATGCGTCACATTGTGTTATAAGCTGGTCTTCTACAGCCATGATGTTAGCAACATGTGCCGTTCATCGCCTTCACGAAAGGCTGTGGATCGTTTGACCACTGTGCTATGTTGGACATGCGTACAATCATATACTTCCATCAATGACATTGTGTTATATGCTGGTCTTCCACTGCTGTGATGTTATCAAAATGTGCCGTTCATCACCTCCACGAAAGATTCTGGATCCTTTGACCACTATTCTGACCACTATTCTATGTTGGACATGCGTACATTCATACTTGAATCAATGACACTTATCTTGGGCTATTGGGTGTAGCCACCTAAAGCAATTCAGTTGTTCGTGCTGATGTTAGATGAGCTCTGTCAATGACCATCTCTAGTCAAGGTTCTCAAGGATTTTCTTGTGGTATAGGTTGGATGGAAGGTTGACAATTATCAATTTAGCCATTCTATTCACCAGCGAGCTTCTATGCAGCTTCAATGGGCTAGTGACTGCCCTGATGATTGGAGAAAGGTTGAAGCTTCTCTCATTTGAGGAGGTTTGTCCTATGTTGCTCCAAGAGGAAGCTATGATGAAGCTACAAGATAAAGGTGGTGACAACAAGAAGGCATTGATTGCTTCTGCCGGGAAGTATAAAAGCAAACCTGGTAAGGGTAAGCAAAACAAGCAAGATTCCATAGGCCATATATGGCCTCTTGAGGATGATAATATATCATCTCACTGACACACTTACTCACACACGCATATATGCAAAGCTCTCTTTTGAGAAGTTGGCCTTGGAATGAGCGCTCATTGTATAGTGTAAATCACAGTCATATCTATTGGATCTTTGGATGCTGCAGTTGTGTATGCATGTAATATGCTGTCGTCTCTGCTCAATCTAGTATCAAACAGATAATTAGGCTTTGTCAAAGTATAAATCATGATGATTCCAAGTATCAAACAGATAATTAGGCTGAAACAAGAACTGTTTCTTTCAGGTATAGCATTGTCTTAAATAACTTTCTACAGATAATTCAGTGAAACAGTGAACTATTTTTCTATAATCTAGAAATGAGTTAGAATTTTGGATTTAGAACAACAAAATCTGAATTTGTACGATTGGATATATTCTAGCCTTACAAAGGTTTGTAGAAATGAGTTTTGTATTACTGGTACCCTGTAGTAGAGCATTGAGCTCATCATGTGGTCGCAAAGGGATGCAGATGTGTTTTTGGCTTCGAATTAGAATGTTGCAACAGTGTCCACATGCAAAAGCCAGGGCTATACTCTCAGTTGTAAGGAACAAACTGCCAGGCTACCTGGACAGTGGTAGCAAACGGTTTTTGAAAAATATATAAATTGTGTTTTGATTTTCTTGTGACTGGGTTAAATGCAGAGCGTTTACAGTCTCTGGAAGGTTGAAGCCCGAAGAAGCTGTCCAGGCAACTCTTTCATCGCTTCCAGACGAGGTTGTAGATTCAGTTGGCCTCTCTGCACTTCCTAGTGAGGATGCACTTGCGGAGAGCATGCGCAAATTGGAGTATTTACAGATGCAAGAAGAACTAATCAAGGTCTTTTCGACCCTTTTTTTAAAACATGGATGATGATTCTGAGGAATGGTCAAATGTGATATAGCTGCAATCTTCCTATTATGGTTGGCCTTTTATCTGAAATGTTTGAGGTCTCTTCGTAGGAAGAGGCAGAAAAGGAGCAGGAGAGGCAGGAGAGGTTAAACAAAGAAGGGAAAATTGATGAGACAGACAATGCATTACAAGAATTTAAAGTTGCTACGGCACGAGAAGCTCAGGAACTAGCCCTCAAGAAATCTATAGAAAAACAGGAACAACTTTGCAAGCTGAGCAGTGCACTAGCAGTTCTGGCGTCTGCTTCTGTAAGATCCCCTCCCATTTTGTTGAGTGCTGAGACTTGCCTGCTGCACATTTCTTACCGACTTACTGTTCTATGTATATGATGTTGTATGTGAGGAGCTAAGCAGTCAATATAGTATTTATAGTTTAGTAACTAGTTGTCAGAAAGGATTTAAGCACTCTTACTCTGTTTTGTAGTAACTAGGTCTTGTCTTTTTGTAAAAACTCTACAGTCAGTCAGCAAGGAGCGTGCTGAGTTTTTGAGGCTCGTCAATAAAGAGGTATGGCAATTTACTTGTTCAAGATGCTTTATGTCTTCCACAACGTAAAGATTTTGCTATGCATTTCATAATTTTCGGGACGTTGTTTCAGATAATTC
Source organism: Dipteris shenzhenensis (assembly GCF_047967505.1). Classification (NCBI taxonomy): domain Eukaryota; kingdom Viridiplantae; phylum Streptophyta; class Polypodiopsida; order Gleicheniales; family Dipteridaceae; genus Dipteris; species Dipteris shenzhenensis. The sequence continues at coordinate 51,136,190 of NC_141621.1, read as the reverse complement.
TGTACGAAGAAAGATTGGATGTATTTAGGAGATTCTTGTTTAACTTAGTGGGTGTGCTTGTTATTGAGTAAACCATGTCCTACCACTGATTTCTCGCTCTTCTCATTTTAAATTTCACATCAAAATGAGGGAAGCTGATGTTCTACGCTGAAGTACAGAAACAAAGACATGTAAGTACATACCAAATTTATTTAATAGTTTATGAAAAGAGACATCAGTAAGCTGCATAGAAACAAAGACATGTGATCACTTACCAAAAATACTGAATGGTTAGTGAAAAGAAATACCTGTAAGCTGTGCTGAGAGAGTTTTTACTGGCTTTGGATAAGTGTCTTGGCAAAAAGAAACCTTGCAAAAGACCCTCACGTCCAAGAACTTGCTAACCTGTCCAGGATTGTCTCTATGCACAAGCCTTCTATAGAAGGACTGCTATGCAAAGGGATAGGGCAGAGAAGTCCATTTTGGCATTGAAGGATCGTGGATCCTTCCTGGACTCATGGCACGTGCACAGCTTGTGGGAGGGGATTTCCTTTCCTCTTGTGAGGCAAAATATGCAGTCTCCCCCTTTTAACAACGTGATCAATGGCCTGACCAAGAGGCCTTTTTGGGCTTATTGCCATGGCACAAAAGTCATGGGATATGTGGCTCGTGAGAATTGAGCTACAGCAACAGCAAACATCTATCCATTGGGATGCATTATATGGCTTTAGGTATGCCCATGTTGGTTTTGAATCAGCTTTCGAGGCACAGGTAATGTTCCATGTTAAACAACTCTTCGAAAGAAAGGTGTCTGAAGGAGTCAAAGGTCTAGTGTAATTGTGTCAACGTGGAGACTCATATATGTATGTAGGAGTTTCAAGACGTATGGACTGTTCAATATGGTGAGAGCAATATGCCAGTCCCTTATAAGCGAAACATGATTCATTTCCATCTTAAGATTGGAAGTGAAGAAGTAGGAATGTGTTTAATGATGGTGAACATATTAATGATTGTGGATGGGGGCCATGATTTGTGAAGGCAGTTAGTAGCGACCACTTGAGTTCTTTTGCACGTGTTTGGTGCCAGTCCACTCGCTCAACATTTAGTGTTTTAGAAGTGGATGGGAGTTTATGAGAGATTCAATACGGGTGTCCCTGTAGTGGCCAATATGGGACAAGTGAGTGGATTGGTCTTGGGTGCACCAACAATAAGGTTGGCTACATCAGCCAAGAAAGTCGTATTGGTTGACTCGTCAATCGGGTGGTTAGTTTGCAGCTGATGTTTCGTATGTGGTCGTAGCGGTGGTGTATCAAGCTTCTTTAGGGCATATGTCCACCATCATTACTACACCATTGAACACTTAGTGGAGTGTGCATTAGGTGGAAGAGACGAAAACAAGTGTTGTATACTTGTGGCTTCCATTTTGAAACAGCATTAAATGCATGAAGGTTGAGGTTCCTTCCTCTTTTGAGCTTTCTATTCCATTAGAGCACACATATCTCCATGATTTTTCATAGAACATATGCCCATGCATCGATGGTCTTATTTTGATGATCCTCGACTAATTCAATCCTTGTTTGTTGAAGAACTATTGGATGTTCTGTGTACGGATCACAACTATTGGAGTTTACAGCATTTGCAATGCAAAACATGCGATATTATTTTTAGGCAATGTTATTATAGGTATTAATAATTCAGTAACTAAAGAATTTTGGACGAATTCTAAGTGGTCCTCCCAATTTCATCTCTTTGAAATGTTAGCGGCTACAATTAATTTTCAGTTGCTAAAATCACATTCTAGAAGTAGGGCATAGCTCATTACAGTAAGGTATGTTGCTTGGGAAGTAAGATTTATCCTTTGAGAATCACCTATTGAGCTTTTCTTAACAAACAATTTGTTGTTTTGATCCTAAAGCAGGGGCTGGTATTTTCTTTAATGGGTCCAAGCAATCTGAAGATGCTCATGTTTTCTTGTTCTTGCCTTGCATCTATACTACAATCAACTAAATGTGGTAACCAAATAAGAGTAAGAGTAAATATTTATTATGTGATAGTGTTAATGTCCAATTAATGTCCTATTAGGTATGTTGGTGATTCTAGTCTCACAAAGGTATATGTTGATGTCTTCTAACGGTATAGAGTGGGTTTTGAAAGACTTTAAGTGGGTTTTGAGGCTTGAATTCGATCTTCATAGGAATTCATAAAGAGCTTTATATTGCACAAAAATATTTAAAATTTTCATGCTTGTAAGGAGGAGCTGGAGCATGTATGCATTAAAACTGTATCTTAATGTTTGGCCCTAGCTTGCAGATGTCTTTCTACTTTGCCCAATTTGATATAGAGGCTTACATGGAGACTTGTATGTTTGGATTATTCAATGGCTTGAACCTTTGTTTTTGAAATTGTTGTATGAACAAATTTGTAAGCCTTCAAGAAAATGTGTAGTATTGGCACTAAAGTGATGATATTGTATGAATGCTTCATTCTGTGCCCTTTTCTTGTAATGGCAATAAGACATAGCGCGTTTCTTTTTGATTTTTTGTTTTGAGAGCCAGCTTTGCTGTGTTGGGCTTGCACCCACTAGACATCTCATGGAGAACTCTTTCCCCCCACCTTATTTATTCGGCGCCACCTCAAGTGTGGACCCTCTGTCAATCAATACACCTCAGAGAGTAGAGAAGATACCAGGGCCCTGACGAACCCAGGCATGCGGGACTTGCCTCCCACCACCAGGCCTCGGGCTCACTATGCTAAACAATGTGTGAACTAAAACATGTCCATAGTGGAAGGGCTATATTGTTGGGTGACATTACATAGGTTTGGAAGTAATTAGGGTATGCATGGCTTGCTATTTGTTTACAAGTTGGATTCACTTGAAGTGAGGATTGCACATGCTTATTTGGGGTTTTCATGCTAATTGCACAATTGAACTTGTGTGTGCGCATATGTGCACGCTGGCGTGCAAATATTTACAAAATTTGTTCGTCCTATTTGCTTTAGTTCTTCAAAATTCTTAATGTTAATTTAGTCAAAGTAACTTCTAAAATTTTCTGTAAGAGATAAGACTTGTAGAGAATATAGCCCCTTTTTGCCGTGAATAGTGAGTGTAGATGCCTTATTTGAAGGAATTTTAGTTGTGTTGTCTCCTTAATATTTTTCTTGCAATTTGCAAGAAAAATATTATCTATCTATAATGACTAGTCTTATAAGGGAACATGCCTTGCTTGCGTCCTTGGCATCATTTCTCTCTTTGTTGACTTGCATTGCTTGTGAAATACCTTTCATACAGTGTAATTGATGTTCACGTAGGTCCACTACCCTTCTCGACTTCTAAAATGTATAGCTAACAAGCTATAGAGATTTTTCATCTTGGATCAATTGAATCACACTCCTAATTTTTGGGAGAAAATTCCCACGAGCACAGATCTAGTCCTGTTGTTCCCCGTGACGATGACTTTAGTGTGGCGGGGAAGCATAGATAACTGTGAGGTGTGGGAGGAGCAAAAGGGGTAGCTTGGATAAGGATGTGGATTGCAGGAGGAGGAGCAATGGCTAGAAGGGCAAGACGTAGAGATGATCCCCCAACTACGTGAACTTGAAAAGTAGGATAGATGTAGGTAGCTTATCAATCGAGTCACAAGGCACGTCGAAAAGACAGGTAGAATATTACATTCTCTTCCGGTCCTAGCAATTTCCAAGTTCTTTGTTTACCATACTCAACAACTTGAAAGACTATTCACTCAATAATGTGAATTTTAAAAGAGGTGGGATGGACAATTGTAGCCAATCAATTGAGTCACAAGGCAAGCATCAAGAGAGGTTGAATTTTAAATTCTCTTCCAGCCTTGGTAAATTCCAACTCCTTTATTCAAAACACTCCTAGCAACTTGTGTCTCACGTGTTCCCTCGTCACCTCTATGTCCCGATCTTCTATGTTGTAGCCCACTTTACCTTTTAACCCTTTAGGTGTATGGATACAAATCCAAATAGGGACCTCTTATCAAGAGTGCGTGGCTCTTTTAATGGATTATTCTTGTAAAAGATAATGTAGAGGCTTTTACATGAATGATAAAGGAAACACTTAAATTGATTAAAAATGTGTCAAGTATGTGTTAGCCCACCTGTTTTACTTAGACCACTCATCCCATCTAGCATAATAATGTGATTTGAGAGCCTAATTCTTAGCCCACCTATCCTACCTAAAGCACCCATCCCAACTAGCATAGTAGTGTGATTTGAGAGCCTATATGTAGCCTGTAGAGAATTCACAAAAGCCTTGTGATTCTCAAGGGACTAGATGGGGCACAAAGAAAAGAAGATATTACCAATCTAGATTTTTTTTGCACTTTCAATGAGCCTACTTCCCCATTAGGAAAAAAGGGAGCTCATTTTGGGGCCTTGGGAGAAATTCATGATTTCTTCTTTTTTTGTTGGTTCGAAATATCCAAAAGAATAAAATACTCAATAAAATATACACAGGTACTGTAAATATGTCAGAGTATAGAAGAATAAATATATTCTTCTATATTCAATACTTAGTATTCCACAAGCTTTTGGATTCAATGCTCTTACAAGCCACTTCTTTCTCTTAATCATTTAGCAGCCACCTTTGCGATCCGAGCTCCTCTGTCATGATACTGTAACTAATCTCGCCATAGTCTTATTTTTCAAATTTCAAAGCTTACCGCCATCATCAACTCTTTGCTTTATGAAAAGGTAATGAGATTCCGAAGAAATGGAAAAACATTGCTCCCGAAATGGCAGCATCCAACTACAACACTACAAAACAAGCCAACAAGATTCCACTCTTGCTGCCTTCATTCACCTGGTGCTTTGGAGGATTGAAAGCTTAGTGGCAACCGTTACAGCTGCCTTAATCGCCTAGCTTCTAACCCTTCTTCGTTGGTTGGGCTCTCAACCAAGCTATGGACACTTCTGCAAGTCATGAATCTTAGTCTTGAAGGCAGTATTTGATTGAACCCACTCCAATTGATTGTTATTAATATCTCAATTTTGAATTGTCCCACGTAAGGAAAGATCTATTCTCCCTCATGCTAGTTGAATCGCGTATATCATCAATCTCCTTTGTTTTGAGTGGCTTCCTTAATTTATTGTCTTGCGTGGCTTTTAATGCTTTAGAAGTGGAAGCTTGACTGTGCATTTTATTTGTTTCTAGATGTGAACGTATTAGTTTAGCCACTACAAATACTTTTTTAAACCTTCACTTCTATTTTAGGATTCCAATTTGAAGTGAAGTTCCAAATAGCTTTTGGTATAGTCATTCACCATCTTCGAGGGGTTAAGAGCATATTCTTTTTATTTGGAACGAACAAATGTTTTTCATAAGTGCTCAAAGGAAGAACACTCCATCCTTAAGATGTATCCATGGTGCTTTGATGATTGTTATGACGCTCCATGGTTTTCAAGTTGCAAATTGGCTATGGTGGTTCAATGTAAATTACTCAAACAAACTTGAGTAAAGTGTAACCTAATCTAAGAGATGTTGAAATGTTCAATCCTCATAGGGTCTCTCTTCTTTTATATCTTCTTCTTATCTACAACAGTTCTTGTTACTAAAGAGGAGTATGTCAATGTGGAGATTCAAAGATTCGTGGGTGAAGCCAATAATAGGGCAATGGCTGAGTTCTTTAACATGAAAGAGAAAGGACTCTAGCGCAAAGGAAGTACATTATTGTTAAAAGGAAAATTTATTTGGAATGCACATAACTAGAAGGTCAAATTAGTTTTGGCCAGTAAAGGATACCTTATTATACCAAGGTTACTCAAAGCCAGAACAATCCATTAGTTTTTTAATTAACTGTTCAAAGGAAGAACACTCCATCTTTAGGATGCAACTAAGGTTCTTTGATGATTGTCATGACACTCCATGCTTTCCAAGTTGTAAAGTGGCTATGCTAGTTAATTAGTTGCTCAAAGGAACACTCCATTTTTAGGATGTAGCTTGGTGCTTTGATGATGGTCATGACAAGGCTTTCCAAGTTGCAAAGTGGCTATGGCAGTTGAACTTGATGATTGTCACGACACTCCATGCTTTACAAGTTGCAAAGTGGCTATGGTAGTTAAACGTAAATTACTCAAACTAAATTGAGTGAAGTGTAACCCACTCTGTTGAAATGTTCAATCCTCATAGGGTCTCTCTTCTTTAATATAAACTTCTTATTTACAAGAGTTCTTGTTACTAAAGATCAATACATCAATGTGAAGATTCAAGATACTTGAGTTAAGCCAATAATAGGCATAGCCATTCTAATGGGTGAGTTCTTTAACATGAAAGAGAAAGGATTCTAGTGCAAAGTAAGTACATCATAGTTGGAAGGAGAATTTGTTTTGAATGCATATAACTAGAAGGGCAATTGAGTGTTAGCCACGAAAGGATACCTTATTGTACAAGGTTGTGGAGTAGTTGGATTTGAAAAGAGGCTTGTGGATTGTGGGCTGTTGAGGTTATGAAAGGATGTCATTTTAAGAGACTACTAATTTTGAAAGATTTCCCTCCCTCGACAATCGCTCTCGTAACTTGTGTGTCTACTAACCATTTTTTTAGAAGAGACATGTGGTTGGCTTGTATTCTCAATGTTTGGATTACTTGGAAAAAATATTTGAATGTATCACGTGAAGAATGGCCTCTAGATTGAGCCTGCAATGCCCATACCACTATTTTTACTTTTTGCTATTGTTGATGTCATAACAATACATTTTGCACAATGTTTACTTTGTTTAACTTTTCAGAGCATAATTTCTATTAGTCATCTTTTTTTAATAGACATGTTTTTTTGGGTAGTGAAATAATGACTTTAATGCTTAATTGAAATTTCGTATGGGATGTACTACATGCCATACGAAATCTTGTTCATTGTGTTCTTTCATGTCAAACATTTCTCTAACTAATTTTTTGAAAAATTCTTTCCTGCAATGAATCTCTAGTCATAAGTGTCACAAAAAAACTTTTATGCACGTAGTCAATTGCAGCTTTCTTTTGAGCATGACTTGAAATGTCTTCTAGGGTAAGGTTGTTATCTGCCTCTACAAATCATAGTTTTAATTCTTTAGTGTAATTGTTGTATCTAGCAAAAATCGTTGTTTGTAGGAGGCTTCGATTTGAAAGAAGCACTCTACTTTCAACTAAGCTGACTTCAATGCTTAATTTGCCTATGGCATGAAGGTATGTATTCTACTAGATGCTATGATAAAAATTTTCATTGTGCTCTTCGTTATTAAATCAATCGGGTAGGTTTCTTGACATTTTGGTGGGTATCTTATTTTCTTTTCCACAATGACCTCATATATTACGTGTGAAAAAATTGAGTTTAGTAAATTTTAGGTTTCAATTGAGTAAAGCTTCAAATATCTTTTAGGGTAACACACTTGATGTGCCTTCGGAAGCATAGCTCCGATTCCTTAATATAATTTCCATACTTTACAAAGATCGCAGTTTGTAGGAGGTTTTGATATGAAAAAAGCACAGTTCTTTCAGGTAAGCAGCTTTCCTTTTGGAAGTAAACTGCTTGGCTTCTCAATTTTCATTGCATTGCATTTTTTTGAATGTGTAATTCTTAGATATTTCTCAAACTGACGATCTCATTTCTTTATCCTACACCATTATTATTCTTGTGCTGGTCATTATGAATTGTATGGGCAAGATGTGGTAGCTCTAATGTTTTCTCTTTTATTTTCATTGTAGAATTTAGGACTTTAGAACAACAAAAATGTGATTTTGTACGATTGGTATTCTAGTGTTACAAAGGTATATATAAAAAGAATGTAATATGTGTGGTAGTCATTTTATCGTTGTGTTTTTCGTATTACGCTTTTGAGTATGGCATCACAATAGTGTTTTATGGTTTGTTAATTTATCTTAAAAGTCTTGTACACAACATCAATAAAGACATGCTTGGTTGCAAATATCTGTGGCTGATGTTTCAATATAGGATTTGTTTCAAGATCTTATCTATGGTGCTCATGGGCTGTATTTTGGCACAAATCACATCATATTTGTAATTGAATTGACATGGATTTGCACCAAGGTGATTGTGTTGTCAACAATATTATAGTGAAGGGGAAAAGCTGCACATATAACAATAGTAGCTCCTTGAATGCTATATATGAGCCATGACAGTTGGGTGCAAGCATCCTTTATCAGGGGGGGCGGGGGTTCTTACCTTGTCTTGATTTAGATGTAGAGAGCACTATACAAGAGGAATATGCATCTCACATGGATACTTAAAGCATTGCTAGAGGTTCGAAAAGTCCTTGCCTTTTTTTCACAAAATATCATAAGAATCATGAACGGATGTGGACAATTGACCAATTGCGTGTAGTACTGAACTAATAATAAATCTCAACCAAGACCTATTTGAGCCATTTTATACATTCGAAGAGGGTTTCATTCCTTAAAACTTACATTTAGAGCTCATGTATTATGTTTAAGTTCTAGCACTAAGGAATTGTTAAACATTTGCACATAAGTGCATAGATACACTAATATGATGAATTATTGAGCTATAGAGTACCTTCGTCTTGAGCTCGCCTATTGTATTGCCCCGGGTGTAACAACAAACATCGAGTTAGACGTAACCAAGCTATCATTGATGGTGACTTCAGATCTAGCAATGGCAGTGACCTCGCAGATTCAGATTAGGATGAATCTTGAGAGATTTGACTCTTGAGAGTCGAAAGTTTCCTTTCAATTATATGTATCGAGATGCATATTTCATTCATGTCACATGCGATTGATAGACTGTTGCCATGATATTATGTGTACCGAGTAATGATGTTGGTATATAATCTATGTAGCCCTCTAGGCTCTTGTTAAGTTGTTTATCTAGATTTCTGAATGCCAAGATTCAACTGTTAGTTTAAACCTTTAAAGTTGTGAGTCGTGACTTGCAATCTCTGGAGTTGTAATGATGTTGGTATATAATCTATGTAGCCCTCTAGGCTTTTGTTAAGTTGTTTATCTAGATTTTTGAATATCAAGATTCAACTGTTAGTTTAAATCTTTAAAGTTGTGAGTCGTGACTTGCAATCTCTTGAGTTGTGATTCTTAACTTGCAAGCACTTGAGTCGTGAGTCTTAACTTTAACTTTTAAGTCTTGAGTATATTGTCCAAGTGCATGTTAATTCTTGCATTGTTTAAGTGTAGCTTATTGTACTTCTAGAATCTAGCAACTAGCTATGCTAGCAAGTTGTACACTTGTATACTTATACATATATTAATTAAATATTTATTATTACAAAGACGTGTCTTATGTGTCTAACCTTTAAGACACTTTAGACACTCGTGTCTGAAGCGCGTCTGACGTGTCATGTTGAAGCGCGTTTGACGTGTCGTGTCTTAACGTGTCTTACAACCATGGATTGAGGAATAATAGCTCTCTTGTGAGCTCATGCTTGATAAAATGACCCCACCATTCTATTTTTTTTGATTAAATTGGACGAACCAAACAACGATACAAGAGTATTTGTGATGGTTATAGCTACATGTGGATACAGCTCATATTGGAAAATATTACTCACATGATGACTTATCTTACGTAAATTCCATAGTGTTTCCATTTGTTTTAACTTGTCACCTCATGTTTGCTTGGCCAAGATAAGTGAGACGCTAACCCGTGATCTCTTTCCCATTACCAAAAACTTCAATTGCATGCACTGGTGAGACTCTAACCCTTGACCTTGTCCAAGTTGTTTGGAACACTAAGGTAGACAAGTTCATTTGTACATATTAGGGGCCAGTACAAATGCCTTCCTCCCCTTGGTGTGAGGACGGTTCATCTTCTCTTCTCGTTAGGTCGATTGATTGTCCCACTTTCCTTTTCACCTTTCTTCACTCCGCCCCTCATAATTAATTGTCCATGAAGCAATTTGCAAATGTTGTTGACATAGGGAGGTGTTTGAGACTAAGTTCTATCAAACATATTCGCATGTGAGGTTCCTCCTTGGACTTGTGTCGTGAGGTTCCTCCTTGAGCTTGTGTTGACATCTAAAAATTGGGTTCTCAATGAAAAGGATCCGTATTCTTTATGTACATGTATTTGTTGCATCGTCTAGTTATGATACCGATAGTCTTAGCAACATGCAGTGCATGTTTGTAAGACACGTTAAGACACGACACGTTAGACACGCTTCAAACATGAGTGTCTAAAGTGTCTTAAAGGTTAGACACGTAAGACACTTTTTTGTAATAATAAATAAATAATTAATATATGCATAAGTATACAAGTGTACAACTTGCTAGCATAGCTAGTTGCTAGATTCTAGAAGTACAATAAGCTACACTTAAGCAATGCAAGAATTAACATGCACTTGGACAATATACTCAAGACTTAAAAGTTAAAGTTAAGATTCACGACTCAAGTGCTTGATAGTTAAGAATCACAACTCAAGAGATTGCAAGTCACGACTCACAACTCACAACTTTAAAGATTTAAACTAACAGTTGAATCTTGATATTCAAAAATCTAGATAAACAACTTAACAAGAGCCTAGAGGGCTACATAGATTATATACCTTGAGGTACTTTTGTAGGTCGTGGTGGTAGAGGTAGGTTGGATAATGGACGGCTCAAGGTGGTCAATTGATTTATTGAGGAATCTCACTCGAAATGGGGAAGGGGAGATAGTATTGTATCAGCTCATTGAATGGTTGGTGACGTGTTGAAAGGCTTGTATATCATTTGCATGTATGTAAGGACTGGTGGGGACTTGCAAGTTAGACAAGTTTTTGGGGTTGTTAATTTTAATGGATGTAAAATTAAAAAGATTTGGAGAAGAAGCTTGAAGTATTGTTTGGAACTCAGAAAGGAGGGCATGTTTGAATCAAAAGTGTATGTTTTCCTTTATCTTTCCATTGTTTCAAAATCCAAGCCGAGGGTGAAAGTTGTATATTTATTAATTTGCAAGAATGTCAAATAGAAACTCAGAAGTTTGAAGAAGCAGAGTGTTGAAGTTGTTTTCAATGCGATAAAAGTCTCTTGAAGGACTTCTGAAGGTAAAGTTGCTTTGTGCAATTTAGAGAACATAATTAGATAGTGACTTGAGCTCCTTGCTTCTTTATGGAAAATTTGGTTTGTTTCTTGTATTTTAATGTAGTTCGTTATGTTGTCTTCTCTTAAGTTAGGTGATGTCTACTAATTGTTCAAATCTCATTTTAATGCTTTTATGGAGTTATGTTGCGAGGCAGAATACCATAGTATTTAATGAAGACTGACATTGTAGTAATCAGCTTGTTATCATATATCTTTGTAGATTTTTGATCTTTAGAACAACAAAATTTCTAAATTTGTATGATTGGACTTATTCTAGTCTTACAAAGGTATATATCTAGGTAGAGCCAAGATATATCTAGTAGAGCCTTGGCCAAGGGATGATTGTTATGTATGTAATGATGAATTTTAATAGTGCCAAGGATTTTTACAAGGCTGCTGGACCTCGTGAATTGTTTTGGATGAGAACTTCACACACTTTCTTCCCAAGAGGTTTTAATTTGGAAGGAAAATCAACTCATCGTAAGAATAAAAGAACCTCTGATTTGATGTGGAGAACGCATATCAAGCCCTTTAGCATTCCTCTTTACCAACATAGTCATATACCTCTATCCTTGTATGGAAACCTAAAGTTATGTTACGGGGTTGTCCTAGCTCTCCTACAATCTCACATGTTGATAGTGAGTTGCCTCCCTCACTTCCTCTTCCTGCTCTTCCTCGTCCCTTCAGTTCCTTTAACTTCCTCAGTTCTACGAGTTTTGGCTTCTCGAGACTATAAAACAAGACTTCTTTACCTAGAAAGACTAATGTCTCTGGGTCTTTTTTCAATAAAAGTTTTTGAAAAATATAATTCTTTTCAAACCTCAATACACCTTGGAAAACTTCTCTTTTGAGGATTTGAATCTAAATAAGCTCCATTATATACAACTTAAAACTTCGTTGGATCTATTCTTAAAACTAAAAGCTTCCTTTCAAAGTAAAGAACTGTATCTAAATAAGGAACTCTTGTGATTAAAGTGTTTGTGTTTGACAAGTACTATAGAGGGTTGTGTGTAAAGATGCGATTGTTGATACGTTTGCTTTGTCATATTCATGTGATTAAAGTGTTTGTGTTTAAAAAGTACTATAGAGGGTTGTGTTGGTGCAAATGACACATGTTAAAGAGCATGTAATTTCTTTTGTTTTGTTTCTCTCGTGCATATTTGATTAAAATCTATTGCTGTCATATTGGGTAATATGCTAGATTGCATTATACAATGACATGGTGGATAAGGAGGGAACTGATGGCGCTTTGGAAGCACGGAAAGCATACCATGCAGCTCATGAAGTTCGAGAACACGATTCATCTGAGACCAAAATATCATCTGCACTTGTAGAAAGGGTAATTATCTCTCTCTGTTTAAAATTTCTTTGCAATTCTTTTAAATTTCAATGTTATTTATTTTGGGGGGATGAGAGGAAGAAACCTTTTCAAGGTGTGTAGTAGAATGGTGATGTAGTAGAATGAAGTCTATGGTTTTCAAACTTATGAGTGACTATCATGAGATTGAAACTGCACTATTTGTGTTTTTAGAGGATGAGTTTGGGCATGTTCCTGGATGCATCTAGATATATATTTGTGTTTTGTTTTTCAATTATACGATGAATGATGCGGTTTTCAAAGGTTTGAGTGTTTTGTCATAAACTATTGAGTAGCTCATTGGAATATTGACTTTGAAATATGGAAACAAGATGATGCTAAAATCATGTTTTAAAAAGGTATCATATATAATTGAGTAGCTTATTTGATTAGTTACATTGACATAGGGAAATAGATTGCTAGAATTACCATTCTTTTTGAGTGTGAAAGGAATGTGGAGCGAAGGCAGGGGATCCCGTGAGGTAGTCAACTACACTAGAACACGAATCCACCCAAGGATGGCCATTGGTCCAGACCATTGTAAATGATGAGGCCATGTATGTTGTCCATATCTAAAAAAGAGTGCCCGTATAAAGTGATCGGGGATGGCTTGTTAGCCCGAGCATATTCTTGTCTCATCTAGATCAACACAGGCAATAGGATATATTCATCTGGGAAATCAAGAAGCGATACTTGTGGAGTAGTCGTCCTCACGTTGAAGTCCTCAACAAGGACTTCCCCACAGCTCAAGAAATCTAAGATGTTCGGATGTAGGGATGCATATGGTGAGGTCTCAACCTCTTCACAGAGATCTCTAGTAAAATGTGAGGTCTTGGGTAGAGACAACACATTGCTATGAAGAGGCCCTATTGAGAGATGTGTTGGATTTGAATCCAAACGAATTTTTCATGTGTGTCAGCCTCTCTCGAGATCATCCCAGTGAGACCTTCATCACCACTCTTGATCCATGAACTCCACTTGTCTCCTATGTGTATTCACAAACTAAGGGCGCTTCGGGCTTTGATAGGTTTGTGTGTAGAAAACTATATCTCTTCACTTTGAGAAATTTCTTGGATTTGACCATAAAATACCATTCTAGATCCAAATAGATCAGGTCAAGGTTTTGGTACTTTGTGTCTGGATCTTGTCCCCCTATGTCGAGGTTCGTCGGATGTCTATTGGGGGCATATTAAGAGACACCCATCTGGAACCACTACCCACTTTCCCTTCTTGCAGGCAGACACGACGTTGTATGAGTTTTCGTCTCTTTCTACATGTAAGGGCGTGAGATGTAAATCTAGGAATGATTATGTAGTACTGTACGCTTGCGTAATGCTGCAAGACGGCCTTGGGTACCTCTAAAATGAATGACAAGAGCTTGATTGCAAGTGGGATCACGACCTATGCATTAGAGGCCCTCATTTCCATGCTTTTGCATCCCTAGAGTGAAGCTCACAAAAGTGGTAGCATTATAGACGAGTGGTAGAGGTGCGTGGGATCCCCAAACTCTGATATGGAGAGAGAGAGAGTGGTAGAGGTGTGTGGGATCCCCAAACTCTGATATGGAGAGAGAGAGAGAGAGAGAGGGGGGGGGGGGGAGGGAGGGAGGGAGGGAGGGAGATGTACGTCGTTGAACGTACGTCCATGCCCTCGCGGGCCTATGGGACAAAGTACATAGAAAAGCGAACTCATACAAGCCTCAGTGGGCTGCTAGGACCCTTGCTGAGTACTAATCTATGTTAACAAAATCATAATCATGAATAGAAATAGTCAATTGCAACTGCATAATGGACCAGATCAATCTATCTAGTATCAGGTACAAACTGAAAAGCAAGTGAGCCTCGACGCTGGGACTTAGAAACAGAATCAGAAACCGTAGCCTGGTATAGTGATGGCTCTTTGGTGGGCTGCGAAGATGTCTCGTATCTGTGTTTGTCGAATTGTCTCGCGCTGCGGTGGGGGGACACGGTCTCCTCGCTCTCTAAACTCTCTGAGCTATGTCCAGAGTGACCCCTCATCTCTATCGGCCCCCCTTGAGGAAGGCTGTGATAGGTGGGACCTCAATAGAGTGTACTTTGAGGACTCTCTGTTGCGCATGTGGTCTCTGCGTCTCTCTCTCGGTGGCGTTGGCTGCTGATCCAGATTGCTCTCATGTCGGCTAGCTATTTCTCCTCCACTCCACTTTGTCTTGGGGCTGACTCAAATGTATAGAAGTCTGTGACGCGTCGTCGTTCCTGGTCATCCTCTATGTCCTGTGGTGGTCTTGCCATCCCCTGTTTATTAAATGCAAACTTGTTTACTCCTAGCTTTACATCGAATCACGGGCACATGCACACAAAATCACCTCGCAGCCGATCTCGCTAGTAGTAGTAAGTTCTCTCTTCTTCGCAATCGTTACGTTGAAGCTCTTGCTTGCTTAATTTCCACCAAGCCCCAAAATTCCCTAGATGGATCTAGTATGCCACATGTCTTCATTTTAGGGTCCCTCCTTAATGCATCATTTACCTCTCTCTTGGGATATCATTAAAACCATTTGCGCGTTGACACATTTCATGCATTTAGGTCCCTTAGCCTTAGATCCACCTAGTCTAGTGCCATGTCACCCTCACCAAGGACCTTGACCTTGATTCCTTTTTGATCATTTACATGAAGTCCAAACAAATATAATACAAACATTGATCCTTTAAAGGAAAATGTCAACTGACCTTCCCTCTTCAGGCATCAGCGTCCTCGATGATAAAGTCTGGGAATACTCTTCGTAACTGGTATACGGATTTCCAGGTAGCTTCTGATAGAGGTAAACCATGCCATGCAACCAACACCGTGGGTATCTTCTGATTGCGTACTTGCGTTGTTCCTCGGTCCAGGATTCTTGTTGGTTTGTGTCTTGCATTATCCTCTATCTCCTGAAATAAAACAACACCCTCGATTAATGTGTCACCTGTATGCAAAAATTTCTTTAAATGAGAAACATGAAACACTGGGTGCACCGTACAACCCTGTGGCAATTCTAATTTTATAGGCTACCTTGCCTATTCTTTTTAGAATTAACCATGGCCCACAATATCGAGGTGATAACTTAGCACACTCTCCTGCAGTCAAAGACTTAGAGTGCGAAGGAACTCTGAGAAAAACTTTTTCTCCTTCCTTAAATTCTCTAGCGGATCGGTTTTCATCCGCATACGCCTTAGCTCTATTCATAGCTTGGCGGATGTTAGCTCTCGCAAGTGCTAGCATCTCCCGCATCTGAACCACAAAGTTCGTGGCACTAGGCACTTTCTGAGGTATTCCAACTATAGTTGGATTCGCTGGTCTATAACCATAGTTCAGCTCAAAAGGACTGAACCCTGTAGAGGAATGTTTTCTATCATTGTAGGCAAACTCTAACAATGGCAACCACTTGTCTCATGTATGTTGCCTCAATGACACATATGCTCTAAGCATATCCTCTAAAATTTGGTTGATTCTCTCCGTCTGACCATCCGTTTCTGGATGATCCCCACTACTCATTCCCAACTCAGTCCTTAGTGTCTCAAACACCGCAGTCCAAAAATGACCGGTAAATTTGACATCTCTGTCTGACACTATGGATTTGGGTAATCCATGCAAACGAAATATATGTCTAATAAACAAATCTGCCACTTGCAGGGCACTAACAAACTCTCTAGTTGGAATGAAGTGAGCCATCTTGGTAAGACGATCAACCACCACAAGGATAGAATCATATCCCACAATAAAGTCCATGGAAATGCTCTCCCACCTACCTAGTGGTATCTCCAAGGGCTGTAAAAGTCCGGGTGGCTTCACCGGCTTTACCTTACTTACCTGACACGAAAAACGTGTCACGTATTCATGAATATGCTTTTTCATCTTTGGCCAAAAGAAATCTCGTCTCACGAGATCATATGTCTTCTCGACTCCTGGATGTCCCGCACATGGGCTATCATGGCATTGTTGTGGCATTGTTGAATGACTCTCTGCCTGAGATCATTCTGATTAGGTACTACTACCTTGTTATTTCTTTTCAGCATACCATCCCTTATGGCATATCTTGCATAAGTTTGGCCTTTTCTGGATGCCAGGTCATCCTTTTTCCCGGGTTTGAATACATGAGCCTTAGGCCAAAGGCTCTGGACGAACTCGTCCACCTTTTGAGTTTCTCTAATCTCGATCATTAGAGCACTCTCTAATACCGTGAAACTCATATTATGCATAATGCGTGACAATGCATCAGCAACTTTATTATCCTTCCCTCTTCGGTACTGAATCCGTCAAGTTAAACTCCTGCATGAGTTCTGCCCACCTAGGTTGGCGGCCTCTCAAGTCAGGTTGTTTACAAAAATGTTTCAGAGTATCATGATCAACATCAACATAAAACTAATAATGTCTCCATGTTTTCAGAGCATGGACAACAACATACAACTCTAATTCATGAGTTGGCCAATTTCGTTGAGAGGGAGAAAGCTTCTTCCTTTCAAAGGCTACTGGCCTTCCCTCTTGGAGGAGAACTGCTCCTACGGCAATGTCACTTGCATCGGTTTCAAGGAAAAACGGTTTCTGGGGATCAACTATTTTGGACACCGGTTCGAGACCACAGCTTGTTTTATGGTGTTAAAACTTTCCTGTTGATTCTGTCCCCATATAAAAGGTACTTTATCTGAGGTCAGATCAGTCAATGGCGATACTATTTCGGAATATCCTTTGATATGCCTTCGATAAAATTGGACAAATCCCAAGAATGATCGCAAAAAGCGGTCAAACTCTGAGGGATTGGCGAAGTCAGTATCGCAGCCACTTTCTTTGGATCCATTTCTACCCCCTCAGGAGTAATTATGAATCCTAAATATTCAAGTCTTACCATACACAGTATAGTTTTCTTTTTATTTTACATAAAGACTGGCTTTCCTCAAAGTACTGAACACTATTCTTAAGTGTTCATGATGCTCAGTAATACTTTTACCGAATACTGGAATATCGTTAATAGAGCATTGGTAAGTCCAAAGGGCATTACCAAAAACTCATAATGTCGAAACCTGCTTCTAAAAGCGGTTTTATGCACATTTTCGGCTCTAATATGGATCTGATGGTAGCCACATTTAAGATCTATCTTACTGAAAATTACGGCCCCATGTAATGCATCTAGCAAATCATCGATCCGAGCCATTGGATACCTGTGCTTAATAGTGATATTATTCAATGCTCTGTAATCTATACAGAGGCGAAAAGTATCATCTTTCTTCTTCTTTAATATCACTGGCGAAGCAAAAGGTGAGAAACTTGGTTGAATCTGCCCTAACTTGAGGTATTCTTCTAGTTGTCTTCGCACCTCCGCCTCTTCAGTAAAACTCAACCTATAGGGAGGTCTATTTACAGGTTCTGCCCCCGGGATTAGTTCAATCTTATGCTGAATATTCCGCTCTGGAGGTAACCCATAAGGTAGCTCATCCCTAAAACAATCAGAGAACTCCTCTGTTATTTGATCAGCCAGCTTGGCCATCTCTCCATTTTGGGCAACATTAGTGCTAGCCGAAGAATCATCAATCGGCTCTACCGATGTTGTACAAAGAAATGAAAACTCTTCTTGAGCTTTTCGAATTTCCATTATGGAAACCAATGGTCCTTGAGGTATATCTTTTTCACCTCGTAAGACATACAGCACATCATTCATCTTGAATGGATAAATGTGCTTTTTCCAATCTATGGCTGGATTCTTCCTAGAATGCCAAGCCTTACCCAGGGCTATGTCTGTATGAGCAAGCTTTGTCATTTCAAAATCAAGCTTCGCAGCATAGTCCTGAATTCGAAGCTCCAACTGAGTAACCCTTTGGTCCCATACTTCAGTTGAACTTCCATCTGCCATTCTGACTGTATATGCATAGTCAGGCATATAGTCAGATGGACTAGTCTTTAGTTTCAGCCTCTTTACAAGCTTGGAGTTAATTACATTGTGCGTTGATGCTGAGTCAAACAACACAATGACATCATGATTAGCTACTTGTCCTTTCATCTTAATTAACTCCGTATCATTAAAGGCTGTATACCCCGTTGCTGCGGGCTTTGATAGGATATTATCAGGTGCACTAGTTACTAACTTAGCAACAGACACATAACAAAACAGGTAGTGACCTTTGAGAAGATCCCACTAGCTGAATCTGCATCTGTTCTGCTCTGGGACTTCCCTCCATTTCCACGTCGCATTCTGAGACCACCATCTCAGCCATCTGATGATCCTTGTTTCGTGGACAATCTTTCCACTGATGAGGCTGAAGGCATCTAAAACACAAGCCTTCTCTCCTCGCTTTTTCCCTTTGCTCTGGGTTCAAAGAAGACTTCGACCAAGCCCGGGCGGCCATTGGTGTTACTTTTCTTTTCATTTAAATGGTGGTACTTGATTTTGGAGTCTCAACTGGTTTCGCGTGCTTGGCTTGACCACTAGGCTGTGAGGCACTCCCTTTGCTAATCTACTTCTTCTTAAACCCGGTTTTCTTCGGGTACCCATACTGAGTCCCAACCTGCACAAACCCACTTGGTTTGTTCCCTTTTGCATCCTCATAGTTCAGGGCTATGGCAATTGCTTCATCCAGCGTGTTCGCCTACTTAGCCCGAACTTCCATCTTGGTCGATGGGTGTTTTTTTTGTGTGGAATAATTAATAAAACACCGCTTGAAATTGTATTTAGAAATCAAAAGCCCGCTTCCAAATTTACAGCTAACCAGGCATATATCACACTGCAACCAAAACCACTTTTCCCTGTACTAGGGAAACTCCTGCAATCCGAAATAACTCAAACACGGAGGCAAATAAACTTAGAAGGCATAGAGAACCCCCCGGTCATTCATGTAGCATAGAGAGATCAAGTTGTTCCTGCTGTGGCTCAGCTATACCCTCGTTGGAGACCCAAAACACCCCAGCTCTCATTTCAACAGTTATGTCTGTTATCTGCATAGTACTTGTTGATAATCGAAATCTCCAAATAACAAAATGTCACAAGCAAATCTCGTGACCACACAGTAGCTCTCTGCAGGTAGTCGTAACTCTAGTAACCTTGCCTTCAAATGAAGAGAGCCCTACGCATGAAGGCAGCGGCCAGCCCAATTCAAAAATACGCAGCTTTTCCACATCTAGCATATCAACAAGAAGCCCTGAAGGTACCGATATGAACTTGCGACCGTGCGCGATCCGGATATCCTCCAATTGCGATGACGTCGTGGACAGTCAATATCAAAATACAATTGGTGCGTCGTCTTATGCGTCGTCGAATTTGGACACCACACAACTCTTTGATTAACAAATTCTTGCAATATTCACAAATACCGTGGACAGCCGTGGTCTGAAGCTGTACGTCGAGTTGACAGACCACGACAATCACTAAACCTGCGACAACGTCTGCTAACAACGACCATACGGTCATAGCGCTTCCAACTAGTCCGGCCCACTTCTCATGATCCACCTGAATGCTCTGATACCAAATATTAAATGCAAACTTGTTTACTCCTAGCTTTACATCGAATCACGGGCACAGGCACACAAAATCACCTCCGAGCCGATCTCGGTGGTAGTAGTAAGTTCTCTCTTCTTCGCAATCGTTACGTTAAAGCTTTTGCTTACTTAATTTCCACCAAGCCCCAAAATTCCCTAGATGGATCTAGTATGCCACATGTCTTCATTTTAGGGTCCCTCCTTAATGCATCATTTACCCCTCTCTTGGGATATCATTAAAACCATTTGCCCGTTGGCACATTTCATGCATTTAGGTCCCTTAGCCTTAGATCCACCTAGTCTAGTGCCATGTCACCCTCACCAAGGACCTTGACCTTGATTCCTTTTTGATAATTTACATGAAGCCCAAACAAATATAATACAAACATTGATCCTTCAAAGGAAAATGTCAACTGACCCTTCCGAGGTCATGTTACCTCGACTTGAGCGTAACACTGTTGCTCTTTGATCTGTCGCAGTAGTGTCTCCCTGTGCCGACATGTCTCCATCAGATAAGCCCGATATAGACCTAGTCATGGAAATGGATCAGTCGTCGTGATAAAGGGCTGAAGCCACTCCCCTCCAGGTAGAGACAGTGGTAACGCCCCTGGATCTCGTAATAGGTTGGGCACATATATATATATATATATATAGAGAGAGAGAGAGAGAGAGAGAGAGAGAGAGAGAGAGAGAGAGAGCGAGAGATTTATTAGAGTCTTCGGAAGACCGATGGGTCTATGAGACTGAAAGAAAACCTGATACAAATCACAGTAAGGGTGGAGCTACTAAAATGAGCATCATCACCTGTGCTGAATCCTAAGTCTGATCATACATAGTCAAATACATCTGGGTGTGACAATGAAAAGAAAAAAGACTGGAGGGAGTGGAATCCTCCGTATGTCATGTCGCCTTGGCTAGTGCATAGCTGATGATGGGACGCTGACGTCCGTGAAGGGGTGCCGTGCGTCTCGGTCTCCTGGACGAGGCTCGATGCAAGGCCAGAGCCACTGTGACTCCCGTGGGACGTATCCCGGGTCTAAACAATGACGGGAGGTTCCCTAGAGTGATCTGTGTGTCCCCTCGATGTCTCGTGTGTCGTGTTGCGATCGTTGGGTTGGGGTCTCTGTCACGTCTGCGGCTAGAGATCGGACGATCAATGCTACTTGATGGGAATAACTCTGTGATCCTGCTCTGAGAGGTGTTTGATGATGTGGCCAAGCCCCGTCGCCTGAGTAAGTACTCTCTGTGTCAGACCCCCTCGTGAATGAAGGCCGCGAGGCATCTCTGAACTGGGTAGGCGAGAAATTTGGAAAAGAGCTCGGAGCCGTCTCTAAAGAGACAGTGGTAGCGGCCTCGGATCTCGTAGTACACTGGGCACTTGAAAATAAAATGCTCCTCTGACTCAACCTCTTGACAGTCACACAATATGCATATGCGATGCTCCCTAGGGATCCCCTCTGCTCTGCCACTCTCTGGCTCTCTCTCTTTCATTTAAAGCTAGGGTTGACCTGACTAATGAGCTTAGAAAACGGAAATGCTTGTATATGAATATCCAAAATCTAGATTTGGGCTACATGGGTGATCTTGCTATCAGGGCTACCTAATAACATTTGCATCATATAGTTGATTCACCTTTTCAAACATCTAGAAACTCCTACCTGACCAAGCTAGCCAAGCTTGTTATGAGCTTTTAATTGTACAGCCAGTGGAAGCTGGTGTAGTTTCTTGGATCTTAGCATTACTCAATCTTCTTAGGTTTTGAAGTTGATATATATAATAAACAACCACCACTTGAGTAGGCTATGTTGAATATCATATGAATGCCTCACATGGACTCAAACAACTTTGATATAGCTGAATATGCAGCTTTGCAATTCTATGGGTTCTCTTGTCTTTGCACGAGTGAGAGTGCATTTCTCTCTGAATTTAGTAATTTAATCCTATTACTTCTCAGAAAGGGCTATAGTACAAGTAATGAAGAAACTTTGCTCTGTCCAACGTTGTAGTCTCTCTCTCTCTCTCTCTCTCACACACACACACACACACACACACACACATTTTTTGTGTGGGTAATTCCAGTCATAATATTACAGTTTCAATATTTTACAAAGAGATTCTCAAAAGAGTAGAATCTCATGCGCATCAAAGACACAAGAAAACAATCTCAAGAGAGAGACACACGCACGCACGCACGCACGCACGCGTGCGTGCACACACACACACACACACACACACACACACTTCTTTTCTGATTTTTTGCTTTGTTTCTTCCTTTTTGTGATGGAAGTTTTTGTTGTTTGGGTTGGGATTTCAAAGCCTAGTAAGTACTAGGTTTACTGAGGATATTCTAGAACCTTTCGAAACCCGGATGGCAGCATATGCTTGGGTATTGATGAGAACATAAGCGTAGGTTTGCCTACTAGTTTTTTTTTTTCCCACATTTACTCATAATGTTTGTTAAAGTCGCTTACAACTCCTTTCCATTGTTGTTGTGCTTGTTTTATAAAAAAATTAGTTTGTAAGATTGGATATATTCTAATCTTATGAAGGTATATATTTAAAACCTCCTATATTCCACGATAGAGAGAATAGATAGGAAACCAGTCGATCTCTGGGTATCAAAGTAGTTGTGTGGACAATTGCAAAGATAAATTCAAGAAAGCAGATTTTTGTCCTAATTGAAAAGGGGGAAAATTGGTTATGCCTCAAAATCAATCAGATAGACAAGTACAAATGATGCGTTTCATGTCCAGCACGGTTGTTTTACCTGTTTCAGTACAGAACATGTCACTAGTTTTTAAAGAGGATGGAGTTTCTTGAGAACATTGTTATCCACAGGTACATGCTGGGGAAACTGGACGTTGTTAAGAGAAATTTTCACTATTTGCATCCATGTTACACATGAAGTTGGAATTGTAGTATTGTGATTTGCAAAGAATAAGGATGCTGCTCTGTGAATTTTAGAGAGTTATGTTGGTTAGTACTTTATTTAAAAGTAGATGCAGCATTTAATCTGATGAGCTTAGGAAATACCATGTCATTGTTTTAGGCCACTGCATCAGAATTTCCATTGGTCTTATGTGGCAGCACACACCAATTGTTTAAGTCTGACTAGTGGTTTTGTTTTTATTGTTAATGATTAATTTTTTGTGCAACCTTTAGGTTGATGCTATGCTGCAAAAGCTGGAAAAGGAACTTGATGATGTCGATGCTAAGATTGGGGACCGATGGAAGTTATTGGACAGGTATTTCGAATTTTGTTATCGGTCGGTTAAAGTTCTGTCAAATTTCGGACAGATATCTGTTTTGTGAGCTCAAATGTTCCAGATAACATTTGATATAATGACTGCTTTTCAAAAACTGGTCCACAGGTCTTTTTTGTTGGTGCTAAGTTAAAGGCAATTGAATATTTTATGGAGGTGTTTTTCATATAAATGTTTTGTATTTGTAAGCAATGCTACTTATGAATTAGTTTTTGCCTACTGTAGATGAGGGAGGGCAGCCTCCTAAATACAATTTGATGCTTAGAACGAGGCTAGGACCAGCAAACATGATCTTAAACTTGAAGACTTTTGAGGTTTCATATTGAGAGCCATGTACCTAGTCAAACTGAAGGAAGGATACAATAGTCTGAATTGACTGTTTTGATTTGTGGAACAGTTGGCAAGATTCAAAGTCCAGAGCCTCTCTAATTAGTCATTCTCTCCTACTGAACCACAGTGGCCTTGCCTGGTGGTCCTTCAACTGATGAATGAGTAGGAAAAGATTTGATATGGAGAGTAGGGTACGTTTAAGAGGCTCCAAAGTGGGGCTGATCTGAACCTGCCAGTCCCATAGTGGCCAACACAGCACCTGCCCAGATCTGCCGATTGGTGTTAGCCAGGCGACTTGCTGCTATATGGCAGATCGCCATGTGGACAACCTGTTCAATCAATCTGTCAGCCGACACATGGCTCAGACAAGGCCGACTTGCAGCCATACTTGGATCATCTAGACACCAGTTCACAGGCGGCCCCCCAAGGCTTGGGAATGCCATGCAATTCATGGATGATGGCATACCTGCCATGTCCGTTGCTGAGTGAAGTGATGACCACGTGTTGTAGCCTATTACTCACTGGCTTTTCTTTATAGGGGGGTCTTACATGTTGAGCATCTATGTTATAACCAGGTGTTTAGAGGGTGGATCATTGCTCTCTTAAACATTGACCTGGTCTGGAGTGGATTTCTCTAGCAAGTATGTGATATTGTAGATTATACTTACTCTTGTTAGGCATTATGTTTCTGGGTTCATACTTAGAAAATGACGTGAAATTTTCCTTGTAGCTAAATCAGTTTTTTGGAAGGTTGGTTGGATTGCCAAGAAAGAGTTGGTATTGGTGTGCACTAGAGTATGAGAAAGTCGGTGCTGTACCTAAACTAAATTCTAAAGCTTGTATCATGGAGGCAGTAACCTCTACACATAAGCTGGACTCATGAGGTGGTTGTAAACAAGCTTGCTTGGTAGAGCTTTATAAAATCTTTATGGAAGACGACATTTTCTAATTTAATGGGCAGAAATACAGTGAGGGACCAATATACTACAGGTGGGCACACCCACACCCACACCCACACCCACATAGAGGCTCTCCCCCTAATATACAGACTTTAGCTGACAAACTCTAACAATATCCTGTAGAAGCTGTTGGGATTATCAGGATTACCTCCCCACCTGTGAGGTCAGGAGCCTAGGAGAGATGCCACGTGGGCAGAGGGAGGGACTGCCACAGGGGCAGATCTGGGATGGCATACTGGGCTGCCACATGGGCAGCATGCGGCCTGCCATGTGACAACTTTCTGCTAGTAGGTGTAGTGCCTATGAATAGGATGGAGTAGGTCTCTCTCTCTCTCTCTCTCTCTCTTCAGAGAAGGGGTCACCCACCATTTTGGCATCCGCATCATTGTCAAGCATAGTATCTAGGTGCATCAAATACTCATCTTGTCTGACTAACCCAATAGAGTGAGTCTCCTTGAAATGGCGTGATTCTCTCTTATAACTAGACCTGCAATTTCTACTGGACCAGCATTGCCCCTTTACCCAGGGGCATATGGAGAATAAGGCACAACACAGAGCTGGTTGACGCCTCCCATGGATTTGTACTTTCATGTGACCCTGTTGATGAATGAGTGTGTGGTTGTCCCAAAGAGCAAGTGTGGGATTAGGCGTGGTGTCTGTCGATACTGTCTTCAGAATTTAACCTGTACATTTATGTGTTGATGTTTTCCTTCGCTTAACTTTCATGGATGGTGCTGATACCCCATTGCCTTACTAATTTTCAAGCAAATCTGTAACTCTTCATCCTGCCCGAAGACAGACAAAATTCCGTGGAAAGCTATCTGATTCTGTATTTAAACAAAATAAATTAATGTTTGGGGATAGTTGAGAATATTTGGATTTCCCCCTCCCTGTCAAACCTTTTAGGTTCCGTAAATGTCTGCAATTTCTTGTATAGCTCTGATTTTGCTTTTGCTATGAAAGCAAAGTTTAGAACCTGCTGACTGACTTGTATTCTCTATCAGAGATGCTGATGGTAAGGTGACGCCTGAGGAGCTGGCTGCTGCAGCTGCATTCCTTAAAGATAGCTTAGGTCAGGAACCAGTCAAGGAGCTTGTGAGCAATCTGGCAAAAGATAAAGGTATGTCCACCTGCCCTTTTAACTCACTGTTGAGTTTGTGAGGGAATTGGATGTTCCCAACAACAGCACCCCCCCCGTGCCCCCCCCCCTCCTGCGCCACCATGCCCACCCGCTGGTGTCCCTTCCCTCCTTGCCTTAACCCCCTTTTTCAAATTATATTTTGCAATATAGAGTTATAGAATACATATTTGTTCAGTGCATGCTACATATTGCACCTTGACATTTTGTACTTCTTGCAAATTTGTGGACTGCAGATGGAAAAATTCTTGTAGAAGATATTGTGAAATTAGGGACTGCTATAAATCCGGAGGAAATTGTTGAAGATAACCATACACAACAAACATCCTCTTAGCCATATGGGTTTTGCAGGTAACCGTCTTTATCTCACCTGTTGTTACTGTTGAAGGTTGCAAGTATCTGTTTTTATCTAACCTGTTGTTACTAGCTGTCAAATGAGTGATTCTGTTCAAGAAAGTGCATAGTAAGCTGTCAGGGTTTCAGTGGCTGTTCCCTTTCCGATAGTCATCAAATAAAGTTTTAGTATATTTCATTCCTGATATCCCTGCAAGCAATCTTTTACCTGTACTTTGCATAGCCCTCGATGTATGTATAAGGGAACAGCAGATACACTTGAAAACTCAAATTTTTGTGCAGATCAAATCCTATCTCGGATGCAGAGAAGGTCGCCATGAAAATATTCATGGTCTTCATTTTTGTCTTGTTTTTAGTTTGAGCTGTTTGAGTAAAGCTAGGAGAATTTTGGATGACTTATGAGAGTTTGGGGGTGATGGATCTTGGAGGATCAAGACTACAGTACTTGAGATGATTCTTTTGGGGCTCGCACTTACAATTCTGTGGAGCACTATTAGGGAATCTTGTAATCCATGAAGGCAACAAGTCTTATACCAGCAATTAAATCAGCAATTCTTTTAAAGAGAGACTGTCTGGACGAAGCAAACAATGTGCCATAAGTTTTGAGTTGATTTTTCATTGTATTGCCCCCCAAGAGGTTCTTATAGCAATGGAAACTACCTTTAGTGCTAATCGATGGCTGGTTTCTTTAGAGTAAAGCTGGATGAGGTTAACATTGCCATATAAAATGCAGAGAAAATTTGATTGCTATTTCGGTGGCCTTCTGTTCAAAAGCCAGCCTTAACTATAATCAGTTGGCCACTTACAGACAAAGTTTGACAAAAACGTAGGAAGCCCTTTTGCATACAGCTGTTCTACGAAAATGGTGTGCACTCTTATTCTTTATTGACGATCTCAGTGGCCATGTACCATAGTAGGTAGTCCCTGCCATGTGTGGCTGACTGATGGCAGGTTAAAAATTGTACTGTTGGTTTTGCATTTATATGTCGAGTTTGGGTACTTTTCGGAGCTTTATTGATGTCACATGTGTACAAAAATGTTCCGGTCTTTTTTGAGGTGCTTAGTTAATCTATTTTGCAATGTTATATGGGATCAGTTCCTTAATATATGTAGAACTCTTATGTAAGTTATTTGGTTCTTACAATTTTCTTTGTGCATTTGTGTGATCTCATTTGTAAATTTAAGGATCATCTTGACGTACAAAGTGTTAAGGTATTGCAACCAGGGGCTTCAGATATAGCATCTGATTCCTTTCAACATTAAGACTTACTAATGAATTTAACTGAGTATGGGTATGAACTAAATTATTTGCATTATTTAGTTTGGAAATAGATGCCCTATGTTAAAACTTTTTGAAGTTGGTGGATTTAAGCCAGGGTGGGTATGTTGGCCTAAGTAGCCTTACATTTTTTTGTCCACAAACAAATGCTGGCTCGTGTGACCTTTTTTTCCTTGAAGTGGAGTTACATTAAGAGATTGGAAAGGGCAAGCATTTGTTGGAAAGGGCTCACCGAGAGAGAGAGGGCTCACCGAGAGAAAAAGGGCTCATCGAGAGAGGGCGTGCCTTCTTGATCGCAGCCTCTCCAACATAAAGAGTCCATGGCAATTGGTCTTTTGGATTGAGACTGATGATGCATTGCCGCCTTCCCGTGTACGTCCGACGTCCTCACAGTGTTTGGGAGACTTTATCCAGTATCAATGCCCGAGACATCTTTCAAGTGGTGTAGTCAGGTTGTTAGGAGGTTAGTAGATCACATACTCTGCTTGCCATCTGGTGAGAGACATTATCTTTATCTTGCATGCCATTTGGGAGCGCGGAACTCTGGGATTCAGAGTGATTGTTGAAAGACCGGAGCGGTTGTGCAAGCATTGGCCGGTAGGTGTCTTTTACATGCTTTTCGTTGGTGAATATCGTTAGATGTATAAACCCCCACCTTGGTTATTAGCCCTGTTTTGGAGATTCCCTAGGCAGTGTGTTGGGTTCTCTATGAGAGGTTTGTTATTTTTTGACGACCAGTTCTTTCTCTTGTACTTACCTTACTTAGCTCCTTTTGGTAGCCATTAGGAAAAAAGGGAGCTCATTTTGGGGCCTTTTAGGGTTAAGAAAAATAGGCCAATCAGAAGAGGGCTAACGTAACTTTGGAAAAATATCCAAAACCATGTAAAAAGATAAAAAAGTCATATTCAAAATCTCTCTATTATTATATTTGACATACGTGATCTTCAAAAGATGATTTTTTGTGCAAAATTTGACATTGCTAGCACGTCCAGAGCGGTCTAAAATTCCCAAATCGACCTTGGAGACATCGAAAATCATTGTCGGAGGCTCGAAAAAGAAAAAGAAATGCCAAGAATGAGATATCTGCACTAAAACACGATTTGGCCAATTGGCACTGGTCAATTGACCCAAGGTCTATTTGGGAGTTTTGGCTTGCTTTAGATGCGTTGGTGATGCCAAAATCATCAAATTCTTCATAGAAAATAAAGAATCTTATATATGCATTTAATGTGAAGCTTAAGTTCTAGATTGACATTTTTACAGTAAGTATTTGTATTTTATAGCATTTCTTATATTTTGAGTGCAATAAAAATAGGTAAATAGTGAATTTCTTAGAGGGATTCAAAATGAGTTTCCTTATTTTTTAATGAGTTGTATTGTGTCTTTCGAGCATTAATAGAAGCTTCTTTTTTCGAAAAGAAAGTTATTGGAAAGGGTAGGTCAGGAGAAAGTATTGAACCATGGTATTGGTCTATACCTATCGTTTGGCGTTGATGGGGTAGGTGGGGATGTCATAGGAGCTAGCTCGAGAAAGTTTATAGTTTTTAACTTTGTGATTATCGTGAGATTGAAATTGCATTATTTTTAGTGTTTTCAAAGGATGAGTCTAAGCATGTTATTGGATTCTTTTAGATATACATTGAACCATAGTAGTGAGACTTATGAGAAAGGTTTCTCCATGAAACTTAGAAATGAGTTTCAAGGTTTCATTTTAGAAACATTTTTTTTGAGTGAAAGTGAAATTTCAAAGAAATGTTTCCTTTAGTGTTTATCATGAGATTGAAATTGCATTATTTGTTGTGTTTTCAAAGGATGAGTCTAAGCATGTTTTTTGGATTCATCTAGATATACATTGAACAATAGTAGTGAGACTAAGCGAAAGGTTTCTACATGGAGGCCTGGAAACGAGTTTTGAGTTTCATTTTAGAAATAGTTCGTCCGAGTGGGAGTGAAATTTCCAAGAAATGTTTCCTTTAGTGTCTATGTAGATGTGTGGAAATATAAATTTGGAGTTTAGATGACATTGATAGGTTTATGCAATGTTCACTATCATATTGATTCTTTGGGTGAGGTATTCTCAATAGGAAGTTGGGAAGTTATAGCTTCAAAAGAGTACACAATTTTCACACATATGGCAAAACTACCTTTTCACCTCACAATAGCATCTAAAAGAACATGTTGGGCTACCATTGTTACGGCAACTAACTATTGCTTGCAGAGATCAAGATATCATGGTCACTTATTGAATTGAAAGGGGCTTGCGCATGTGGTGTACTAAACGATTGCTTTATAAAACTTGTAAAAATAGTCATATGAAATGTGAAATAACTTGGGAAAGTTGTCAAAGTGCTACAAAATGAAATATTTTAGGATTGTCTTGAAACTGTTGCATTAAAAGAGTAAGCGTTTTAGAATCATCTTGAAATTGTTGCATTAAGATTAATTAAAAAAATATTCGTTAAATAATAAAGTGTAATAAAAACAGGGCAATGTGTAGTTTTATGCTTGCAAATGTCTAACATGCCATACGTATTAATCTAATGAGTGCCATACAAGCTAGGCTAAAGGGTTGTGTGGAGAGTTGAGAGGTTGTAAGGGTTGATTGTATTCAAGAGAAATATGATACAAGAAAAGGGGCGACAACATTTGATTCAATAGAACACATTTCCAAGGAACTCTAACCAAAGAACTTGATCAATGGGACAAAATGACATTGGCAAAAACTAGAACCATAGTGTTAACACATTGTACCAGCTTTGCACGAGTATAAAGACTAAAATGTGAAATAATATATATAGAAAGACACTATAAAGTCTCTTAATGATGTAAAGATAACAAAATAGAATGGAAGCTTATAAACATATTTGGCACTCATATAGAACTAATTATAGGTTTGAGGAGTTTAATAATGATAATTTGATATGGACATGTTCTTAATATCAGAAATTGCATTGCAAGAGTTGTCAAAAAATGCATTGAACTCTATTCTTCTAAGCTTGATAGATCTTGTGAATCCCCAAAAACATCATCATGGGCATAATTGGTTGCACATTGGTGAACCACTAACATAGACCTTCGCACTCACTCATGTGGCCCTTTGCACTCATTTAGAGGTTCTTAATCATCTCAACCTAGTCATTTTGGGTTTGTCGTTGTGTTAGTATTGTGTGTTTCACCAAAGTTATCATTTGTTGATTCTAGGCGTTATTAAAGCCATTGATAGTGAGGAGAAGAAAATAAAACATGCTCATTCCATTATTTGATAAGCATGTTTGCTTCGGTTACACGATTGGGAGTTCGTGGCTTAGTGTTTATTTTTACTTAATAAGTGTATCTTATTGAAGGTGTTGTAAAGGTTTTTATAGTCTTTGTATCGTGTATATCATTTGATGTTATCTTTGCAAAGCACTCAAAGAAACCTTTTGAAGTCTCTCACAAAGGAAAAGAACACTCAAATATCTCTCCATAGCTCGAAATAATGAGCTTTTTGAAATGCATAAAAGCTGGCCAAAACGAAATGTGTAACTCTCATGAAAATGCTATACAAAGATATATTGGCCAAGCCTCCAACATTCTCCTCAACGCTCACTTGCCCATGCACCACAAAATAAACTTTGATTTTTGCTCACTAATACATACAAACATTATATAAGGTATTCTCTCATATAAATAGACAAATAACAACTATGTTATATTTGCAAATCAGTTCAAAAAATACACTAACTACAAAAAATCATCCCTGTGCATTGTAAATAAATTTCACTATGTAACACAATATCATAATATAACATGCACAAAAATCATATTCAACTTACTCTATTGCATAAACTAAAATTGAAAAAAGCATGAGTGTTATTCTTTTAACTATTCTTTTCTATCTTCATACTATATGTGTAACCCTTATTTAAGAATACGCCATCGTACAAATAATGATGTTTCATGTTGACTAATCTATTTGATCCCATCTAGCTCCCGAACTAGCTCAAATCTTGTGTGGATACATTCAAAACTGGCTCTGATTGAGAAATTCGTACCGAAGCCAATCGTAACCATCTAGATCCTTGTTGGAAGCACAATATTTAATACATTAGATCCCTGTATGGAAGTATCAGATCTATGTCTGCAAATACCATAATCAACTCATTATGGAGCACCAAAATTTGGTCATGTTTGAAAGTAATAGATTTAGTACAGTTTGGATCCAACAGCTCTTAAATCAGAGTCTAGTCTAGTTTGGTCCACTTTGGTCTAGATTCAAGTTTGGTACACTATGGTCTAGATTCATATCTAAGGGCTGTTCGTCTTACATCCCAACTCCTCAAATGGAATATCGATAATTGAGAAAGAAGGCCAGCTTCTTTTGATATGTGAAATGTCAGACAAGTTGTTCCATCTAGAGAGACTCTCCAGATTGCAAGTCCACACAAGTTGTTCCATCGATATAGACTCTCCACATTGCAAGTCCATGTAATTAGCCACCTTTTGGGAGAATGCAAGCAACCCTTTTGCCAAAATCTATTTTGAATTTGGTTTCTTCTAGACTATTCTAGATCTAGGTCAATGAATAATTCTTCTAGACTATTCTAGATCTAGGTCCCACATGTTTTGGGATCCCAGTCTAATATCATTTGGGTGTGCCATGTTCCTTGGATCTAGGTCTGCCATTTCTGTCCTAGATCATGGTTTGGGTCTAGCCCATTCTAGATCCAAGACTTGTCTAGTCCCTGCATCTAGTTTTGCTCTTGTTACAAAATAGGTGGCTTCCCAAATAACCCTCCCTTCTCTTGTGAAACGTCTCTCTAGTGATGCGAAAGTCTAGGAGGAAAAACATCATAATTTTGAGTGACCCACAGAGTATGGCAGCAATAAGGCACTGGATGCAAAGCATTATCTAGCCTAATCTAGTCAAGCTCTTGCTGTGGTTTATTTTGATCTAGTCTAGTCATGTCTCTACTTTGTTCTAGAAATAACTCCTAATCAAGTCTCCATCATCTCGTCTATTGGAATCTAGAATATTTAGAATTCGGGTCTAGTATGGTCCTAAAATCAGTTCCATTTTTCATCATCTGGCTTTCGGCTATTCTAGATTTGAGATTCAGCCTATGATAGATGCCGATCCAGTCTTCAATCTATTTTGGATTTTAGCACAATCTAGGTCCTGGCGGGATCTAGGTCTAGTAAGGTCACAAAACATGTGGAGAGTAGTCTGAGATTTATGTGTCGTTTTGGTCATAAAATAGGTGGGGTCCACCCTATACGCTTTATGTTACCAAAGTATCGAACGTAGGCCAGGGAACTTTTTACTCAAGTTAGTGAAGGTTTTTCCCCGAGCCTGTTTTTGCTTAGCTAGCACACTCCATGTGACCATGGTATATATCTTTATACTTCTGTATCTTGTGGATGTGACACATTCTAGTCACTTCACTCTATCCAATCCATTCCACTTTGGTTCCAGCTTCATGACTTGGTGTACTTGTTGCCAAACTCTACAACAATTGGTATTAGAGCCCATTTGTTTCAATTCCTATTGAAGCTTGGGAGAGGAGTTCTCCATTTTTATGAGGTCATTTTTGCACTGGGAGAGCTTGTTTTTGCTCTAAAAAGGACATCATTCTTTTTCTATGAGCTTGGTTCTTGCTATCCTAATATTAAATTTGCTGTAAGCCTGTCAAAACAAGCTTGTTTGGACTTTTTCTTGTTGTAATAGAGTTTTGAAAGGAAAGACTTATCCAAACAGTCTCCTACAATTGTAGCTCAAGGTTGCCCCAGAAAACAACCCACTTGGCTCTTGTTTTGCTCCTATAGAGGTTGTTTTTGAGGTCTTCCTTCTTTCCTTGGGTGGGGCGAATCTAGCAAAATGACACCCTTTTACTACTAATCTAAAAAATGACTCTTTTTTGGCTATTGTCCTATAAAGGTAGCCCCTCTTTTACAAGTTATCTTGGAGCTCACTAGCTTGATTTAAAGCTGCTATAGTACAAAAACAAC
This sequence comes from Dipteris shenzhenensis, assembly GCF_047967505.1. Lineage (NCBI taxonomy): Eukaryota > Viridiplantae > Streptophyta > Polypodiopsida > Gleicheniales > Dipteridaceae > Dipteris > Dipteris shenzhenensis. The sequence goes on along the minus strand of NC_141621.1, from coordinate 51,103,017 downwards.
CTATTGAGATACTATTTGGGGCTTCCATTGTTGCTCCCTTTTCTTGGGCTAGAAATTCATAGTTTGGATATGCAAAAGATTTGGAATTGTATCTTACACAGTTTACTCAAAACGGTCCTACAAATTGTTGAATTTTAATGCTTGACTTACTACTGCCATTTCACATTTTCCAAATCATTTGACATTAAGTTTCTAGAGCTCTTGGTATCTCATTGTCAATCCTTGATCTCTTTTGTTACATTGCTGGTCAACAAGCCATGGTCTTTTATTATTTGAAGTTTTTTATGATAACTTTGCAATCACTTTTTAGTTATTGTTTGGGCAAGAAAATTTGTAGGCACTTGCATCTCTTTGGTGTCAAACCAACATAAGTGATGTATTTGGTATGCTGGTAGTAGAGGATAAGCTTGATGGGACCAACTAGCCATTGTGGTCATATATGATGCACCATGCACTTGTTGCTAAAAAAGTATGGGGTAGTGAGTGGTGGTGAGCTTAGGCTAGCTTCTTCCTCTATCACTACTATTACTCTACCTCTAGAGGTGGAGCTACTACATTTGGGTTGGGATCTTCTATTGCTACATGAGGATTTTTGTCAGTGACACATGCAGTTGCACTAGTTGCACTACTTACTCCAAAATAGGAGAAGTGGGAGGGTGTGATACCAATGCACATGATTTATTGGCATTGCCCATGAGATGGACCATCATTACTCATATTTTTCATGCAAGATAGCTAAGGAATCTTGGGACATACTTGCTAGATTGTATCAAGTGTGCAATGAGTCACGTGTTGCCTTTCTTATTAGAAGGAAATTGGAGAGTCTTAAGATGCAAGAGAGAGATAGTGTGTATGAGAGTAGAATAAAAGATGTTAAGGAAAAATTTATAGATGAGTTTATTTGCAAATGCTTCATTGGTGACCATGATATTGAATGCTATACTAGATCCAGATTAGGGTTTTATCATGATTACAAGATGTTTATGGCTAGAGGCTAGGATGCATTCTCATTTGACAAGCTTGTGAATTTACTCTTATAATAGGTGTAGTCTAGGGAGAACGATAGTGTTTTAATGGCTATAGATTAGAACTTTGTTGCATGCCATAAGGTCAAATGAAGCCCCATGGTGGTAATAGAGGCAAGCTTTCTTCACACTGCCAATTGGCTAATTCACAACTTAGCCAATGTCTGATACACACTTGAAAAGAAGACAAGATATGCAGCTAAGCATGACAAGTTCTTGAGTCAAAGAATTTGGCTATGACCAGCCACCATGAGAGTTGGTGCGGTCTCAGTGCCAAAAATGAGTTCCCAAAGGAGGCAGGTAGAAGCAACTACTTTCCAACAAGAGTGCAGAGCACAAGGAGAGAGACTCGGCCTTGCTAATACAGGGGTGGAAGTTGATAATTATGCAGTGCTAGAATATGAAATAGGATTTCTTACAATCATTTATTGGATACAAAAAGGATTTGATGGGTAAAATACCCTTCTTAGTAGGCACAAAATGCAGTGCTAATTGAAAAGACACAAGATTCATAGAATATCTTGAGAAAATGTGAAAAACATTATTGAGGAAGAAAGCATTTTGCTTTGGTTAGATGTTGGGAACGACTTGCATCCAATGCTAGACTTTGGAAATAAATTTGAATCTCTACTTCCATGCCATAAATAAATATAGAAGTTGACTTTCTTGATGTAATTTGACCATCGAATGTGAAGTTTTGGGTTGCCAAAGTATTGGACATGAAGCAGGACAGTCATGGGAGAGGTATGCCATCTACAATGGTATGCTATGAGCCAAAATGCAGGATGAAGATCATGGATAACAACATGTTGTATGAAAAAAGAATTGGTGCCAAACAATGAACCGTCTTCAGAGCTACCCACAAAAATACTCATAGTGTCTTGGATGTCAAAGACATGAAAACCAAGAAGCACATAAAACATTATTTGGTAGAAGCAAAATAAGATTACCAAAAACAAGTATTGTGCATATACAATAATTTTTTAGGATGCTCGCCAAGGAGGAAGTAGAAGGAGATAGTGCAAATGAAGAATTGCCATGATAAAGATGGAGGACTGTGGTGGCTAGATGAGAGTTATTGTAGATGCCAACAACCAAGTAGCAGTTGGTGAGACATGGAATAAATAACATGATAACCAAAGAACACCTTGATAAATGTGTGTGCCATTTATAATTCAATCATTGCAAATGTAAAATTCAATCATTGTTCTAGTACACTTTGACACGGGTACCTGTCGGAATTTAGTTATTGTAAAGAAAAAACTGAGTCATAAAGGCCATGGGTATTGCTCATTTCCTTGAGCATCGAAATCTCTTGTACAAATACTCATTGAATGTAAATGCTTTTGTGAACATAGTATGATAATGTAAAATTACAAGCATAGCTATTGCTATTTTTTGAAACATGAGTCTTTCATGTTACTTTTGTTATTTAAAGGTTTTAATTTGTGCATATTATGAGTATCATTCTTTGTTACATTGAAGTTTAAATTTGAAGAGGCTATTCTCCATGGAGAAAAAAAGGAGGAGAAACAAAAGGATAAAAGAGAAAAAAAAGAAAAAATGAAAGGAGGAGAGGAAAACAATGGCGGATTATGCACACAATCATTACTTGTTTGTTATTTATTTTAAATGAAGGAGTGATTGTTTTTTCGTGGATTTTAATTATTTGTTCTATTAACAAGTTGAGAAAATCCAAGCAGGTTCAGGAGGAGCCCATCTGATGCAAATTTGTATATCTTCAGAGAAGGAGGCAGGTGTATGATCGTGGTCCTTTATGTGTACGACCTTGTCATAGCAAGGAACCATGAAGAGAAGATCTCGCAGACGAAGCATTTGCTAGGAAGAGAGTTTGAAATGACAGACCTCGGACTGATGCATTTCTATTTGGGGATTGAAGTTTGGCAGGAGCTGAAATAGATCTTCATTTCATAGCTGAAGTATGCTGGAGAGATACTGAAGGCATTTGGCATGGCTGAGTGCAAGACAGTTGGTACCCCTATGGAGGTTGACGCGAAGCTCTCAAACGAGGATTCATAACCACTGGTGGACGAAGCATATTTCCTAAATTTTCCATTATTACTGCAACACTATAATGTGAGTAAATAAATTTTTAATGTGAAGCGGATAATGCCACAAAATAAGCTTTTGATTTGGGAAGGATATTTTCAGAAAGTAAAGTTTTCATTTGGGAAGGATTTTTGAGCAAAGTCCAAATAGGGAAAAATAGTCCAAAATTAATGAAATGTGTCTTTCATAGTTTTCCCCTGATTCCCCCACCCCCTCTGGTACCCAATGTTCAAAGTTTCTCCCATCGAGAGGTAGAAGAGGAGGAAAGGAGGGAGGAAGAAGAGGAGGAAAGGAGGGAGGAAGGCAGAAACAAAGGGAGGGGGAGGGGGAGGCAGAAGCGAAGGAGAGATTAGATAGGTTAATTCTGATTAGATTAGATTAGATAGGTTAATTAGTTAGTAGCTTAGGTTAATCTGTAATTAGGGATGTCGTAACAAATTAATTAATAGATTTGTAGCATGAGAGCAAATCGTAGAGATGAGAAATCGCTTTTTGTAATAGTCTGACTGTGGGGGGCAGGACAAAAATTAAGCTAAGGCACACAAAAATTTCAAGAGAGTTCTGAATTTCTCCATCTCACCACCTTTGCATCCTTTACATGTCTGCCTCTCGCGCGTGCTGAAAAGAAAGCTTAATCAAGCTTAATGAATGTTCATCAAGCATGAGAAATATGAAACTGATTCGGCTTGCATCCCTCTCTCATTGTTACCGTTGAAGATGCAATAGCCACTTGGAGCCCTCCAAGCAATTTTCTATTAAAAAATAGTGATCCATTGTGACAAACACCATGCGAAAATTGTCTAGGAGTTGTGATTATGAAGTCAGAGAGGTGAATAAAGGTGAATATGAGATTAGATCGAGATCAGAGCAACAAGTATGTCTAAGTTCTTCCGTGATCCTAGTTGTATACAAGTTTAGATGCCCCATCTTTTATAATAAAACAAGTAGGGCTCTCTTGAGCCTGAGACTTAGAAGGAAACTACTCTTCTTTGAATTCACCTTTTTACCTTTTCCCCTTGAGCTAAGTTCAAGTTCAAGCCAAACCGTATTGACTCTATATTCATGAAGCATGGATAACAATCTTCTAGGATGTGTTTCAAGATGTTTTTGTTTTGGACGCAGTAATGTAGGCAACCTATCAACCATGTGGCCTATCATATCTAGGACTTGGGCAATTTCACTAAATATTAAGTGTAGATACCTCCCACTTTTTCGCAACTATTATAACATGGTCCAAAGTAGTCAACCTTTGTGAGCATACAAAGGAACTCATTTCCTCAAGCAACCCCTTCATGAGCCATTCTATTTGGTCATCTTGCTCAAGCACTTGATCTCTTTGATTGTTCGAAAATTTCTCCCTTCAAATGTACGAGCTAAGAGGCTCCATTCCTCCCATCATAACATTTAACTCCTATCTCACTTGAGCACTATTGATCGTCTTTTATCCTCTCTTCTCTTCCTTAGACCTTGTAGCACATTCCAACTCCATTTCAACCATGTTGCATTGGAATTCTGAAAACACACCTAGCCAATCCAAAATGACCTAGTTTGAATCTTCACCCTCACTCACTACAATTAATTCCTAGCACTCTTGCTTCTTTCACAACGCTCCCCAGTATAGTCTAAATCTTCACCCCCACTCACTACAATTCATTCCAAGCACTCTTGTCTCTTTAGCAACACTCCCATTTTGTTTTGACACTGGATTTATCCAAGTCTTGGTAGAGGATGGCTTTGTGTTTGCTAACATTACCTCATCTACCTTTATTTCCCTTTCTCGTCCCTAATGAATCTCTTGTGAAGTTTTGTAAAGTCATCTTTCTTTCATGCATCTGCCCACAAGATATTAATGACAGTCCTTATCATGTGCTTGGCGAAATGTATGGTAGACTCACTAGTCGGACTAGACTTGATTTTCTTTGAAGCCATGTTGAGACTCTTCTCCCCCCATGTAGGAAGTAACTGCTTGGTGACTCTGGAGTACGTGCTTGTATGGCTATCATAACTATAAAATGACTGGTGTACAATTAGCTTAGCTTTATCCACTAAATTAGAAATCATAAGGGGTTTTTTTCACCAATCATCGATAATGTAGATTGAAACTACCATGGTCTTCTTAACAATAGTGGGTATGCATTGGTCATAGCCATGGTCTTCCTAACAATAGTGGGTCATAGCCATGGTGTTCCTAACAATAGTGGTTATGCATTGGCTGTAGGCAATGTACAGACCGCCACATAGTCCACAAAGAATCACAATCTAGAAGTTACCATCCTAGCCTTTCTACTAAGATACAGACAAGCTTAATCCTTCATTGATCTACGAGATAGATTACAAAGGGAATTCCCTCTAGATTAGTCAAACCTAGCCTCTTCATCTTCTCACATGTCATTATGTTTGCTCTTAATCCACCATCAACTAGTATGCTTGGGAGGAAATAATCATCCATCATTACCTCCAAGGTGGGAGGACTCAAATCCATGGTTTCTGGTGATACATAAGCTATGACCTGAGGTTTTGCTTCCCTGCAATTGATTAGTCCTGATGATAAGGCCCTTTTACACTCAAGGGATAAAAAAAATCTAGCTTAAGGTTATGCTGGGATTTATACTACCCAAATCTCCTATCAAATTATAAGTGGTATGCATGGCAAGCTTTGACAATGTGTAATGTTTCCTTTTTGCTCTATTGGTTTTTGTAGGTTCGAGAAGAATCTTTTTGGCCAACACTATAGGGTAGCTCTCCTTAGATTGAACCACTACAACTATTGGATTGGTCTCTTAGGTACACTAAACTTGATGTTGACCCTCTTGAAAAAACACCTACTATGTCAAATTTGTCTGATTTAATTCCAATGGTAGTTGTGGATTAACTAAAGCATGTGGAGCTTCTATTTGAGTCACTAAACTCCTCACTCTATCAAATTTGTCTGATTGAATTCCAATGGCAGTTGTGGATTAACTAAAGTGTGTGGAGCTTCTATTTGAGTCACTAAACTCCCCATGAGAGTTAGTCTTGACTTTATGAGAAACCATCCTTTAGGTGCAATCCTTGGGCTTTTGATCTAGTGACCTCCCCTACCAATGGAAATGTATGATGTATGGTAAATATTTTGGAATTAACTAAATTCTACTTTGAAAGAGATGCTTCATTTGACCCATAGTTGCAAATGGGTTGCATCATTCTTCATGGAAAATATTCACTTAGGTGGCCCCATTTCTTGTATGTTCCAAACATCAAAATATGATCCATGGATTTGCACAAGTTTACACAATTGTTGAAATGTGACCTAGTTCTCTAGAACGATAACAACTGAGTGCTCTTTGTGGTTCATGATATACCATCGTCGGATTCTCTTATAGCAGAAATGCCATCATTTGCACGATGTTCGAATTGAATGATGGGTTGCTTGCCATCATCCAAGACATCATATAAGTTTGATACTCCCTTGTGGGTTGTTTGTTTTAGTAACCATTTGCATCAATTCTTGTAGAGCATTCCTTATTATTAACCCACACTAATTTGATAATCAAATCTTTTCCTCTGGCATTGGTTAGTATTGTGGCTTGTCATGCTCACAACATTTGGGCCCTTCAGCCTTTCTCACACTTTCACGAGTTGGGCATTCATTCTCGTAATGATCGTTCCCTTTACACCTAACACACTAGACATCAACCCTCTCATTCTTTGGTGGGACATTGTCTTGACTCTTGATCAAATTTAAATGCAAGTCGTTCATTTGCTTAATTAAAGTATTGACAAGCTTCTCTTCTTTTGCATCAGTGACCACCAGTTGAGGACAGATCCATATTCTATTTTCCAAACTCTTTAAAAGTTCTATTTTTTTGCTTCTTTAGCAAATGCTTAAAACCACAAAACCCATACCATCCAAACATGCATACACCCAATACCATTCCGACCCATTGGCTACGTAGACCATATAAGGGAAGATCTATGTAACATGACTTTGCTTCCTAATGAATCACTACAAATGTATGCAAACAAAGTGAAGCGGTTGATAAGTAAATGGTCTAAAACCACTACACCCAAGGACCAAGTGGGTTGGTCTGTGAAGGGCTTGTAGTGAATCTTAGCTTCTATGTAAAATGGATCTCATGCTCATAATTCCATGTCACTTTATTCAATGATGAATAATCCACAGATGATAACCGCACAACCCACTTTTGCTAATACATCCTTCTTGCTCGGTTTCATGGATAATTCATTCATGATGACCCCAAATGTCATCACATATAAAACCCTTAACTCTTTTGAGAGGATAAATTGTATCATCATATAAAATTCTCATAAACAATTGATGAGTAATGTGAGAATTTCTTCCAAATATCTTATGCATTTTTGGTTGTTACATTTGTGAATTAATTGTATCATCATCTTATAAACGCTAGGGGAGTAACTTGTATAAATGCTAGGGTCCACATCCGGTTTAAAAATGCTACTATAGGTGATCCCATGTGGAAATTCATGTACGGACGAACCTAGTTTTAATGGATATTGGCCTGCCGTGAGCAACTCAAGTTTGGAACCACCCATGGTCATGTGAATAGGCTCTAACTTGAAAATACTGGCATTGAATACCTATTGTATGGTTGTTTTGTAAGGAGAAAAAGGTGGTTATGCCACCTATTATATGTATGGTTGTGTTGTAAAACAAGAAAAAGGCAGTTATGACACCTACATCAATCATTACTTCACATTGAGTGCTACACAAATAGTTATGTTTTTGTTAAGGAAAATTTTTCTTTGTCTACTTGATGCCTTTCGATGATGAGTGATCGTCAAGGGAATTTCACACACACACACACACACACACACACTACCACACACACACACACAAAAATAATATTTTTGGCAATATTTTGTATGTCTGTAGTGATGTAAGTTTGCAAAATTCCATCAACACATTGCTTCCACGAATGAGATTGTTGCATGTGGAGCCTAATCCTTTTTTTAGATGTTGTTGTTTTGCCGTTGTTTGGACCTAGGCATGTTTATACCCACTCTATGAAGGGGGGGTGTAGGAGGCAACACCCCCCCTACTATTGTCGATGGCCCAGGCCAAAAATACAAGAAAATTGGTGCATGAATCGTGCGTTCAAAATTTGTAAAAAGGCATGTGGCTCACATAGCATGAGAGTAGTGGATAGACTACTTGTATCTTTTATAAGAAAAGTGTAGGACTGGCTGTTTCTCCATGGACGTAGCCCACATCGAGTGAACCATGTATATCGGTGTCTCTCTTTCTCTTCCATTCTGTGCACTTTTTGTATTGTGTATTTTCACGCATTCAGCTTCTTGCATAGTTGCTCCTAACAAAGATTAAGGGTTTCGTGTAGCATGGATAAAGAATGGATGCTTTTGTGTGACATACATAAATTGCAATTAAGATGCAAAATGATGGTGGATGTGTTTTTTGCATAGAGCATAGTCCATCATAATCCTAGTAGGAAATCATCACTTTTACTCAATTGCAAAAAAGGTGAACACAATGTTGGAAAGTATCTCCAACACCTTGCTTATTAAGTGGGGCTTCATTGACCGAAGTATGGAAATATTGCACATTTGAAACCTAGAGGGAAATTGCTCATGGACAATAGAATTAAGACCTATTAGGGAAACCTTTCAACCAATTGAAATGACCTTCCAAGCTGCTTACTGATGACGAAGACAGGAAATGAACCATGAAATAATTTGTTTCTCCTATGAGACATTGCAAGTTAACCTTTTGGAAATGAAAATGAAATGAGTAAACATTTGTTCACTTAACTAATCACATTATTTCAACATGTGAAGCGCTTCCCCCGATTACGTAGTTTAAGTCCATGCTTATAGGATCCACGGACCACACAGACTCCTTTGACTCTTTTCGGAACTAAGAACAAAGAAACTTGATTTGCTATAAAGCTACATCGCCTTCTCAAAACAAGCACACTCAGCTTCCATACGGATTGCGTATTGAAATTCCTAAGTAAAATTAGGCTGAAAAGTCCATCCATGGGGTCTCGGGAATCTAGTGAAGCGACCATGTCCTCCATGACAAACCGACGTGGAAGTCCAGTTGTTGTCTCCCACGTGATACAATACAAGCTTTTCCTCGTCCTTTGCTGGAAAATAGCTGAAACAGATGTGATCGCAATCTGGATCGGAGTATGCTGTGTATACAGAATGTGTGGGGTCTGCAGCCGTGAAAATACTTTCAGAGAATTCGTTAGGCATGACTCCCACCTCCTTCCATTTAACTGTTGTAGGATTTAATTCCAGGATGCCAACGCGCAGGCTGCGGCGTCTCTCCTGGAAATCGTCTTCGTATTCCATCTGAAAATCCCCTTCCAGATAAAGACGACCTCGAATCACATGAAGTGTCAGATAGTCTACGTTCAATATTCTCGGAAACTGTGGCAGATACACGATGTCCCATTGAGAGGAATGGACGTCATATGTCACCACACGGCCATAGGACAAGATGCAAAATCTACCATTCCACCAAACAAAGTTGTTTTTGGTGCTAGAGAGTCGGCTGGTGATGTGGGCGAGACTCGGGGACGGAGGCAGGACGACCCAAGACCCAAGAAAGGAATCGTAGAGCTGCGCATGGGCGGGGGGGGGTACAATAAGCGATGATGAAGAAACGATGTGGGGAGGGGTAGTGGGCAACCATGCCCAAGAAGTGGAGGTGTTCGACGGAGTGGGGAGGGGGAAGGATTTTCGAGTGATTGGGTTGAAAAGGGAGAGGATAGGGGGCGAGAAAAGGCAGAAGGAGGAGGAGGAATGAAGAAAGCAGAGGAGGCCATGGGAGGAAGCAACAATGGAACGAGGAGGGGGAAGGGAAGGGGGAGGGGAAGGGAGGGGGAAGCAGAGGCCAGAAAAGGGATTGAAAGCGGTGAAGGAAGTGGTGAGGCAATGGGGGAGGAGAATCCAGAGGGAAGGGGAGGAGCGATCAGTCCAGAGCTTAAAGAAAAGTGAGGAGGAGGAGGCAGAGAGCCAGGATTTGCACACCACGCGAGCTTGAAGCACCAAGGGGATGGGAAGGTAGGAGAGTATCTGCTGCAGAATTTCCTCAGGGAAGCTCCCCAACCCAGTCACAACAACTTCTTCCTCCTCCTGCTCCTCTATTGTGTGTGCGGTGATGAGGAAGATAAGATTGATGCTCGCTCTTCCTCTTCCTCCTGCTCCTGTGCTGTGTGTGCTGACGATGAGGAGGAAGATGGCATTGACGCAGCAGCAGAATCCATTTGTGATGATGCTTCTTCAGCCATTTTCCAAACTTATGGGTCTTGGAATCATGTGCTCCAAGGCTTGTAATATTGCTACGCATGGTCAAGAACGACAATCATGTGGCTTCGTATTCTACGATTTATCGCCTTGGTGGCTCCGCTTCCTCCAACAGCAAATTTTGATTGCCGTAGCTTGTTGACAGATCCTCGCTGGCCAGATCTCCGGCGGCTTGTCGTTGCCTTTTGGTGGGCATGATATGCTATGATCATTTAACATTTTATATATACTGGTTGGGTGGAGGACCTTCATTTGAAAATCCATAATCCTTGTACACTCTCTCCATAGGAGGGAGTGCCTTGGGAAATTTTCCACTTCATAATCCTTGTACACTCTCTCCATAGGAAGGAGTGCCTTGGGAAATTTTCCACTTCTTTTTGGCTGCCCATGGAAGGCCTTAGTAGTGATTTTTTGAGATAAGAAAGGAAAAATCTTTATTTTTGGTGAACCTATTGAACACCTCATTGGTCCACAAATTCGTTATTGATTAGACGCCGTCAATTTGGACGTTGGTAGTGCAAGCTTTGATTTTATTGGGCAGTCTTTGCATGCATACTCATCTTTGGTTGTGAAGGAGCTATGGAATATTGAATTGTGCTCCTCCCAGCCCTTCAAATGGGGAATCTCTGGTTGGTGGATGTCTGTAAACGAGATATTGGTGACATAAATCTTGGGATTGTGTTCTAGAGAGGTGTTACTTCATGCGAGGAATTTGCAGTCTCGATTATATATGGACAGTTGGAGGTATTGGCAAGGATGTGTTTCACTCGTTTCCCGTCTTCTGCAGCTATCCTTTTCCTATGGGTGAGCGTGAGCCATGCCTTGAGTCAATAGGCGAACGTGAGGGTTCCCCGGTCTCCATGGAGACAGATAGTACCTTCCAGCGTGGTGGTTTCTAAAGACTTTGATTTTTTAAGTCCTCGATCCTATTTTGGTTATTCCGCTTCGTTTCTTTGCATGCAAAGTCTGATTGCAAATTGACTATGGAACGCTTTCCAAAGTGAGTGGCTGGCAAGCGAGTGGAGGAGACCACTACGACGTGATTTCCAGCATGGGTGAGAATTGTATTTTCTTTCTCTATTTGTGAGACGAAGTAGAAACGAAGTATAATTGCCCACGTTTCTTTCATCTATATTCACCTTGTCGTTGCGTCATATAATCTTTGTATTATGTTGAGTGGCGCCACTGTCAAATCAGTACGGGCTCTTTAGATCAATCTTTTCTATGATCTACGTAAATCTTCGTGATCTTTCCCTTGCCCCCTCTCGCGAACAGAATCGTTCCTCACCCACGAATTTTTCTCTCTGTTGAATCTGTTGAAGCATTGCAGTCTTAGCTTTCTCTAGAAAGATATTTGGTTCTAGAAAGCTTTGCTTTTAGAAAGCAAACTTCATGGCATGCTTTCCTTCCATATCCTATAAAGGGAGATCAATTGTAATTGATTCGTAACTGAATACAAGTATTGTTTTCGGGGAGTTCTCTGTTCATTATTCGTATCATGTTTAACATGGTATCTTAGCTGTTGTCTTAGGATTTCGATTTGATCTATCTGAAGCTTGTAACGAAGAGCGAAGGAGGAGAAGTCTCACAAGTATCATATACTCCGTTGCATGGTCGGAGACCTTAAGAATCACTGCGCGGTCAGAGACCTTCACTTATAGCACTGCCACTATCCTGCAACCAGTTTCCGTCGTGCACGAACGACACAACAGCTGCCTTTTCTCAGCCCTGCGGTACTGTCGAATCTGAATTGGTACTACGATTTTTGCAGATTAGGAAGGGGTACTAATCAACGCATTGTTTGGAAAAGGTTAAGGAGACAGAGACACAAAGTTTTCTTTAATTAGAACCATGGCAGAGCAACACACCGTTTCTTTCAAAGGTCTTAATGGGACAAAGACGTTGTACGTATTTCAAGGGACCGAATACTGTGCATGGGAAACAAAGATGAAGTTAGTCCTTCAAAGTGATAAACTTTTCGATATTGTTGTAGGCAAAAATCAACATCCTCTACAATGAATCCATGGAAATGGTAATCCAATTCAAACCGGAGATGTTTACAATGCATGGATAAAGGAGACTCTAGAATGGGATGATAAAGATCAATTCGCTGGAGGATTAATTCTATATGCTCTAAAAGATCCAATATTAATGGACATTGAAAATTTGGAGCATTCGCATGAGGTTTGGGATTATTTAGAAAGAACCTTTCTTAAAAGAACTACTCAGGAAGTACTTCATCTTCGAAATTGTCTTTCTAATTTGGATTACAAGATTACAATTCTCTAGATGAGCACATCGAGAAATTCAAATCTATTTTGGAGCACATGGCTGCTGCAGGTGCTCCAGTTCCCAAGGATCAATACATTGCGATGCTTCTAGAAACTATGAAAGAACCAGAATTTGATACATTGTTACAGTATTGACGAACAAAGATAATGCAACCTTTGAAGGAGTTTGTGATACTTTGAAAGATGTTGCTCGAAAACTAAAACAACGGAACGGATTGAAGACAAAGCCTTGATTGTAAGTAAAAGATGTTCGTTTGATTCCTTTTCAAATAATGAACAAGCTTTATATACAGCACCAAGGCGCTTTCGTGGAAGAGGATATTATCAAGTTGGTCGTGGAAACCAAGCTTTTGGAAATTATCAAGCTGGTCATGGAAACCAAGCTTTTGGAAATTATCAAGTTGGTCGTGGAAACCATACTGGACGCCCTTATTCAAATAAATTCATAATGTGTAACTTTTATGGAAAGCCTGGCCATGATGAAGATTCTTGCTATTGCAAAAGATATATTGAGTAGAAGGCCATTCGTGATGCTCACAATAATGCTTATATTGTTCATGAGAATGTTGATGGTGACAGTTCCAAAATGGAGGAAATTCATAATGTAATCACTTGTGAATTTGATTATATGCCAAAGAATAAAATTTCGTTGACAATAGACTTTGGAGCTGCTCAACATATGACACATCATTATCAATGGTTGCTCAATTTTGTCCTCTTCAAGTAAAAAGGTTCGTCTACTTGGGTGATGACTCTTTTCATCCTGTTAAGGGGATTAGAGATCCCCAAATACAAACTCCTTCAGGTATGCATATTCTACATGGAGTTTTGTATGTTCTAGGGTTACATCATAGTTTGGTTTTGGTATCTAGGCTTACAGATATTGGAATTTTCGTATTATTTGATTGACATGTTTGTCGATTTATCAAGCAAGGTTGCATTCTTGGGGTGGCACCAAGAAAAGGAAATCTATATGAATTGATGCTGAATGATGAATTTGCGAATGCTATGACTTGTAAAGGCCAAGAATCAAGCATATTATGGCATCAATGGTTTGGGCATGCAAACTTTTAATCAATTTTGGATATGGAAAAACATGCTATTGTGGATGGTTTATCACTTGACATGGATGCTACTATGGGTATATGTGAAGGTTGTGCTCTTGGAAAGCAACATAATCGACCATTTTCGGGAAAAGCTACAAGAGCTACAAGGAATTTAGAACTTGTGCATACTGACTTATGTCGCCCTTTTCCTTATTCTCATGGTGGAGCCCATTACTATCTTCTATTTGTGGATGATTTTTCTCGATATTCATTTGTTTATTTCTTGTCAAAGAATTTCGAAGCATTTGAAAATTTTCAATCATTCAAGAAAATGACCGAACTCCAAACATGCCAATTAATTCAGAGACTAAGAAGTGACAATGGCAGTGAATTCAAATCACATATTTTTGATCAATTTTGTCAAGAAGCTGGACTTGTTTGAGAATTTACTATGCCTTATTCTTCTCAACAAAACGGTGTTGCTGAGAGCAAATATCACATTGTTATGAATGGTACCCAATGCATGCTAATTCATGCAGGGCTAGAGATTGAATTTTGGGCAGAGGCGGTAGCAACAAAAGTTTATGTGCAAAAGCATATTTATACTTCCTCACTTTGGAGAAAAACGCCCATTGAAGTTTGGACAAGATTTAAGCCTAATGTTGACCATCTTCGTGTATTTGGTAAATCATCGACTCTTTGCCTTTTACCTAAAAACCAAGTGGTTGCTCCATATATATCTCTTCCTTTAGATCTCCATTTAGAAATACTGTCTTAACATCCATGTGATGTATTTCAAAATCAAACTGATTTACAAATGCCAACAATACACAAATACTTGTAAGTCGAACCACTGGTGAAAAAGTTTCTTCATAATCAACTTCAGGAGTTTGTGAAAAACCCTTTGCAACCAATGTTGCTTTAAACTTATCAAGTGAACCATCATCTTTTAGTTTAGTCCGATATACCCATTTACACTTGATAGGTTGCAGTTTTTTAGAAGCTCAACCAACTCCCAAGTACCTTTTTCAATCAAAGATGCATACTCAGCCTCCATTGCTAGCTGCCAATTATTAGCCTAATCTGACGCAAGAGCCTCTTCAAATGTTGAAGGATCGGAGGTTGTCAATAATGTAGCATGATATTCAAGAATCTTCTTTGTAGGTTTCCAAGATCTAGAAATTCCTCTTGTAGAACCTGAGACACGAGATGTAGAGGTATCTACATTTGTTGTTATATCATTTGAACCACCATCATCAGATCGAAGACCATCATCATCCAAATAATTATCATTTGTATCATCTTGCTCCAAATTCTCCTCATGAACAACTGAAGAATTTTCTTCTATATGAGTATGAAAATCTCGTAGAACTACTTCTACAACATGAGTATCGTGCGAAGATTGTGACATTTGTGCTTCATCAAAAATCGCATCTCGACTTATGATAATCTTTTGAGAAGAAATATCCAAGAATCGATATCCTTTAGCATTAGATGCATATCCAAGAAATATAGCCTTTGTAGCAACGTGATTTGTCTTAATATGATGTTGTTTTGGGAAAGAAAAGCATTACATGGCTTAAAACAAGCATCACGCTCTCGGCACAAAAAGATTGATGATTTCTTGGTTTCACAAAGCTTTCTACCCAGTATAGCTGATGCCAATATATATGTCAAATGTATTGGTGAATCTTTCATCACAATTGCACTTTACGTGGATGACATCATATTTGTTTCCAATAATTTGGGATTTCTCAGAGAAGAAAAAAGGAAAATATCTAGAGTTTTTGAGATGCAAGATCTAGAAGAAATTAGTTCTTTCTTGGGTTTGCAAATCAAAAGGAATCGAAAGAATGGATGGTTGCATCTTAAGTATATTGAGGAACTTTTGGAAAATTTTGGTTTAGTGAATGCGAAACCATAGTTGACACCAATGGTAACTACTTCTAGGTATACTAAGTTATCAAAAGAGCAATGTCCACGAGATGATGATGAGTGGCAATAGATGAAACATTATCCATATGCTAATTTAGTAGGAGGTCTTATGTTTTTGTCTCATGCTACCAGACCGGATATAAGTTATGCTGCAAGTACACTCGGACAATTTATAACAGATTCAGGACAACAAGTGCATTGGAATGCTACAAAGAGGGTATTGAAGTATCTGAAGGAAACATTAGATCAAGGGTGGTTGTTTACAAGGAAAGAAGCTAGCAAACTCATGAATCTCAAAGGGTTCACAGATGCGGACTGGGGAGGCTATCTTGACATGTCAAAATCTACTAGTGGGAGTTGTTTCTTTCTTGATAATTCCTTGGTATCGTGGATGAGTAGAAAACAACATTGTGTTGTAGTATCAACCACCAAAGCAAAATATGTTGCAGCATCTTTAGCAAGTCGAGAACTTATCTGGTTGAGACAGCTATTGGAATGTTTGAAGCAGAATCAAAGTGGATCATCAATTCTTATGTGACGATCAAAGTACTATTTCTCTGACAAAAGATGAGGTCTTCCATTCTAAATCAAAGCATATTTATATTCATTATCATTATGTCAAGCTTGAGGTAAAGAAGAGAATGATAAAGCTTGAATATTGTGCAACATAATACATGCCATTGGTGGCAGATATTTTTACAAAAGCCTTGGCAGAGAATGAACACGAAGTTCATAAGAGAGTTATTGGCGTTATGAGAAGTCCAATCAATTTATCTACAAGTTAATTTTCGGGCAGCTTAGTTAACCTTAGGATGTTAATTGATGTTTGAATTTTTTCCTTGAATCCTCGCAAAGTTTTTTTAAAATCCAAATATTAATTAACATCTGGCTAAGTCTATAGGGGGGGTGTTGAAGCATTGCACTCTTACTTTTCTCCAGAAAGATATTTGGTTGTAGAAAGCTTTGCTTTTAGAAAGCAAAAGCATGGCATGCTTTCCTTCCATCTCCTATAAAGGGAGAGGAGATGCTGTTTAGTTTTCGTATCATGTTTAATAGAATCTAAATGAGCATCATTGCCATTTTTGGCGTGTTATTGCAGTATTTGTTATGGATAGCCATACCTTATCACTCGACATCTTTGTAGAAGAGAGGATTTTAACTGCCGTAGTTGTTCCAATTTTGAAGTGCGTCAGAATTGATGAACTACCTAAGCCTCTATGGTCGACTTGCAAGGAATTACAAATCCCTCACTCATCACGAGCTCATCACCAAAAGACAAATCTATTGACCTCAACTACATGCTAAATAAACTGTCATGCATGTTGTCCTCAGTGTTCATAGAAAACATTTTTCTCAACAAATCACGAAACTCGGGGTTTTAAAAATTGAAGGTTTTCCCTGAGAATTTGTTGATTTTTTTGGTAAAATATAACTAAATTGCCTAAAATTTTGCAGATTTTATAAAATTGAGGAAATATTTTTTACGAGTGAAAATGAAAATGTTGTAGGTTCATTGTATATAGGTGAACACTAGTTGTCCTCTTTGTGCTGCTAGCATCAAGTTGTCACAGACAGCTGCAACTGTTGACTTTTCTTCTATTGTCACTCCACCCTTGCTATAACGTGCATGCATTTTTATGACAAAGCGATAGTATGAACAATCATTGAATTTTGCATTATTATAAAATTATGTTCGGTATTTGATCATGGATTCGTGCATGCAAGTCCTCGTGTAGGGTCCACCAGTTCTTTGAGTCCAAAGATTGAGCGAAAGAGCAGCCCAGTAATGAGTACGCCTCTATTGTTGACTTTTGCTGGTGGTCCACCGAAATAGTTTGCTCTGTTGAAAAGGTTTGCCATAAACAAGAATGCCAAGTGAGATTTGCAAAAGGCTTTTGAAGCTGCTCCATGAGAAGCGTATGCGAAAGGCCTGTTGTTTGCAGTTTCTCTATTTTGGTGAATTCAATTGCATGAAGACAAAAGGCTATTGTGCTTGAACTTTTGTTTGATGTGCAAGAGTTTTCTATTGCAACAACGGGCTTTCCACCTATTGTTGCACATGTAGTCGTTGCACAATGGTCTTCGATGAATGAATGATTTTCGTTTTGAAGATTTACTTGGAATTTGGCCTTTAACATAGCTGTATTCTATTGCTTTCTATTTGCCAAGTGTCTGTGTTTCAATTGTGCAAAGTTCAATGTGGGGCGTTAATGACTTGTTATGATGAAACTATGGCATTTGGCATTGAAAGGGTGGAAAGGATTTGTATGGTCTATTTTCCTATTGCTGGGTCCATTCTTTTGTTTGGAGACTTTGCTTTATATTTGTGGCTGCTTAAATTGTGCAGTATTTTTAAGAGTGCCTACATGGAATGAATTCATAGATTACCTTTGCATTGATTTAATTTGTTGTCAATATGATTGGAAACTTTCTAAAGCGAACTCTAATTGGATATCGACAAGGAATAACATTTTCCTTCCTCAACACCTTAGTGTAGTTTTGTTTGGAGCCCTTGAATGTAGATAAAGACAGTTAAAGCCTTGAATGTAGTTTTTTTTAGAGCCCTTGAATGTAGTTAAAGATACTTTGCATATTAATTTGAAACCAACAAACCTCAAAAACAAATGCAAGCAACGTATTGCACGCCATGCTACCTAGCTTAAAAGGCACTTAGAAAATATTCTTTTGGAAAATCAAAATATTTCTTATGAAGACTTGTACAATGAATTAAATATCCATTACAACACTCTTTTCCTTCAAGAAGAACTTGCCTTATAGTCTCCCTTGCTAGCACCATACATGAAAAATTCCTATTTGTTTTACTTGCAGCTAGTAGAGACTCCTCCAATAAACAAGGAGTGCATGATGAGCATGATAACACAATTAATGAGCATGAAGTCAACTCTCAAGGGGAAAGTTCAAGAGGTTTAGCACACAAAACTTTGGTGCCAACTCAAGGAAAGTCCATAAGGGGAGGAAATACCTTGCCCATAATTGACATTGACCTATATGCAACAAGATCCCACATAGATTTGCTTTTGAGGGAAAGCTTCTAGTGAAATACAACACTTTCAATGCAAAGAATGCAACATATGCAACCAGGCTCTTAGGTGACTTCACTGATAGAAACAATTGCAAAACTATCACTCTAGTTATTCCTCACAACTTTGTGGACCAATATAAGGGTAGCTTGGTGCTTGACTCTTTCTATCGTATTGAAGGTGCCATCCCACACAAGAGAGGGCAAGGTGAAGGTGGTAGTTGTTAGTTTTGATTGCATGTCGACGCAACCACTTCAGTACTGAAAGGAGAGCCTTTCAAGGGGACTGTACGCTTGGTGTTTGAGATGTCCATATCTTCGTTCATTCTTTTTGCCATAGAGTCATTTGCTTTTCGCAAGGGCACAATCTCCACTGTGGTGGGCACTATAAGCTTCGTCATCATCAAGGTGGATTTTGAGAGAGGTTCTGATCAAATAATAGTAGCGGATGGACCATGCGATGAAGATTGAGCCATTGTAAGAATTTACTATTCCTAACTCAGTTGCAAGCTACTCGCACTTGAAAAAATATGACGTGTGCCCTTGTGCAACTCACGTTGGTTGGAGAACGTAAGATTGTCCTCACACGCTTCATCCAAGAGTATGACTATGGCATTGTCATGTACACAATGAAAAATTTCTCATACATGACAGTTAAGAATGCCTTGGGCTTCTACAACCTCACTATTCTTGTGGAGCTACCACATGGAGAGCGACTGGATGAGTTATAGGAGGCATTCATGAGCCAACTCTCTAAGCTTGGATATGGGCAAAACGTAATGGGGTGAAAGCAAGGTAATTTTTTCCACTATATAGCATAAAAATATAGCAAAATACACAGTACTTAGATGAAGAAAAAACAAAAGAAGTCGTTATATTTTTCAATAAAATATAGAGAGTTCGTTGCATGATTAAGTGCACCACTACCAAGTAACTGAAAGACTGATGAGATGTTTCGGGTAGTTCTTAGATTCTAACAATAAAATTATGTTCCCTCCTAATCGTGTTGTCAACCATTCCTGCAAGTTGAAGAGCTTCATATTCACCGTCTGTGCTATTGTACTATCGCCTAGCTCGTGACTTCAATTTCCCCACAGTGAGGACTCAAACACGTCTGAACTAGAGGGTAAAGTATTGATGGAAGCAATTTTTGCTTATCACTACTGTTTATGAAGTTTGACTTGTAGATGTTTGCATAGACTAAATGAGGCCCGATTTCGTTCAAGTTTAACACATCGTTTCTTGAATTTATAGCATTGATATAGCAATTCATCATGCTTGGAAGGAGGAGGAAGTATGCCATTCGAGACCTTTCAATAGATGGAGTGCTTGTATTGAAATGGTTACTAAGATTGCTAAAGATTTTGGAAGAGAGAGAGTAGGAAGAATAAGGAGACAGGGGAAGGGGACACGTTTGCATGAGTTTATAATTGTTGTTAACTATTGCAGCGAAACCATTGGATCCTATTTTTCCTTCATTGCTTTCCTGATCTGGGATACATGAAGTCCAATGCAGATCATACTCTCTACTACAAAGTTCAAGCGGAAGACATCACTATTGAACTTTTGTATGTATATGATCTGATTGTGACCAGAATCAAGGATAGCTTCATTAGAAAGTTGAAACAAGACTTATTTGCATAGTTCGACATGAGAAATCTTGGACCTATGCACTATTGTCTTGGTATTGGGTTCTAAAGAGATTCAGACAACACCTTTATGAGTCAGGACTTTTGAAAAAGTTTCATATGGTAGATTGCAAGATTGTAGCCACTCCCATGGAACAGAGTTTGAAATTTACAAAAGATTTGAAAAACCCTACAGTCAATGACATGTATTATAGGCAGCTCATCAGATCTCTTATATATCTAACTATCACACGAGTAGATATCTGTTATGTAGTAAGCTCACTTGCACAGTTTATGGCAAATCCAAAATAGTCTCATTGGAATGCAACCAAAAGAGTATTGAGATACATAAGAGGTACAAGACAGTTTGGGATAGAATACATAGGAAGTCATCCAAGGTTGCATGGATACTATGACAGTGACTATGATGGAGATCATGAGACCAGGAGATCCACACAAGGATATGAATTTTTCCTTGGTCATGGTTGTCAAACAAAAAGCCAATTGTTTCTTTGTCTTTGACTAAAGCAAAATATAGAGCACTCACTACAGGTGCATGTGAGGCTATCTGAATCAGAAGACTATTGTTAGAAATAGATTACTTTGATGAATCAAAGCCAACAACAATATACTATGATAATCAATCGTGCTCTTATGCCTGCAAGGCCCTCGCTTTGCCTCCTCTACCTTGGCTTCTGTACCTTCCCTAAGAGAGCACTTCATCAGAGAAAGAGTGTTACTTGGTGACATCACATTGTAGCGTTGTGATAGCAAAAAGAATGTTGCAGACATCTTTACCAACCCACTCGGTAAAGAGCTTTCAAGAAACACCGCCAAGCTCTTGGTTTGATAGAGAGGAAGGACATTCCCATTAAAGGGGTGCGATGGAATGTAATGCTCAGTCCTTCTTCGATTCCCTAGAATAATCATCTTGAGGAAAGGCCTACTTCATGATGTTGATCTTGAGGGAAGGTGCTGAGAGACCACGCTCAACATCATGTGATTACATGTGCATAGCACTAACACATATAGAGTGCTATAAAGGAAAGGGTTATATGCCCTAACCCTAACCCTAAATGGGTTTGTAAATATTCTACATTTTCAACTAAATCTAATGTACAATTAGTCATTTGTGATGTACTCTCTAGCTATGCCCTCTCTCCTCATCTCCACTCTTCTCCTCTCCCTCTTCATATTTTGTCAAGTCATGCTATAAAAGATCAGTCATACCATAGCTATTTGTTGCTTTATAAACTACAAATATTCAATACAATTCTCCTGCTCATACAACTTAAAGAAATTTAGAAGGATGGTAAGTTGCATAAAATGTGAGTAAAATTATCCTGTTTAGAAGGATGATAAATTGAATAGGATGTGAGTAGAAGGATAGGGTCATGAGAGACATAATTATATATTGAGACCCTAAAGTGAAATCAATGTCCAAGTATAGGTGTACAACTAACTTTTAGTAATATCATGTGGCTCTTCTTTATAACAAGTAATGTTGGCATTTTCCTATGTTCTTTGTGGAATTAGTCATGCAGTATATCATGCCTATAGTAGAGCTTTAAACAAAAGAATCTTCTCTAGTACTTAGACAACTTGCCACCCTAATGTTAAAAGTAGTATCCCAATTCATGTTCTAGAAGCATTCATACCTATAAAGGCATTGTAAAACATAGAGTTGAGTACATTAAGTAATGTGAATTTAGTATATTAGGTTAAAAGATGTTGTAGCTTAGAAATGAGGTCTACTAGTTGATCCATCTCATCATGAATAATATGAACATATCATACACCTTTGAATCTCCAATAATTGTACACACTTGTGCAACTAACTTCTAGTAACATCATGTGATTCTTCTTTATGCTAAGTATTGTTGGCATTTGTCGATGTTCTCTATAGCATTAGTGTTTGTAGGTTAGGACATGTGGATGCTAAGTAATTTTGGCATTTGTTTATGTTCTTTGTAGCATTAGTGTTTGTAGGTTAGGACATGTGGATCTTATTTATGCTAAGTAATTTTGGCATTCGTTTCTGTGCTTTGTAGAATGAGTCTTTGTAGGTTAGGATAAGGTTCAGCTTAGAAATGAGGTCTATTAGTTGATTAGCCTTGTCTTGAAGAATGTATACGTATCATATAGCTTTGAGTCTCCAAGAATAGTACATACTTGTGCAACTAACTTTCAATAACATCATGTGATGCTTCTTTATGATAAGTAATGTTGGCATTTGCTCACATTCTTTGTAGGATTAGTCATTGTTTGTATGGTTGTTAAAAGCCACACTTTGATAATGTGCTTGACCACGAGATTTGTGAAAATTTGTCCTTATTGTTGTACATTGAGGGAAGAACCAATTGCATATCTTGTAGGCCATCAACAATGGGAGAACTCATCTCTGGAATCCTCTCCTAGGAAGGGTTTAAAGCCAACCAATTCCATTCCACTATGAATGTATGCTCTCATTTCACATTCTTTCTAGAATTTAAGCTTTTGGATAGGTTTTGTACCATGTCACATAGTTGAGAGCATCCAAGGAATAATAGATGCACATGTGTTAATATGAAAAGTATAACATGATATAAAGTAAATAGACCACACTCCCATGCCACCCCTTAGTATATTTGAAGGATCACCAATGTGTGTTCACTCATTACTCATTATCATCTAAATGCACATTGTGATTGTCCCACATGAAAGGTCTCATGAAAGTATGGTCTATGAAGAGGTATGTTCTCATTTCACATTCTTTCTCACACCTAAGCTTATGGATAGGTTTTGTACCATGTCACATAGTTGAGGGCATCCAAGGAATAATAGATGCACATGTGTCACCATGAAAAGCATAACATGGTATAAAGTAAACACATTACACTACCACACGACCCCTTGCTATATGTGAAAGATCACCAATGTGCATTTACTCATTATCATCTAAACTCACATTGTGATTGTCCTACACAAAAGGGCTCATGAAAGTATGGTCTATGAAGAGGTAAGTTCTCATTTCACACATTTTCTAGAATCTAAGCTTATGTGGATAGGTTTTGTACCATGTCACATAGTTGAGGGCCTCCAAGGAATTGTAGGAATAGTAGATGCGCATGAGTCACGATGAAAAAGCATAACATGATATAAATCAAACAAATTATGTGTTATTTTAGAAAGTATAAAGCACATCTAGTGATATATAATAAGCTAATGTGTCATTGGACGTATATATTAATGTGTAAAGTGCTAGGGTGCTTGTCATTGCACGACTCCTATCTCATTGGATGTAATGGACATACATGGATGGTATCACGATTCATCCAATGACATAGGAGTCATTGTGTGACTCCTATTTCATTGGATGTAATGGAAATACATGGATGATATCACAATTAATTAAGACAATAAATTCTAATTGGATGTAATGGAGGTACCCTGGAAGTACATGGATGACACATCAATATTTCTACAAGGGTATTTATATTGCTAGATTTCAAATTTGGTACCATGCCTTCTTTCATGACACTTGACAAATCAATACATATGGATAATCACACATAATGTGTCTACTTTATATCTTGTTCCATTGTGACACATATGCATCTACTATTCCTTGGATACCATAATCTACCCATGAGCATGCTAAAAGGCATATTCATAAGCTTAGATGTCCTCAACTATGTGACATGGTAAAAAACATACCCATAATCTTATATCTTGTTCCATTGTGACACATATGCATCTACTATTCTTGGATACCATAATCTGCCCATGAGCATGCTAAACTATGTGCCATGGTAAAAAAAAAACCTATCAGCTTAATAGATGCTAAACAACATGTGAAATGAGAACATATTATTTGCGAGTTGCACATAAAATTACAAGGAAAAGCAAAATACTAAACCTAGTCGAAGTCAATGACACTTGGATAGAGGCATTCCCTCCAAATTATGTGTTGAAATTGATGCATATTTTTAGATAGAAGCATCTCCTTGAGTCTATGTAATCAAAACAATACATGTTATATACAAAAAACAAAAAGTGACCATGAGTATATGCAACCAATGCACAAAACAAAGTAAGCTATGCTCTACAAACATAACAAGCTACTGAGTCCCAGAGGACCTTGGGATTCCTCAATGGCACGCCACGGATATGACGTGGCATCTCTGCCTCATATTGGATCTCCTCATCCATGTCCAAGTCAAGCAAGATGTTGTGAATAAGTAACAAGCCATGAAAATATTGGAAAGCCTATGTGGATTTGGGCACAAGATTGTGGGGGTTAAAGGTCACTGTGCCTTTACCCCGGTTATGTACAATACTCAAACACATATATAAATAAATGAAAAAGAAGATTAGGGTGTTTTGCACCCAGCAAAACTTGTGTGGCTCTCTGTTTCTCTCTCTCCCTCTTCCGTTCTTGCTTCCATTGAGAGCACTCTCAATTGGTATCAGGGCCCGGGTGATCTAGCTGAGCGTGCGTGAATACTTGAAGCTCAGCAGCTCTGTGGGAGAAAGGAGAAGCTCTGTGGGAAGCTTTGTGGGTGACTTTACTTGCATTTGAGTGTGTAGAGACCTTGGAGGAACCTTTGGAAAAGTCACTTTGGTTTTGCGAAGTGGTTTTGAGAGCCTGTTAAGTGTTTTCAAAGAAAAAGTCGTTTTTTGAGCTTTTCCCTATTCCGTTCGATGACAGAGACTCCGTATTGACTTGTAGAGGCAACTATTGCTTGCTTTTGGTGTCCACTTCACTTCAAGAGCTTGGAAACACCTTCATTCTTGAATTAGGGATCATTTCATTGGATTTCTGACTCCCCGTGTCAGTTTCTGCGTTTTTCTGCCCGGGTGTTGGAACTCAAGTTTGGAGCAACCATTTGCAGAGCTGTCAGTTCCGGTGGACTCAGGAGGTCCTAAAACTTCTATGTTGCTCATCATTCACACTCTGGTGGAGTTTACAAATAGCTCTATTTCCAAAAACGTTTTTCAGTCCATGTGTTGGACCTAGTGATTGAGACCATGGTTTCCAAAACCGTCTGTCCCATTGCGTTCCGGATGCCCAAAAACCCCTACCTGTCAGTTCTTTTACGATTCGGTGGAGGATTTTCAGAGTTATAGATCTCTGTGTATTCGATTTCATCTCTTTGTTATGCATTTTTCATTCTAAGGTTTTGAAACGTTAGATTTATGCCACATGGCAGTGGATAAGTGTTGACTTCCATTTCTCACTCATCGGTTGGGATTTTGGAGTTTCGACAGAAGAGAGATATTTGCAGATTTTCTTGCTGAGTCCGATTATGCAATGGTGCCCATGTTTTGAGGCATCTCAGGTTCTATTTTCAGTAGCAGTCATTACCATGGGACTATGATTTCTTGAGCATACCTTATGCAGATCACTCTAGTTGCAGTTTGAGCAGTGTGCGCTCATTCGTGGTGTGCATTGGGTTGCAGTGGATGATTTATAGGCCATTTGGATGCATTGCGGTCCTTATTGGATGCGCTGATAGGCCCAAATTGCCTTGTGGGATGCTATTTTTATGGACGCTTTGCACATGGATGCTATTTTATGTTGAGGGACAGCTTTTACACATTGCAGGTGATGCACTGATAGTGCTATGCTCTCTTGGATGAGATATTATTAATGCATATGCCAGTGGACGGTGTTTATGCTTGAGTCATTTGGCACTTATTGGCATTTTGGATTGCCATTGCAGTTGGCATTCTCTTTTGGGCCAGATTTACTCATATGGATGCATAGTATATGCACATGAGTCAGATGCTTTGAGACATGAGTTTTGGTGATATTTCACTCTATTGTGGCATACACATTTGGGTGCACCTGGTATTTGGTGTGATTCTCTCTTGTAGGCACTAGCATTTGGGATTTTTGCTTCATTTGCATCATGGCATCCTCTTCCATGTCTAAAAAGGAGTTTTTTAGCATTGAAAAGTTTGATGGGACAAACTTTTCTTTGTGGAAAGAACAAATAAGGGATGTGCTTATTCAAAAGAAGCAGATTAACAGGGATTGAAGCTAAGCCTGCAAATATGTCTGAGGATGATTGGAATGAGTTGGATGCATTAGCAAAATCTACTATTAGACTTCATCTTGCAGAGTCGATTTATTTCACAGTAGTAAATGAGCAGACTACGAAAGATTTGTGGAAGAAACTGTGTGCCACTTATGAAAAGGAAGCTGCCTCTAATAAAGTTTACATCATGAAGAGGTTGTTTGAGCTGCAGATGAAGGAAGAGGTCTCCATTGCTTCTCACTTGAATGAATTAAATATTATTTTCAGCCAGCTTCAGGCTCAGAAGATGAATTTTGATGCAGAGACTAAGGCAATATTTCTCTTATGTTCATTGCCATCCTCATGGGATACCTTCCGTACAGCTGTCAGTAACTATGCACCTAGTGGAGTACTGAAATTTGATGATGTTGTGGGTAGCTTGTTGGCCGAGGAGATTAGACGGAAGTCTATGGATGGCAACAAGCAGGATGCAGCCTTAAATGTGCAAAGGGGCAGATCACAGCTTAGGGGGAAGTCCCAAGAAAGAGGGAAGTTTCGTAGCAAATCCAGGGCATGGAACATTGAGTGTTACCACTGTGGCAAGAAGGGCCATATGAAAAAGGATTGCTACAAGCTGAAAAGAGAGCAAAAGGATAAGAAAAAGAATGCAAATTGGGGTGCAAATCAAAAGGAAGAGAGTCCAAGGGAGGACAAAGGAAAAGTGAAGATTGAGGAGATCAATGCAATCACACATGATAGTGATAATGACATTCTCTTCATGTCTAGTTTATCTGCAAAGTTGCTTACCACTTCAGATGATGCATATTCCCAGGATTGGATTTTGGATTCTGGTGCTTCATTCCATGTTACTCCCCATACGGAATGGTTCTCCACTTATGATAGTGGAAAGACAAGTTATGTGCATCTTGGAAATGACTAAGCATGTGACATAGTGGGAGTAGGTGACATAAAGTTTTCTTTTGCAAATGGGTCTGGATTTATTTTGAAACATGTGAGACATGTGCCTAAGTTGACTAGAGTCTTATTTCAGTGGGTCAGCTAGATGATGCTAGTTTTCACACCACTTTTGGCTTTCAGAGTTGGAAAATTCAGAAGGGCTCTATGCTTTTGGCCAGGGGTGCCAAGTGTGGGACTTTGTATCCCTTACATGTATCAGGGGTATTTGATCATGTTGCAATAACCGAGCAGCCAAGCACTTCTTTGTGGCATTGTAGGTTGGGACACATGAGCCAGAATGAAACTCTTATGTCGTTTGGGTTATGTACTGCATTTGAGTTTCTTTGATTTTGAATTTTGTGAGCACTGCCTCTATGGGAAGCGGACTAAATCAGCCCATAAAAGAAGGGGAAAGAAAGAGTTTAAAAAGCTTGATTTAGTGCATTCAGACATATGTGGTCCCATGCCTACACGGTCATTAGGTGGGGCTGAATACTATGTGATATTCATTGATGATGCAACTAGGAAAGTGTGGGCTTATGCTATAGCTCGTAAGAGTGATGTGTTCCAGGTATTTCAGAAATGGCTAGCCTTGGTTGAGAATCAGTCAGGTAGAACGCTTAAATGCCTATGGACTGACAATGGTAGAGAGTATCTCTCTCATGACTTTCAGCATTTCTGTGATACACATGGGATTAAGAGGGAGCTCACATCCCCTCGTACTCTAGAGCAAAATCCAGTTGCAGAAAAGACGAACCGTACCATTCAAGAAAGGTTGCAATGCTTTCCAATGCAAGTCTTTCTGGTGGTTTTTGGGTTGAGGCAATGAAGACTGCAGTGCATGTGATCAATAGATCACCTAGTAAGAGTTTGGATGGTGGTATTCCTGAAGAGGCATGGAGTGGCAAGAAGCCCTCTTACTCTTATTTGCGTATATTTGGGTGTGAGGCATATGCACATGTGCCAAAAGAGCTTCAAAAGAAGCTAGATCCTAAGTCTAGGAAATGCATCTTTCTGGGTTATGGTGAAAGTGGAGAGATGGGCTATCGTCTCTGGGATCCAGAAGTAAAGAAGATCATACGCAGCCATGATGTAGTTTTCAATGAGAAGAAGATGCATAAGGCACCCATGGGGGATGTGGAAATGAGGAGAATCACTTTCCAGGATGTGAATCCACCTACATATGTTGATAGATAGCAAGCTGTCCATGCACCAAATGTGCAAGAAATGGTACCACCAAGTACTCTCACAGGTATACAATCAAGGGTAGATGATGGATCATCTATTGGTGGAAATGATGAGCCAAATGTGGCTGATATGCAAGTGGGACAGCAAGCTGAAATGCCCTTGAGAAGATCATCTAGAGTGTCTAGACCGCCTAATAGGTTTGTTTCAGGGGTAGACTATGTGATGCTTACTGATTGTGGGGAGCCTTCTTACTACAGAGAGGCTATGATGCACGAGGATCAATGCAAGTGGGAGTATGCTATGCAATCAGAGATGAGTTCACTTATGAAGAATAAGACTTGGGACTTGGTTTCTTTGCCACATGGAAAGAAAGCATTGCCATGTAAATGGGTCTACAAAATGAAGATCACAGGTGATGATGTGCCTAGGTACAAGGCCCGTTTGGTCGCTAAAGGGTTCAAGCAAGAGAAGGGTGTGGACTTTGATGAGATATTCTCTCCGGTTGTGAAGATAACCACACTTAGATGCATGCTTGGACTAGTGGCATTAGAGGATATGGAGCTTATGCAGATGGATGTCAAGACAGCTTTCTTGTATGGGGATTTGCATGAGGAAATTTACATGGTGCAGCCGGAAGGCTTTGAAGAAAAGGGCAAAGAGCATTTAGTTTGCAAGCTGAAGAAGAGTCTCTATGGTCTTAAGCAAGCACCTAGAGAATGGTATCAGAAGTTTGATGCTTTCATTTGGTCCCAGGGTTTTAGAAGGAGTGAAATTGATCACTGCCTCTACACTAAAAGGGTTAAGGATAATAGCCTGATAATCTTGGCACTATATGTGGATGATATGCTATTGGCTAGCAAGAATACTTATGAGCTAGATGCCTTAAAGGCCAAGTTGCATGAGGCCTTTGATATGAAGGATTTGGGACTTGCAGGTCATATTCTTGGTATGCGCATCACGCGTGATCAGAGTAGGAAACTCCTTTGGCTTTCACAAAAAGAGTATGTTACAAAAGTATTGCAGTGTTTCAATATGGAGGGGGGGAAGGCAGTGAGTACTCCATTGCCTCCATATGTAAAACTGAGTCATACAGATAGTCCCAAATCAGATGAGAAAAGGGCCATGATGGCCAAGGTGCCTTATGCATCAGCAATTGGGAGTCTTATGTATGCTATGATAGCTACTAGACCAGACATTGCATTTGCAGTGGGAGTTGTTAGCCGGTATATGGCTAATCTAGGAAAGAGGCATTGGGAGGCAGTTAAGTGCATCATGAGGTACATGAAGGGTACCAAGGAGATGTGCATCTGCTTTGGTAGAGGAGACATGCATGTACTTGGGTACACAGATTCAGACTATGCAGGGCATGTGGATATTAGGAGTTCCACTTCAGATTATGTGTTCACCTTTGCAGGTGGTGCAGTGTCGTGGATGTCTCGTGCATAGAAGTGCATTGCTTTGTCTACCATAGAGGCTGAGTATGTTGCAGCCACAGAGGGTTGCAAGGAGGCTATATGTCTTGATCAGCTAGTGGGAGATTTGGGGATTCATACAGGTGTACCGACATTGCATAGTGAGTCCATGAGTGCTATTCAGCTAGCACGAAATCTGGTCTTTCATGCAAAGAACAAACACATTGAGGTCAGATACCATTTCATCAGGGAGGTACTTGAGGACAAGCACATAGAGCTTGTCAAGGTTCATACAGATGATAACCCTGCAGATATGCTGACGAAGAGTCTACCTAGTCAGCGGTTTGAGTATTGTCGTGTATTGATGGGCATTGGATAGTATGCTCACTGGTTGTTCTCTCTTAAAGGCACATTGTCCTTTAAGTGGGAGGTTGTGGGCGTTAAAGGTCAATGTGCCTTTACCCCAGTTATGTACAATACTCAAACACATATATAAATAAATGAAAAAGAAGATTAGGGTGTTCTGCACCCACCAAAACTTGTGTGGCTCTCTGTTTCTCTCTCTCCCTCTTCTGTTCTTGCTTCCGTTGAGAGCACTCTCAAAGATCATGCCATGGAGATATCTCCAAACTTGCTTTCATCTCCCAAATACTATCTCCACTACAATGCAAGTAGAGGAGAGGTAGAAGTTAAATTTCCTTTGCCATTCGGTCCATGGAAGTGCGTAGGGGATCATGCACCATTTCTGCAACTTGTAGCTGCCAGCTGCCACTATGTACTCATGTATGGAGAAGTTTCCATTTGTGAAGGAGTTCCCCATTCAAGTAGATACCTACATCCATATAATGCATGAAGGGGGAATCGTTCAAAACCCTTTTATCATTGGCCGATCACAGCCATCTTGCAAAGACATCCATGAATCTAAGATCCATATCAATAATACATTATACACTCATGGAGTAGTTTTTGTTGTCGTCGAACCAATCAACCTCACTCTCATCCTTCGGCAAGTCCATATTGACATGAGTTACATCCATGGCTCCACAACAATCGAAGTTGAACCAATCAACCAATCACCCTCAATCTCATCCTTTGGTAAGTCCATCTTGACATGAGTTACATCCATGGCTCCACAACAATTGGGGAGGCCTCGTTCAAGGAAGAAACCCCTTTTCACCCTTTCAAGTCATATGGAGTCTTTTGGCCAAGAGATAAAGTGTGCACGATGTACAAGCAAGGTATCTACAAACTTGTGAATGGACTTGCCAAGACCAAAATGCTCAATGATGTCTATGAGCCTTGTGCTACTTGCCAATTGAAGAAGGGCCACAAACACTTGCTTCTCACCTAGAATGAGCCTGCCACTAACTTTTGTGAGGGCTACCAATATGGGAACTTGCTACAATTGCCCCAAAAGCAACTCAATCAATCCTTGAAACAATTTCAAAGGCAATTGAAAGACCTCCTTGAATCTCTCATCATCACCACTAGTAGCTTGCACATAATGGTTCCACCATTGGAGAGATCTTGGCTTCATATTAAAACATGATAACTCCTCATGTTGAAGGGTAATAGCATACAACACAACTTCCATTTTGTTGGACATGCATGTGAGTATGTCGTGCAATCGAGTGGATTCAAGGAGCCCCCTCTTGATGGCATAGCTACGAGATATACTCCCATATTCATGATGCTTTGTCTCCTTCATGGAGGTGTTTCACAAGTGCAACTGGGAGCCCAAATACACACATGATCATTGCTCGGACCTACTATTGGCTGGCCATCTCATAGAACTAATGCAAAGGCAAGGCAAGAAGGAAGAGATGTCCACAATTGAGCATTGTGAGGAGGGAAGCACAATGGTGGGAAACGTGAGGAGCACTATACCTGGAAATATGAGGAGGGAAGGAAAATGGTGGGCAAATTAGAAGTGATGCATGCGAGCAATATAGAAATGTCTATAGGAAATGGAAGGGAGTGGATTGTTGCTGGCACAGATGAGAGAGCTAAGAACTAATTAAGGCAGGTAGGGGAAGGCCTATGAATTGAACTATGAGCTTGGAGACATAGGGAGATCAAGGGTGGAGGAGAAGTAGCATTGCCATGGGAAAAAAACCCTCGTGTGACTAACAAAGAAGCTCCACGCTAGGAAAACAAATATTCATGGCATTTTTCAAAGTTGGTGTGAGAACTCATAGGGTGCAGTTGAGCAATCCCACATCTATCGATGGCGCTGAGGGGCGTTGGGGTGTAACATTCACCCTTGTGTGGAAACAAGTCCACGATGGTGACCATGACTACCAGCTCAACACACCTAATGCAAAATTAATATGACATGATAAAATGGAGATTTCCATTGTTCAAGACACATACACTGGCTGAACTTGGACGTAGTCATGCTTTCTTGTCTCTCTCAAGACTTGGAAGGCATCCATAAAAGATAGCATTTGTCCATCGATTGCGGTAATTGTGTCAAAGCCTTTAACTCTAAGGTTGACACTGCCCTTGGAGAGACAATGCCAAGAGTACAACTGCCTTCTCAATTGTGGTTTTTGATTCTTTTTCTTGGTAAGGTTCCAATGAAAGAGGAGTTTACTCGGTGATTTTGCAACACCTTTCATAGTAGATACACACTATATGACTTTTGTTTCATTGGGAGAGGTTTTTGGCCCTGCAAGGGTCCTGTGGGGTGATGAGGTTAGTGTATGTTAATCAGGTCCACTATTTAGAGAGGGGTCCATGTGGTCAATTTGATTCAACCTACTTGTGTTTCTAGTATGGGTTAGCGAGAGTTCAGGGTGTTAAAAAATGGGTTAGGGATTTTTAGCTATAGGTGATTTGTTTTGGTTTGTGAGGGTCTTAAATGCTACTTTTTTCTTGCTAGGTTATGGTGGCTGGCTCGTCTTCTGTAGCTTCCTTTATTTCACACCCGCATCTATCTAGTTCTTTGTGTTGCTTGCTTGCCTCTCCTCCCTAGTGGTCTATGGCTTATTCGCCTCTCTTCTCTTGTAGTTTGTGGGTTGTTTTTCTTGACTCTCTCCTATCTGCATTCAGGTATTTCTATGAGGAGGGTGATATTTCCATTGAATGTCAAAGAGGGAGATTTCTAAGTGCTTGCATCTGCAGTGCTTCTTGTGTTGAGGAGGTGGAATCGACATGAATGAATCTAGACACACGCTTGCATTTGTGAGCGGATTTTTGTGGCTCTTGTTATGAGTAGGCCAAATCTACAAGAGAGAATGGCTTCATAGATTTTGATTGCTTGTTTTTAATGTATTCATTATTTTTGGTGGATTTTAATGATTGATTTCTATGTTGTGTTGCAGCTATCTAAGGTGTGGGATGAATTGCTTTGTGCATGCACAGTTCTAATAAAAAATATAGACAAGAAATTATATGAACTGAAAAGCAGAGAAGGGGTGCAACTTGAAATTGTAATTGTAGTTTAGTGTAGGAAATTGATAATCCCTACATCTGATGAGCATTTATATGTCTTGTCCAATATGTTTATGGGGATGATTCTAAAAACTAATGGGGGTTTATTTGTTTCGACCAGCCCATAGCTGTGCCAATTTGATATAGGTAGTATGTGAATCTTGCCTAATGCATGCAAGGCTTGTTTTATTTATTTTGGGGTGTCTATATAAGCTTTCCTTGTTGCAAAATGCTCACAAGTCTTGAGTCTTTTCTTATGTATTGTGGTAGTTTGCTTTCCTTGGATTCAGACATTGATTTGTGAAGGCTTTTGACTCTTGCATGAGAGATGTTTGGGTTTTCTGGTTGTGGTTTCATGTTTAAAATAAAGGGATGCACCCTTTTTTTTATGTGTATGTGCTAGGATTTGATTTTTGCATTAAAAAATGATCGTATTTGGCTTTGTTCGTACTGTTGAATGAATGCTCTTTCTTTATGTTCATCATGTTTGAAGGTGTATGTGTACGATGAGACATTTGTTTTGGTCTAGTTTATTTTAGAATGTATAAGTTAGTGTAGTGCTGTATGTGGCTCTTGTGTGTATGCTAAGACATTTCTCTCTGCTTGGTCTATTTTGGCCCTCTTTTTATTATGGAACGAATGCTTTTCTATGTGTTGGTTGTGGTTGACAGTGTATGTGTACATTGAGACATTTGTCTCTGGCTTCTCTATTTCAGAAATTATTATGTACTATTTTGCTAGTAGTTGTTCACTTCATCTCCCTTGTGGTCATGCTGTAAAGGTGTTATAGTAGGATTCTTTAGTCTGGACTTGTGCAAGAATACTTCTGCAATCATTTCCTCTATGTTGGTCCTTTGCATAAAAGTTTAGCAAATGCTTTTTCACGCTTGGTTTTGTAGGTCCTTTGAATATATGTTTCTCTCTCTCATACCTTTGCTATTTATATAACTCTCTTCCTCTTAACTTGGCATTCTTAAACATAGTGTAGATAGTTTGTTTGTGTTGCTTGTTTGGATAGATATATGTAGAAATCCCCCACATTTCAACATTCACAATGAATTAGATTGTGTATTATTCTATATATGGAATGACAAACTTGAAAGAGGAGACTTGAAGGGTTGGGTACCCTTAAAGTTGGAGAAATTTCATTGTATTTATAAAATTTACTATCCAATAGAACGCTTTTAATTTGCCCATGAGTATTGTTGAACTTGGAGATTGTAGTAAACTATTTTTCATTAGAATGTTGGAAAAGTAAAATTTGGATGCTCTTTATTAGTGTATGAGAAGAGATTTTAAACTATGTTTATTTTGCAATGAATATTGCAACCATAGTCAATTGAATAATCTAGCAAAGGTAGTTCTTTCAATGTTCTATTAAGTAAAACTTGCACTACAAGGTATTTGTCAATTTTCAATGAAAATACCAATAGAAATTATACTTATTTTTTTTAGCATGCACAAAGTGCTGATAAATGGTCGGTATTAGTGTCGGCAAACAACCGTTAGCATGAGTGTCAGTATATATTGACATTGGTAAAGCATCAGTATATATTGACACTGGTAAAGTGTCGCTATATACTGACACAATCTAGAAGCTAATTTTTAAGATTTGTGTGGTAGAATAGGGCTTGTTTCAGCCCAATATTATGTGTTTTATTGGAAGGTAAGTATCACAACATGCCATCCGAGGTAGAAATGTGGAAAATTGCCCAAAACTCCCTACCTTTGCCTGATCACTCGCCCTCCTCTCTCCCTCACATCCTTACCTATAAGCTCCTCCTCTTCTATGTTGCCTTGGGTTTTGGTGGGGTCCAACTAGCCACCCTAATAATGAAACTATTTTAAAAATGAGATTACAACTTAATTTTGTAAGATCAATGGTACGATCAAACATGCTTGATAACAACGATGATTGGAGTAGACTCATATGATGAGCGGCCACTGTAGCCCAATTGATAACACTCCATCTCTTCAAAAAAAGCCCTCACTCCTACTTTCTATAAGTATTCATATTCCTCGTCTATAGGATGACGGTAATCATAGATTCATGTGGACCCAAATTAAGAGAATTAGATGAAGTTCCATATATGGATAATTTAACAAATAGAACAATATATTATAAGAGAAATAGACTTACCACCCATGCCTCATAACCTGTCCTTATGCAGTATTAAGGTGTGAAGATCCTATGGTTTCGACATGTCTCCTGACTGCCCTCTTTTGATTTGCCCAAGTGTCTGGCGTTTCTCTCAGCTCTTTCTTGGCAAGCTTCCAATCATCTTTGTGCACCCAAAAATGCCTACTCTGTCCAGCCTTCAACCATCTCTTATCTCTGACCTACGATGTCAAAGTACTAGGCCCATGCAAGCTTTCATGTAATTGTCATCTTTCAGCTCTTGCATTCTGTTGAGGAGCATATGCACAAGTGAATTGTCTTCGAATGCTGTGACTTTTACAAAAGTTCATGAATGCTGAAGACATGTATTCACCTCCTTTGTTTGATCTCATGACTTTGATCTTTCTGCCTGTTTGGTTTTCTACCATGGCTTTAAGTTCTTGAAATCTAGAAAAGACCTCAGATTTCTCTTTCAAAAAGTAGACCCAAGAATATCTGCTATAGTTATCGTTGAAAGTCAAGTAGTAAAGTGAACTGTTTATGCTACGGGTCTGAGCATAACCCATATATCTGTATGAATCAAATCAACAATACCTCTAGCTCAAGAGGTGCTTCTACCAAAGTTGGTTTGCTTTTTTTGCCGAAGTAGCATGCTTCACAAACTTTTCCAAGAAAGTGTAGCTTAGGATTCCCAATTGCCATATTCTGATTCCTGAGCTCTATCAAGCTTTTGAAATTGACATGTCCATATCTCTTGTGCCATTTTGCGGGATAGTGGCATCTACTATGGTTGAAGTAACATGACATGCAAATCTGGTACTGTGGCTAGCATTCTGAACAAGCGTCCTTCCTTGAATGCTTTTCCTACTAGCTGAAATTCTCTGGATTTGTCTCTGCTAGTGCATTCATCTCCGTCGAAGATGATTCGGTAGTTGTGTTCCATCATTTGACCTAATGAAAAGAGGTTCTTGCTCAGATTCGAAACATAGAGTACATCTTTCACCAATCCTTTCATACCAAGAAATTGTTCATAGGGACAATGCCTATCCCTTGAACTGGATTGGGTGTATTATTTGCTGTGTAGATGATATTCTTCTGACCTTCTAATGATTTCATCTCTGTGAACCATTCCTGATGCTTTCTCATATGAGATGATGAACCACTGTCGATGTACCAAGGATCCTGTTCTGCTTGGTTGACTTGATAGCTAAAATCCTCTTTTGAATTGTAATCAGTGTCTAGATACACTATATTAGTCTTTTGCATTTTCTCGTTTGAAAGGAACATATTCCCAGGTTCATTTGCATAATGACTATGACTAGAATGTCCACCACGATGATTTCCTCTTCCTCAAAAATTCCCTGATTTGTTGTTGGATTGACTATCTTGGTCATACTTCTTCTTGCGAGACGACAATCTCTTTCATAGTGTCCAAACTTATTCAATAGTTGCACTGGATGTTTGACACATTGGTAGATGCATTCCCTCATCCTTGGAATCTTCCTCGATTGGAATGATTTCCTCTTTGCTGATTCTAATGTTGTTGAGGATGAGGCTGATGTTGATTCTGACTTTGATGCTTATTTTGTTGTTGATGATGACCACTTTGCTGGAACGATCTACCTCTGCCTCTGCTTCTATCTCTGAAGCTATGAATGCTTGTCATTGGAATGAACTTTACATGCGTGAATGGCCTAATTCCTGAGTTCTTCACCAAGTAAGATTGATTGGAGTTCTTCCAGTGTCAGAATTTACTGCTGGATGGCAATACTCTAGACTAGATTCTCGTATCCCTCTCTTAGTCCATTGAAGATGACTCGAACCATTTCTATTGGATTCATGGTCTCGCCTGCTGCTATGAGTTGATTGTTGTAATCCTTGATCCTAAATGAGTACATAAGCATGACCAGTTTAGCTGCTTATGCAAAAAATATGGTTGATTTGGTTTCTCAGTGTGAGAATCCAGGAAGTGTTCTTGGACTCATAGAGAGGTGTGAACATATCCCATGCTTCTTTTGATGTCTTGACTGTGTTGAGCTGTCCTACCATGACATCTTACACATTCTTCTTGATTAGATGATATGCATACTTGACTTTCTTGTCCCATTTTGCCTATGCTCAGAAAATGGCAGGATCTACTACAAGAAGACTACAGGTGCAGAAACTATTGGTGTAGTTGGAGATCCCACTGTAGATCCTGCTACTTATGTTGTGACAATAGGTGCAGTAGAGCTACTACTAGCTGGATCATCCAATGGTCTAGGTGTAGATCCATTGACATACTCCCATTTGTCCTAAAGTATAAGAATGGTCTCCATTCGGTATTTCCATGTGCCATAATTGGAGTTTTCTAGCTTAGCAGATGCCTCTAGATTAAGGTTTGTATAGTCAAAGTGTGTGAAATCAAAGTTTAAATCTAATGCAAAACATAGACTATATCAACTAAAATTTGAACTATTAATGAAGATAGAATTACAATCTATAATATGATCTATTAGAAGACTTGTGGCAAATGATGCTGGGAATAGCTAAGAGCTCTACAAGGCTAGAATAAATTGCACAATGCCGTGAAATGGCAAAATAGGCTTTACAATGATGGCATGTGTGTGTGAAATCAAATCATGTGCTATTTGCCACTGATCAGTCTCGATAAATACCTTTGAACACTCTGAAGTCTACTCACTGAACTAATGAACGTCAAGTTTTAGGTAATGTGATGATGTGAAACTGCATGTGAGCGCTGGGACTGGACTAGGAACTATTTAGGAGTTTTTTGGCATGGCTTCAATTGGTTGCTTTAGATTTCTCTCCACTATGGATGATATAATCTACTTTGAACTAGAACTAGACCAACCATCGGGTGATGGAAAAGCAACAAATAATTTCTTTTCTTTGTTTGTTTTAGGTGCTCGGTTAGATTGGTCGATGTAGAGGCTGATGTGCGTAAAGGAAGTGGATTTGTCGGCGAGTCTCAGAAGTGTGTGATACTAGCAATGAAATGTGTGTGTGATGTAATGAGCATGTAGAGCATAAAAAATTGAGCGATTTTCCTTTCTGGAGCACCTCAAATTCTTCCTGGATTAAGAGATATCACTTGATCAAGGTGGAGGGGCAAAAAGGGTGAAAATGATGATGTGGCTATAGTGTTCACATGTAGGGTGTGCCTATGAGGCACTGTGTGATGTGGCACCTGCGTACACATGTAGCATGCAATAAGTGCTTAGCATGAGGTAATTGTGCCTGGCAGGGCAGTACCACATGTCACTATTGAGGTGGCAATGATGATGTGGACATCCACGTGGATGCTGATGTGGCAGCAAATAGGGTCTCCCTGTGCTGATGTGGCACGGTGCCATATGGGAGATAAGGTGACACATGGCTCTTTATTGATGAAGCCTTGGGTGGTGACCCTGTAGGATAGGGTTGGACACGTGTCAGCTTCCAAATGATCAGAATATGAAAAGATTCTGATGAAGATGCCGATTTTGGTGCTCTCTTCCATTCAATTTGGGCATGGCTAGAGAGGTTTGTATGTTATTGGAGTGGTGCATTGGAGTGGTGCTGGGGAGCTCATGAGCTAAGCATAGACCTAGTAGGAGCCTTGCATGCTTTGAGTGTCAAGCTGATCGTTTGAAGATGGTCATTGAGTAGTGCCCAGACATTATAGAAGGATACTCATCCAACGAGAAGACGTAGATGCACGTTGGATGGCGGAATCTATTGATAGAGGAGCAAGGGGTTGTTTGTCGATTGGAGGCCAAGCTATTTGTCAATGTGGTGCGACGATAGACGAGCTTGTTTGGCTCATCGTCTTGTGAGCTTGTCGTTAGAGCAGAAGGCGGATGAAAAAGATGACTTTGAATGAGGCGTTCGTTCCAAGAGGCGGCTATGCATGTGGTGCAGGTGGCTCTTTTCGCCTGTCATTGCAACCCTGTTGCAATTGGGCAACTGTTGTGATAGAGGTGATGGCAGCTAGTTGGTTGTCAGTGTAGACGGGCATTTTGCATGTAGCAGGGACGTTGAATCATTTGCAGAAGGTCCAATTGAGTCGGCTACTGGAGATAGGGACTGTTTAGAAGCCGCTTCATCAACTATGCCCACAGATTCGAGAAGCACTATAGCACCACTGAGGAGATACATAACCACTTCTCTACCTTATCTGGATGTTCAGTACCACTGGTGCCCTGGAGGTAGATCACGCGCAAATTACTCTTCTCTGTTGTAGGAGTCGTCCAAGTTGTTGTCTTGGAACATAGTATTGTAGAAGCTGCGGGACTATTGAAGAAGTCATGGTAGCTGCTTTGTGTTGCCTGTGGAGGAAAGAAGTCCATATGGGCTATAGAAGAGCCATTGTGGTTGCTACTTGGCTTGCCTTCACTAGCAAGCTGCTTGAAGAATGCCTCGGTGTGGATAATAGAACCACAAGAGAAAAGCACAAAGATTCAAGGCACTCAAGCTTCAAGGAAGCTTGCAGAATGTTCAAAAAGGGAGCAAAAAGGTGAACCTAACCTCTCAAGGTAAGAATCTCTCTCAAATTGCTCTCACAAAATATCTCTCTCTCAGAGATCACTCCACAATCTCTCAATGAATTATAATCAAATGGAATGAAAAGAAATCCTCATAAAGAACTGAATCAATGAACGTAAGTATGGATGAAATTTTTTCTCAATGAACGGAAATTTTCTATCACTCATTGGAAGTGAAAGAACTCTCTATCTCTCAATCATTCTCACTCTCTC
Source organism: Dipteris shenzhenensis (assembly GCF_047967505.1). Lineage (NCBI taxonomy): Eukaryota > Viridiplantae > Streptophyta > Polypodiopsida > Gleicheniales > Dipteridaceae > Dipteris > Dipteris shenzhenensis. The sequence goes on along the minus strand of NC_141621.1, from coordinate 51,062,837 downwards.
AAGGATCACAATGCCTCAGCGGAAGGTAGGGATGCTTTGAATATCGATACCATGACAAAATATGAAGAGGGGAGAGGAGAAGAGTGGAGATGAGGAGAGGGGGCATAGCTAGAGAGCACACCACAAATGACTAATTGTACACTAGATTTAGTTGAAAATGTAGAATATATACAAACCCATTTAGGGTTAGGGTTAGGGTTAGGGCATCTAACCCTTTCCTTTATAGCACTCTATATGTGTTTGTGCTATGCACATGTAATCACATGATGTTGATGTGATCTCTCAACATCCTTCATGATTAGAGGCACTCTATAAGTATAATTTTAAATGTATGAAGGTTTTTATGATATCCTTTAACCATTATATCTTGAATTTAGCGTGAATTACAACACAAGGAACAATCAATATACAATTTGAATTTGGTGCTCTACATCCCCTAAAAATTCACACTACTCCATAATATCGAATTCAAGACATATACTAATTATGATTGAGTTTGGAACTTGTTAGACATGTCAAAGAATTTGTAAAAGATCAAATTTTCCCTTGCCACCAACATTCACTAAAATTACATTTAAGGCCATAGATCATAATGAATATGATTATCTAGAGCTCCGAGGAAATATAAACATATGTGTTAGAGTCATCCTTAGACTCTAAGACTTAAAAACTCTAGGAAAGCTCATTCTAAGTAAGAAGTATGGCCATTTTATCTAAAATTTGAGAAAATAGCTTGAAATGTCGGTGTTAGGTTGACCTTAAAACTTTAGGTAGAACTCAAAGTAATAGGTGCAAGTTCTAATCCATAATAATTCCAAGTTCTTTCCAACATATAAGCTATTTGGGAAAATAATCAAAACCCCAAAATACCTTATCGATGCTTTTGAATAATTCTAGAAAGTTGCTAAATTGATAGGATATAAAAGTGTCCTAGGACATTTTTATGTCCTTCTACCAAACTCGTGTTAAGAAAAGCTTACACAATTTTTTTCCCATTGTATTTTTGACAATGGCATTTCTGGTTTTTAGGTTCAATCTCCATTTGTGGTGGTTCTTGAGGTATGAAACTTTCTAATTCACCAACATGGATTTTTGCATTAGGTGTACATGTAACATCATCTTTTTTTTGTACATCCTCTAGCTGGTTTTCAAGTTCAATCTCCATTTGTGGTGGTTCTTGAGGTATGAGATTTTCTAGTTCACCAACATGGATATCTGTGTTAGGTGTACAGATGATAGGATTATCTTTTCTTGTGCATCCTCTACCTGACACATGACTATTCTCCTCTCAGCTAGGCTACCATGTGTCCTCATTTTATTTGAGTTTTCCCAACAATCACTTGTGGGGATAATGTTTCCAATGTATTAATTTTCCAGTGTGGGAGGTTGGTTACCCTTTTTTCTTTAAATGTTTCCAATATATTAATTTTGAGTGTTGGAGGCGTGTGCCATTTATCTACCTTATCTGTAAATATCCTAAGTATTATCTTCTCATATAGGACTTAAAACAATAAAGAGGGCATGTTTAAGCTATTTCCATTGCAATTTCATTATCCTTTTTCTCTTCTCCTCCAAGAATTGGCAATATTAAGGTAATCTTAAAGAGTATTGATCCACTTAGGCAATAAAATAAAGTATCAACTATGGTACAATGAATTAATGGATTGTATATATCATCTTTAGAGCTATAATAAGATCAAGATAAGAGCTTTGACTAATTTATAGCTTATTAATAATTTACCAATTCTCAAAAAGTGGAAACTATAGATTAAGCATGTGTGTTAATCAACAATGTGAGTAATATCATTAAGTGATATTATAAATTATTAAAAACATTCAATTTAGGATTGTAGATTTCATCTACAAAGAGCTTATAAGATTAACATAAGTATTTTGACTAATCCAAAATCCTACTTTTAATACTCATGTGGATTTTTTATTGTTCATAATTGTTATAGCATAAAATGAAAGTCTTAATCTTTATTTGCATGTAAATTAAATATATAGTTTTTCTAGATTTAATGTTTAGAGACCTTATTATTCTTAGAGTTTAATGATAGTGTGGTAAAGAATTAAATTATGTTATAATGACTTCGTGGATTGAGATTATTTATAATATCATAAAAATCATGATGTATTGGTTGTGTGTATGTATATACAAAAAGACAAAAAGATATAATTGGAGCTTCCATAGTGTGCACCAACCGATGATGTGTTTGGCAAGTTTCCACATTAGCCTGTTTGTACTCCTCCACATCAACTCAAATTCACATCCAAACACTTCTAAAGTTTGAGAGAAGAATTGTCTAATTGTGTACTAAATAATCCATAAATTTCATGAAATATGAAAACATTTTTCATCATATGTTAATCCTAAATCATATATGAAAAACACACTATTTATTATTTATTATTCATTATAATGTAAAAAACATCTGACTCCATGGAGATTCATTCCTAGCATGTTGGAGAATATATAGTTTGATTTGCATAATGAGAAACCAGATGTTCAAAGATTTTAGGTGCATATCGATGGTGCCCAAATAGTTGTATTTAGAGATGATAACAATATTATGGATATTGTGCAAGAAAAGAACTCAAGGAAAACCACTTTGATAAAATGGTTTACATGCAAATCACATTATCTAGAAGCCAATGATACATTTTACATTGACTTTCCATTGAAATTGGTAACTTTGGGCTTCACTTATTGTTTTCATAAGTTTGCAATACAAGCTCTCTTTCTCTTCCATGAAATGTGGATAGATCTGACTTACTCTTTGAAAACAATTATGGGTGATTCATGTACTAGCATTGAAATTATGGTTGAGACTCACACTCTACTACACATAGAAGGACTACTTCGAGAGAGAGGCAAATACTTTAATGGAATGCATCAGCTTGATGAAAGAGATCTTCATGCTTCAGATAGAAACATATTAATTCTGGAAGAAAAAGCTTTTGATCCAATTAAATAGGCAGATATTTCACAATCCATGGAATCATCTTTAACAACTACCCAAAGATTTGCTTTTGACACTATAATACAAGCTGTTATGCACAATGAAGGTGGGATTTTATTTTTAGATGGACCAAGTGGATCAAGAAAAACATATTTGTATAACTACTTGCTCGCTCATATATGAGCTAAAGGATATGTTAGACTTGCTACAGCATCATCAGGCATAGCTTCCATATTGTTAGCAAATGGGCGTACTGCTCATAGTAGGTTTAAGATACCCCTAAATCTGAACAATACTTCAACATGCAAAATTTTGGTACATAGCGATTTTGATGAGCTCCTAAGACAATCTAAACTTATCATTTGGGAAGAAGCTCCAATGCCTTAGGGTCATGCCTTTGAAGCTCTAGATAGGACTTTACAAGATCTTCTATATAACAATAAACCATTCGAAGGAAAAGTAATTCTTTTGGGGGGTGACTTTCAAAACATATTGCCAGTTGTTTTAAAGGGAGGGCGCGAGGATATTGTTGATGCTACACTATGCAGATCTTATATATGGCAAGCTATAGTGGTTCTAAAGTTGGTCGGCAATATGTGAATCACATCAGATCTATCACGTGAATCTAAACAATGGCTAATGGACATTGGAAATGGGATAAATTGTAATCATGATCACGGATGATTTTTTCCTATTAGTTTCGTTAAGAAGAGAAACTTTTATATTGGTGTCGAAAGTTTGTAAGCCTTGATAAAAATAAAGGTTTGACAAATTCGCCAAGATTTGAAACTTTTATGAGAAAAAATTTAAAGTTTCACCAAGATTTACAACTTTTTCTTCAAAATTCAAAAGAAAATATATGAAAGTGTAATATGTTATACAAATATTGTGAAACTAAAAAAACTAGCTCGATAAACTTTCGCCAAAATTTTATATTAATATATAAGTATAGCTTCAATAAAAACATCCCTGATCATGATACTCCAACACAGAAATTCCCAACTAACATGATCATGAAAAAAACAAGCTTAATCTTTCTAGTTGAGTTCAAACATCTACCATTGGAAGGTTACATTGAGGACAGAATTACTATGTCTAGCTAAGAGAGCTACAAGGTATTCCATTGAAGAAGTCCATGATGATGGAGATGCCTTCAATAATGTGTTGGATGATTTGCTGTTTCTAGTTGAGTTCAAACATTTACCATTGGATCCTCAAGACATAATTGATTCTCCTAATACCTTGGACAAGAATCTAGAAGATCAAAAGGAGTAAAATGAAGCTTTAGACAGAGTCCCAAATGATCCTACAAGAGAAAAGTCGTGATCATGAAACTGTAAAGTCATTTGTAGTTGTTGAGTAGGATAAATGGTCAAGTCTAGTTGAGTTTGGCCAACTATTGCAAGACAATCATCAAGAAATGTATGATAGATTAACCATATTGGGTGAAGATGGTATCCATTCTCATAGTAGTCTAGGCCAAGATCTAGGGGTGAAAGAGATAGGAAGTAAATCCAAGACAGTTACAAAGGATCCTACTCAAAATTCTCCTGATGTTGAGAATGAGCAACCACGTCCATTCCAAGAAATTATTGAATTAGATGATTTTTTAAGTCTTGATGAATCCCAAGATTCATCATTGGAAGGTCCTTGTGAGGATACATTAGATATGTTAATTCACTCTAGTGTTGATGATTAGAATGTTGTACAATCTATTGAGTTTAGAGAGGAGGATGCTGAAGAGATTTCACTTAGAGTCATCTCAAGTGTTGTGAGTCCTCAGAGGTTGGATTGAGTGTTACACCGGTGTTGCTATTGATATGGTATCAAGTATTCCCCATTTAGTAGATATTAGAAACCCTGATGTCACATGTGAATAAGTTTGAGAATCATAGTTTTGTTAGGCATGAGGATAGTGTGATGAGGTTTGGATTATGATATTTATAGCAACTTTGGATGGTGAAGCTATTAACTGGTATCTTCTTTTCCATTTGCTCACTTCTAGACATGGAAAGAATTGAAGGATTATTTTCTAAGATGTTTTAGATTTCATGAAAAGATCTGACACAATTTGGCCACCATAAAGATGTTCTTTGGAGAATCTATCCATAGTAAAAGATCTTTACATACACCTCAGAGTGATCTTGTAGCATGCTTTTTCAATGCATTTCCTTTTAAGGTTGGATTCTATGTGAGGTTGTGACAATTCAATACCTTGGATGAAGCCATTAAGCTTGCTTTTAATTGGGAAGGTATAACGCTAGAAATTTTTAATGGGGGACAAGACTCCAATCAGTATAAAATAAAAAGAATACAAATCCAAATGCACAAGTTCACACTCTGTTTGTCATCTTCATCACATAATAATTACAAATGGATCATGGGCAATGAATCAATTTAGATTTCTAATTCCCATTCTCAATATACAAAACTCAAAAATCATTTCTAGATTACAAAAGTAACATGATAATGCAAAATTCATTCATTGTGACACAACTACCCCCCCTTAATAAAGATAATTACGCACTGTATATTAGCACATCAAGAATAACAATATAAAATTAGAATTGTGAGGGGACCACATGCCACATTTAAATTTTAATAGATACAATTGACTTGACATACATGCCACCTTAACACTTGTCAGTTCATATTTGGATTTCAATCCATGCTAATAGTCATTTTAAACTTACTCGAAATATGTCAACTGTAATAGAAATGTATAGAAGCCATTGTTATTCTAACTTCTAGAATGGTTTTAATAACTATTGCATATAAAAAATAGCATGGGGGCATAAATTGTATATATCGATCCCAATCACTGCATGTAGACAAGAATCAATGTGGAGCAAAGTGAATCCTTTGCCTATGCAATCAATTCCTATAATGATGAGTTCCCCTACTTGTGATTTAATTTCTAATGGAAATGATTTGGGGTGTGAATCATCCATGAAGATGGAAAAGCAACTACATTTGTTGGACACGCTGATGAAGTAGTTACAAAAAACTATACAAGAAGGAAAAATTTTGATGATTGGAGGAATGGTTGTGAGAGGTATGACTATGTTGAAGAGCCCAAGGTGTGGAATGATTTGTTAATCATGATCTAGATTTAATGGGACCTAGTAGACATTCCCAAGTGAAATTCAAACCTTCTATTAGATGTTTCCATTGCCATGAAATAGATCATAAGAAAAGGTCTCATCTAAATAAAGTTTCAAGGGGTTACCACTCCCACAAAACTTTGGTCTGTTACAACTGCAAACAAATGGGTCACATTTATCAACATTTTCCTAACAAAGGGGCTGCTTACATGGCAAAACCCAAGGTGGTTAATCCATTGTGGCAAGAAAGAGAGGTTTTGTCAGATCCTCCATTGTGGGATGTGATAGCGGAAGTGAGAGAGGGAGAGAGAGAGGAGTGCACATGATATAGCTACTTGTACACTAAGTGTATTAAACATGAACATGAAAATATACATGTGGACCCCTTAGGGTTAGGGTTTGCCCCTATGCCCTATGTAGATGGTGCAATTTATACCATCCTTAACACCACCTCTTAAATTGCACTAGGTAAGTAGGGGGTCATGTACAAGACCTGTTTGTGGATTTCTTTTGGTGCATATGATAGCATCCAAAACTTAAAAGAAATTTGAAAAGAAATCAAAGTAGTATGTGCGTATGTGAGCACATTGACTACATAGCGGAAGCATGTACAATGAGTACAACTTACGATCTTGTACATAACGTAGATTTCCCCCTCTTAAGTTGTGGGTCATCCTTCGCCTTTGGGAATAAAACCCAGAAGATAGGCCGAAAGGAAGAGGAAGGAAATATGCAAAAGGTAAAGCCCACCTAGATTAAAGACTAGCAGTTGATCAAAAGATGACTGTGTGAATGGCTACGTGCTGAACATGTCATAAGTCACCGTGGATTGTGCAGTTGCTCTATAGAAGAGGCATCTGAATGTGAGGCTATTCAATATAGTGATGGAGAAAGAATCTGGTAGGTTGTGACAAACAAGGGTGTCACCCACCCAAAAGAACTGTCAGCAATGTCGGATGTATGCTGATGTATTTTAAATCTATTTTAGGTGTATTTGAACTCTATTTAGATGCATTTAAGATCTTTTTCATATTTATTTAAAACATGTTTCAAAGTTATTTCTTTTCTATCCTTAGTTTCTTTCACTATAGGGGGCATTTTCAGTAGATTGCACTCAAGAAGCACCCATGAGGATATAAAAGAGCAAGGTAATCTAAATTCATAACATGTTAAGGTCCTAATTTTAGTAAACATTGAAGAGAAGACAAATCTACGATAGCTATCCATCTATGTGAATAGTAAAGTGCAAAGGCATGCACAACCAAAAGTCATTGTTTATAACCATTGGATCAAGTCAGCAAAGAATCAAGTATGCTAAATTGGATAAGTTTCATAGAGGTCATCTATAAATTTTAGGTAGATGACAAACAAAGCAATCTGGACCAGTTGCCATCACTCTGATGGATCACCCTCAGTTGTTGTTATGCATGTCTCCACCCTTTGCTGGATAGTAATATGCTTTAAATCACATTACAATGTGCTTTAAAGCATGATGAGACTCAAGTAAGCAAAGAACATGCTCACACTATTGTATATTACAGTAAGTGCAACTTTATTTTAAGGTTAGAAGAAATCACATGCTTAATATTTCAACAGTGAACAAGGAATATGCTTTGAAGCACCATAAATATCAGAGAAAATCACTAATAGACAATCGATGTGCTTTAAAGCACCATATGCCACTCGTAAGGGATGGATAACTAATTATATGTGCTATAAGGCATATCATAGCACATTTCACCATGCTTTATAGCACATTGTATTGTGTTAATAGCATGTGTAACTTGAAGCAAGCACATTATAGTGTGCTTCAAAGCACATTATTGGATATAATAGTGCTAGCCAAAGCACATGCTAGGACATAATAATGCCAGCCAAAGTACATGCACCATAACAATGTTCTTTAAATCAATAGCACATGACAAGAAACACTCAACTTGGTCTTAATGGGAAATCGAATGCATTGAATTGGCCTTCTATGAGATTGTAAATCTTTTCCAATACACTTTTGCCACATCTTATAAAACAAGATCAAGATAAAAATTAAGTACCTCAGGATGTGATAGAAGTGTAGTATGAAAGATATGAATTGCATCAAATGCCAATGCAACACAAGCCATTTCTCATTGTTGATAGGTTGGCAACTTTTTTCCAATGTGCTAGCTATAGAATTGTGTGGCTAGGTCAAAGGCCATGTTCACAAACATACCAAAGAATTGAGAAAATAGAATGTAGGATTGACACAAAAGGTAGGGTCTTTCAATTCATGTCATTAACTTGCTTTCCAAATGACCTTGGATGCTACACATCATCTTTAGCATCATCTAGCATAGTATTGGATATATTATCATGTGTGTCAGAGGATAAGCAATATGGCTTAGACTCAAGGGATACAAGCTTCATCTAAAATTTAACATGCCTTACAAGATGGGATAGGATGACTACGAGAGTGGATGGTCATTCCATACACAATAATGGTCATCTTGCTTTTTGTAGAACTAGCTTGTAACAAAGTAGAAGCCACAGTGACAAAGTATCCCTCATGCAGGCTTTTGTACACACTTTGCCATCTCTCTTGTGGAACAACATTTTAAGATGTTTAGATATCGACACCTTCAACATTGTCAGCTTCTCTAGGAATAGCAGATTGTCACCTTCAGCTAGCACCTGACTTAAGAAGTCTTTTTTGACCCCTCGAAGATTAGATCTTCTACAACAATATTAGTAGCGGTTGTCATTAAAAGTCATAGGCTTCAAAATTATATGTTTCCATTTCTTGACATTGTGCTTGTTGACACAAGACCTATAAGCACTACACACACATCCTTCATAATAACAAGACAGTCTTCTTGTTTTTAGCTATGCATTATCAGCCTTACTGTAACCACATATGGTATGCAACAATTTGGTCACACTTCCACATGATTTTCCTATGCATCAAGTGCCCTCAATTTGGTCACACATTCATGTGATCCTCCTATCCACCTCACCAAGATTTATCTCCAAAGAATCTTTAGATAACATGTTGCTTGATGTAGCTATTTCTTGCTACATTGCTGAGTGTATCCTTTAAAACCTCCATGACATCAATTTCTTGTTGCAATACTCTCCCATAAGTCTTCAACTTTCCATAATTGAGGGCCCTTTTAATTATGGGACTAGTGCCATCATGCTCACCTTTTCCTTGTCCAACCCTAAAAAAGTTCCATGTCATCTCCATGTTACTAAGACTATAAAGCCTCCCAATAAAGTAAAATGGCCTAATTGACTTGCATTGAGTTGCACATCCATCTAATTATACCACATGCTACTTGAATTGCAACTTTTGTTCTTGCAACCGCTTGGAATACATCAAGAAACGGTGTTGCACAAAGAGATTATCATGAGTTTATCATAAAAACCGTAATTGTGCATCTCCTTAATCATGGTGTTGTCTTCGAAATTGTGATGGTAGGTGATGTGACCCAAAATGGTGCATTAATCACTATGCCAATGCATTGATTGGATCTCATTATGCTCCTTGAATCAATGATTTTCAGCAAATTCCACCACAAATATGATAGACATCCTATGGAGAACTTTTCAAACACTCTTTGAATTTGTAGCTCGCCATCTATATATGGAGTTATGCCTATGAACAATATTGTGTGGTTTTTTAGCAAGTGCAATAGTGTTGGTACTGATACCTCTTTGTAAGACAAGAACTCCTTTTCTTATTAGTGTACGTGTTGGTTTTTCCAACAACAACATCCTCAAAATCTCGAATGTTGATAGGTCTAGGTGATTCACACCTCTCTGCGATGGGGACACATAACAAGTCTAGGTGATTCACATCTCTCCTATGGGTCACATAACAAGTCTAGCTGATTTACATCTCTTTTATGGACACTCAGCAAGTTTCCTTGCTACCTTGCATTTTGTGCATTCACCCATAAGGAATTTCAATTGGTAATATGCCGAGTTTATTAATTTAGGGCAAATACATGATTCCCATAGACTTGTCACACTTGCAAAGAAGTTCTCATAGGATAGACACTTGCCAATGTCTAGGGCTGAGAAGCATACACTACAAGGACACCTACATGATGGTCCATACAGTCCAAAGGCAGAAGGCCAAACTTAGTTAACAACCAATTTGAAGTAGATCATTTAAATGCATGTGTTGAATCAATTGCAACAGCTATTTCTATCTGTGAATAATGTATGGCTTCAATTTCTCAAAACTTCTCTGCCCGATGTAAATGCTCAGATGAGTGGTTGTGAACTTCAAGAAAAATAATGTCTACACATCTAGGGGCAAAGGTTAGAAGAACATGCTAAAAATCTCTCGTATATCAAAAAAACGCACATGTCGACATGCACTGTGCTTTGAAGCACCACAAAGCAATCATAAGTGACGAATAAAATATTATATGTGCTGAAGGCATACTAAAATGTGCTTTATAGCATGTTTCTTTTTCAATGTGGACATATGACATTCGGTGTGTTTTGAAACACCATAGATCCATCATAACTGATGGATCAAACATTATGTGTGCCATAAGGTACACATTGTGTGCTAAAAATTACATTTCAATGTGGATAGCTGTGTGCTTTGAAGCACAAGCAATCATAAGTCCTAGACAAAACATTATATGTAATATGAGGCACATCACAGTGTGCTTCATAGCATATTTTAGTGTGGACATCCAACATCTATAGTGCTTTGAAGCACCATAAATTAAGCATAAGTGATGAATAAAATATTATATGTGCACTTTATATCATATTCCAGTGTGGACTTTGACATCCAGAGTGTTTTGAAGCACCACAAATCAATCATAAGTAATAGACAAAACATTATATGTGCTGTAAGGCACATCATAGTGTGCTTTATAGCACATTTTAGTGTGGATATTTTGAAGCACACCAATCAATCGTTACGGATAAAACATTGTATGTAATATAAGGCACATCGCAGTGTGCTTTATAGCACATTATAGTGTCATTTATAGCATGAGTAAGTTGGAGAAAGCAAAGAACATGTTGAGCGAAAATTCTATATAGCACATCCTGTGTGCTTCTAAGTATATTAGAGAGTGATAAAGAACAATATAGTGGGCTTCGAAGCACATACAATGTGCCACTCCCGTTGGCACATAATATTGTGGTTTAAATCATATTAAAGTTTGCTTCAAAGCACATTATAGTGTGTTAATCATGCGATGACATAATAGTGTGTTTTAAAACATGTTACAATATAACTTAAAGCATGATCAACCCTAAAGCAAGCATGGAATAGGCTCAAACAACTCTTTCACTCACATATCTTATGTATTCCTATCACTTACCTTGATTTGGTGACACTCTCATTTATCACAAGCTACCCGAGTTGCATCTTCTCAGTTGTACCAGTCAACTTGGCATCCGGATTATTCTTCACATCACGTTCATAGTCCACATTGACTTGTTTTATGTTTAACTTTGACTCAACCACACGTAGTCATTGACTAATCGACTAGTCTTTCATTTAGGAGGACTTCTTTGTTTTAAGAATATTTCCCACTTCCCTCTAGCATGTCTTTTGGGCTTTGTTCCCACAGGCAAATGATGATCCATAGCTTAAGAGGGGGAAATGAACATTAATGTACATGATCTAGCTTCTACTCATTGTTTAGACTTTCGCAGCATGGTCAATGTGCTCACACAAGCACATACTACAATAATATTTCCAATTTTTCTTTTTCAGTTTCGATTGCTTATATCATATGCACCATAAAATCCAAAAAGATCTTATACAACTGCCCTTTGTTCTAATGCAATTCAAAAGGGGTGTTGAGAATCATATAAATTGCACCATTGCGACACAGTATAGGCACAAGACCCAACCCTAACCCTAAGGGATGTTGAGAATTATATAAATTGCACTATTAAGACATGGCATAGGCACAAACCCCAACCCTTACCCTAACATTAGGGGGGGAAATTTGTATATATTTCAACTTCATTGCAATACAATATCATGCACAATTATTCATTTCTTTTGCACTCCACTCTCTATCCTTTTGATCCTCTAACAATGTTGATGGTTTATATTTTTCAAAACTAGAAATTCCTGCAAAGATCTTCAGAGGGTGGTTTGAGTGATTTTTGAATTGTAAAACAAAGTAGAACTTCTACAAATGAATGTGCAGACGAGTGATAGTACCTTTTCAAACATGGTAAGACGTGATCTAGCTCATCCTTTGTGGCTTTATCCAAAATGGCCACAACATCAACAAAAGGTAGTTGTGTAGGGCTAGTAGGATGACTCCACCAGTTGTAGCATCTTGCTCCTTGACCCATGGTGCAACATTTAGCTTAAAGACACTCATATTATCTTTTTGAAAGTCAAAAGGACATTGATGTGTGTTAAAACGCTCTCGAGAAGTGTCCACTGATGAGAATAATTAAAAGAGAAATTACAATCCAATGGTCCACCAAAAGCTAGCAGCTTCCCCATGTCCGTTCTTTGGAAACTACTGCTTTGGAAGATGCTATGTACGCGTGCCTCTTCGCCTCTCATCCTCCCTTGCTCAAGGGATATTTACTTGTGGATAGCCAATTGCAAATGAGTAGAGAAACCACAAAAGGCAAGCGTATGATCCTCCATATAGGCAACAAAAGAAACTACATGACCTTGACACACATATCCCCACACTTGGAAGGAAGGTTCTTGGCTCTTTCATGTGGCATATGAGCTAGAAGGAGAGAGAGAGAGAGAGAGAGAGAGAGAGAGAGAGAGAGGGGGGCAAAATTAATTATGTGCGCTTTAAGTGTCAGGAGATCAAAATCGATCAAATTTGCTTTACTCCTTTCCAACAAAGGACAACAATTTCACCGCACCTGTCTTGGGAGAGATGTGAAGGGGCAGCTAAAGATATTTTCTCAAATTTTGGCCTGTCGTAGGAGCGGGTCATAGTAAATCCTGCGCTCTAGAAGCGACAAATAGATTTCATCGGATTTATGAATATTTGTTTTCCTTTGTTCAATGGCTCGCCGCCACGCCGATCTCTCGCACACATGCTCGCAGCCCATTGGTCATTCGCTTCGTAGCCTGACTTTCTTACATGCACCACCATTTGTTTTCCTGCTGCGTCGCCCGTCGTGCATGGGAAATAGCATTCCCTTCCTCTTCATCTTTCCCGTCCGACGGACCTTCCAAGAGCCTCGGCGCAGCAAAGCCACAGCTCCCCCTTCCTCCACCAAAAGCTCGCCAGCTCCTCTCACTGACGGACGACAAAGTCGCATGGGCGTAGAGAGACCGCGCAGCAGCACTAGCTCATCTTTGCACAACTATCGCTTCTTCGTCATCAGTACCCCTCACTTCCAATCCGGTACACTCCATAAACCTCACCTACAGACGGCCAAAATCTGGATGCTGCCGTAGGTGTCGCAGGACCGGAATCAACGAGGAGCTGCAACAGTCCGTGGAGGCAGAAGAAGGGTTCTCAATGGGGCTCTCTGTGGCAACGTTTGGCTCCCAATTCTCTTGAATTTCAGTCTATGATCACTCCTTCTCTATTAGGAGTTCGCGACGTCGAGTCACATTCTCAAATTTAGTTGTATTCTGATGTGAGTTATGACTGTCTCTCTAATTAACCAAAAAGCAAGCACCAGAGAAAAATGTAGACGTTACACCTCTGAAGATCGCAGGTAGCAATCTGAGTTCCCTTGTCTCTTTAATTACATCCAAAGCATTACCACTACAATGGAGAAAACTTCTCCACTCTTCTTCTCTATGTAGACAATATGTTGTTGGCTGAATCTGTTTTGTAGGATGTACCATTCAAGCCAAGGTATTTGGTGGCCTTCGCAGTTGGTTTTCAACGACGAGACATTATCAATGCTGCAATTCCCAATGTCTCAACACACAGTTACGTTCTGGTAACGAAAAGTGCACGAGAACTGAAACCCTTTTCTCGCGTGGCCTCTGATGCGATCTTCTTGCTGTCAGTTTTTCAAGAATTGGACAATTGTGCTCCTTCATTACGATGGCCATTGTAAATAGTTTTCAAGCTCTTATTTCACAGTCCAAGTTTGTCCTTTTCAAGCACCTGTCGTGGTGGACTCTGTCTTCCCTCCGGCAAAGGAAAATCCCATTGTAAATCTCGCCCTGCAACTTGAAAATCCCATTGTACATGCCAACCCAAATAAAACGAAATCTTCACATATGGTGCCACTCTTCTTTCTCCTCCTGCATTGGCTTTGTTTCCATGGGTGCTGGCAGCCACCTTCCCCCCCAACCCAATAGATAGAAGGGCAATGCGTTGACTAGCTACAAGCCATGGACATCTAGCCATCTCTTGCACCGTACAATGTCCGACTCAACGATGACTTCGCTACTCAAAACCCTGGCAACAACAACATTGTTCTTTGCATGCAAGCTTTGCTACCATCCTACAATTACAATATGTTGCAGTCCATTTTTGAAAGCAACAACTGTCGTTCTGTTGCATCTGAAAGGCAGAATACCGAAGGTGCCGATGGTTTCGGTGCATGTACATCCTTTCGTGCTTTGGTGATCAGCTGCTTGAGTGACTTGCAGCAAAGTTTGGGATGCACCTTCAAGCTCTTGGTGCGCGGTGGCTGGTCGTTATTGGGCCGCAAACGGTTCGAGTAGTGCATTCGTTGTTGTTAGACGAAACAACATTGCTACTATTGTCTTGCTACTACCTTTCAAGCAGAAGCGTGCCTACAAAACATGGACAGCACAGCATGAGGCACTACTGTTTCAATTGATAGAAACACATCAAGGGCACCCAGCTAAGACAATCGCTGACGCTTTCAAAGACTATGTGGGACACGAGAGGTACAACCACAAAAGTCTATGGAAAAATTTACAGAACATGGTCGAGCATGGCCAGCAAGCCAGCCAACGAGACAACGAGATGCAGATAGACACTGCAGGAAAAAGCGAGATGCAGATAGACACTGCAGGAAAAAGAAGCGCGGTGGTTCTCCACTCCAACCCCAACAAAAAGAGGGCTCGGCAAAAAAAGAGAGGTGGGGCAGACGAAAACGCAAACAATTTACCTAGACAAGAATATCAAAGGCACACCCACATTCAAAACAAAGCTAAAGCATGTGAAGGATGCTCACAAAGACTTCATGAACAGTAACTGCGTCTCTGAGCAGCGCGCGCCTGCCAAGGAAGCATATCTATGCTCTCTTTACCACACCCACATCAAGAATAATACAACACCCAAATTTTGTCGCCTCACGTCCAAGCTTTCCACCAAAACCAGCATCACATCTTCTTTGAGCAAGGTTGAAGAGCATCTCATCTTGATAAGTATACCTTTCGCCCAAATCAGGAAATTAACTTATGAGGGTCGGCTAGGGCTGCATGGAAGTGTTGTAAGTGTGTTTGGAGATGTTGAGAGGGCCCAAAAGCTACTTCCATGCTTCATCGATGATAATGCGACAGTCGTGGTTGCTATAAAGAGACGATTGCAGTATGTACACAACTACGCTTATGGCCTGGTCTGGCCAAACGTAATCATGCATGCACTGCTTGAATTGTTGGCCACCCCCTTGTACAAAGAGAACACCGTCAGGGTCAACACATTGTGGATGCAACATATCGAAAAACTACAAGACAGTGATAAAAGCATGGGAGTACCTGAGCATGACATCGAGAACGATGAGGCATTGCAAACCAAGGGCACAAATGCGCTGGTGCATGGCATCAACACTCTTTTATGGGCAAAAAAGAGATTACGAAATAACTTCTTCAAGAACGTACGAGGACATAGTTAAGTGGGAGTTGCAGCACAAGGACATAAGATTTATGCTATGCATCGAGAACCTATTCTTTAAAACCATGAAAGTCCTTGTCTAGCAAATAGTTTCCTCGAGTTGGGTTAGAATGTGAAAGGGGCAGATCCAAGGAATATCTTTAAAAGCACAGGTGGTGCTAGTAGACACAAACATAGAGCAGTTAGCTGCAATCAAAAATTGGTTATCGAGATTTCATATGCCTGCGCACATCGGCCGAATACAAGTGGCGGTTGAAGCAAAATGTGTTTGCAATGCTCAGGCAATTGGGCCCACCAACTTTCTTCGTGACATTCTCAGCCGCAAAGAAAAGGCGGGCGCCGTTGTTGTTGTGCCTGTGCAAGCTCCACGAAAAGGAGATGACAACGAAGGGAGTACAAGCACCCAAAAAGATAGTCGAAAAATGGTTAGGTCAGACCTAGTCACAACGACGTAGTACTATGTGCACAAATTTCATGCATGAACACTTTGTTGCGTCAAGACGATAGCGTTCTAGGCCCCAAGGATGATTTTTTTTTTGGTCACCAAATTCTAGAACAGAGGAAGCCAGCATGACCACGGTCTAATATGGGTGCACCAGTAGGGGAGAATTGGGGTCTCAAAAGGGCCTCATAAGGAATGGATTAAGAAATAGATTAAGCTAAGACCAAGTGAACCCACTATGGTAACCCATGGACTAAGGGTCCCCTAGCATTTACTCAACTGGCATGGGTACCTTTATTTTAAAAGTGATCAACCTTGGCCCTTAGATGGAGGTGGATGGTGGATGAATCAAAGGCCTAGGATGCTCAAATCGGTGGGAGGCACCTTTGGTGGGCTGCAAATTGGAAAAGGTTGACGAAATAGAGGTGTAACAAAGAGGGAGAAGTCGCCATTTATTGTGGACCATTAGATCTTGGATAGATCTAATGGTGGAGATCAAAAAATCAAATGAAGGGCCTAGATTGAGGCACATTTTGGAGGGTGTAGATGGAGGCATTGAGATCAATGGTTGAGATTTAGGCGCATAATGGACGGTTTGGATTTGAATGCCTTTTTCTTGCATTTCCACCCTTGGATCTCCTTGAGATCAATGGCCTAGATTCCAGCGCCTTTTTCCTTGCATCTCCACCCTTAGATCCATTTCTAGATGAATGGCTTAAAATGAGCCCCCTTCTCTTTTGATCTCATCCATTAGATCCTTGCCATTTTCAAGGGTTTAGGTTTGATCCTTCTATCCTTTGATGGTATCCATTGGATCTACACCTTGATCTAATGGCTTGGAGTGTTCTACCACAAGGTTGAATGCATCCCTTGGATTGTAGATGAGATCAATGGCTGGGAGTAAAAATCACGGGTTTAAACCATGGGTGAGAGATCTCCCCACCCATGAATGCTCATGTCTTTTTGTACACCTCAATGTACCATTGCCCCACACAAAGGAGCACTCTCATGGTACACCTCAAATCCCTCTCTAATCCCCCCTTGAAATTAGAAAACACTAATTGGAGGCCCTTTTGAGACCCCAAATCTCTGTAATGCACTACCTACAATTGAAACAATGTGGAGGCCATCGCACAATATGTGGACTGCAACATTTCTACGGGCGCATTGCAACTACCGTTGCATATGAGAGAAATTCAAACACACAAGTACATGAAAACATGCACAAAAATAAATAAGAAGTGCCGATTTGGTTTTCCCCGCCCACTGCTCAAGGAAACACGTGCGCTTCTCCCTCTATAGAGTAAGAAACTACAGCACTAACACAAGAGAGACTCAAAGAGGGTTTTTGCGTTGCTGGAAAACCCCAACACACAAGCGCTTAGCTTTGAGGAACTTTTGATGGACTTGCAATTGAGTGAAGAGGATTACGTGTTGGCATTGTGAAGCAACATTTTTTAGCTGACAATGTTCTTGGGAAGGCATCACAAACAACTTCAATCCCACAATATCAGCATTATGGGAAGCAAACATCGATGTACAATTTGTCATGAACCCACATGAGGCAGCCTCCTACTATACAACCTACATAACAAAGATTGACAAAGAAACAAACAACACGGTGAAGGAAGCAATCAAGTTGAGATCAAGCTAAGCATTGAACACAACATGCCAACAAATGAGCACATTCCAAAAGTTGGCAATGCCATCCTCAACACGCAACATATTAGCTCGCAACAAGCCTTCTACCTATGCCTTTCGCTACCGCTCACAAGTGCCATAAGAGAATTCATCTACATAAACACAAGCACAGTAGAAGAACGAACACTCCTACTGAAGAGAAGGGTCCAACTTGAGAGGATGGAACCCAAGAGCACGGACGTGTTCTTCAATGACATCATTAGCAAGTACATCAAATGGCCGAATACCTTGAATAACTTGTGTCTGGCATGGTTCACAAGCGAATATGATACGAAGAAAGGGCAAGAATAACACAGGAAGCACCACAGGATAAAACAACTACAACAGGAGTACAAAATCAGAGGAGCACTACAGGGAGAAATGCCTTCTGTACCTACCTTTTTAGAAGGAGCACACACTGGATAGCATACACCCAGGGAAAATGAGGCTTTGTTCAACAAAATCGAAACATTCCAAGACATTGGTGTGGCTAGCAACAACAATAGTGACACCACATCATCAAATAGGTCTACCACAGTCCACGATGGTGGCAAGTTCGATCTCAACCAAGATATGCGCACACCCAACAACATCAGACCACAAACTCATCCACAACATCATCCAATAAACTTGGTGCTAAATAAGGCATACTATGAAATGTACCAGCAAACGGATCACGACCAACATGCCATTATCGAGATGAAATTCCATTAAGAAAAAGGCTGAGGCCATCCGAGAGGATTCGCATATTCATATTCGGTAACGCAAGGTCAGGGAAAACGTTTACTGGAATGTTGCTTGTGCAAGCGCTGCTATGTCTATACTCACACAGAGAGACATCGGCCATTGACTTGCCAAGAGCACTTTTACTTGCATACATAGGCAAAGCAGCTAGAGGCATAAGTGGGATCACAATACACGCAGCCCTTCACCTATCGCTGCTTGCAAGCACTTACACAGCCCTGTCGTCTAAGAAGGTCCAAACATTATTGTCGTTATATAAAAACGTCAAGCTACTTCTGATCGACGAAGTTTCTATGGTGGGGATAAACACTTTCATAGCCACAGACATGCACATGCGAGAAATAAAACACAGGCACGGGTTGCTGTTTGGCAGTGTAGACCTCCTTTTCTGCGGAGACTTTTGCCAAGCAAGCCCTGTAAACGATTCTTGGGTATTCTCCCAACAACAAAGCGGGACACCACTGCTTGGCTCATGCTGGAAAACAGAAATAGGCTACTACGAGCTTAAAGAACCAATGCGGTAGATTAACGGGCCATTCCTTGAAATGCTAAACAAAATCCACATGGGGGCTCAAACAAATGCTGACCTCCAAGCGATTAACGATGCATATGCTTGACCTATTCCAAAAAAGCATGAGACACCACATCTTTTTTACACAAATGCAGCTAAGGATGATCACAACAACATTGTCTTTCAAGCATTTGAAGAAGACCCACATGTTCTTACAGTGGTTGACCACCATAGACATAAAACATGCAACAAGAACATCAAAATTCCTCAAGACCCAAGAAAAATAGCATGCCTGCACAAGGAAATAAGGCTAAAAAAAGGCATGATTGTGGAAATATGTTTGGGAAATTTGGACATCAAGGACGGAATAGTGAATAGAGTAGATGGAGTGTTTAAAGGGTCTGACCAAACAAGCAAGCCATTGGTAGCTTGGATAAAACTTTCGAATAGAAAAGCAGGAGCCAAGGCATATGCACTTATTAGAAACACTCGATTTGAGCAAGCACCACCAACATGGACACCTATAATGCAAATAACAAGAGAGTTCCAAATAGGGAACAACCACCTAAACAATGCAAGCAGGAAACAATTCCCATTACAGCTAGCAGCTGCAAGGACAATGCACCATTCCCAAGGGTTGACAATGAATAGCCTAGCATTCTACCCATCTAGCACATAAAAACACATGGCCTAGTTTACACAACTCTGTCAAAAGTACGAGACCCAAAAAACCTATACCTCCTATCATCTATTCGGTAAGAAAATGTAAAAGTAGACGTAAGGGTCGTGTACGAAATCAAATGTCTGCAAACTGAATGCTATTGGGAACTTGAGGACATAAGCCTCTCTAAGAAATCATCGACAAGGAGTTACCTGGTGAGCCTTAACACGAGGTCATTCGATAGCCATAGGGAGGACATCTTGCAGTGTCCGTACTTGCTAAACAAAACAATAATTTGCTTGCAAAAAACACACACAAGGCCAGGGAGCAACATGGCATTGCCAAACATGAAACACATTGCGACAAATCAAGGCAGCGGGCTCACAACAAATTATGGTGGCAACAATAATTAATGTTTATAAGTCTCCACATGCATCACACCCAAAAATTATCACGGCATTGGACCAAATACATCAAAAAATTCCAAGTGGAATGCAAACATGCACTGTGGGCGACTTCAACATTAACTACAAAAACAACACCAACAACAAGAGGAGCCTACTCTAGTTCAAGAGGAGCTTATTTAGTTCATGGCGACAAAAAACATGGAACAACTCATCCTTTCACCGACCGCAATCCATGGATCTACTATAGACCACCAATGGGCGATGGCAAGAGCAACAAACAAACAAAAAGGAACAAAATACATATAGTGGTCCGACCATTTGCTTACATTTACAACATTTGAATAAGTCTTCGGGTCTACAAATGTAAGGCAGGCCAGATGAGACTTGTTTAAAATCTGCAAAATCTTATTCTAGCTAAAAAAACTCAGCAAAGTCTCAAAGAAAAACCTTCAAAATTTTGAAACCCGGTCGAGAAAATGGTTGCCTCGCACCATTTTCATGCAGTGTATTTGAACATAGCTTCATCCGTTTGATCCAATGAGTGCAGGTTGGTCCTTTTACCTGGCACAGTGCCCGCTCAGACCCTTGGCGGGGGCCCGAACGACAAAGCATTGGTAGAGCTCTAGGCGTTCCCTGAGAGAGTCCAATTTGAGACGGATCAAGAAGATATCCTCTGTCAGTCGTCCTTGAGCAGAAACAATGCAAGCACCCCCAAGGATCCTCTGCGAGATTCCCTGCAACAGGCAGAGTTCTCACTGCTTAGAATCCAGGATTCTGGCTCTTTGCTTGCGTCTTTGTTCCATATGAGCCCACATATTAGGCTGCGCGTCTGCAATTGTTCCTTTGGTTCATGCAGAGCTGTAAATGCAGTCCAGATTTGGCCTCAGCCGAGTGACGTTAAAGAAATCCATACGTATACTGTGAAACGTTTACATGAGCTGCCCCTATTCAAAGCAAACAATTTGATTCATATGTATGTCAAACGTGGGAGCATGGTAGATGCTCACCATATATTTGACAACATGTCAAAGCACGACGTGGTGTCATGGAACATAATGATTCTGGGCTATGCTAAGCAGGAAGAGGGTGCGTTGGCTTTGGAGCTCTATGTTCGGATGCACCAGGAAGGCGTCAAACGAGATCATCAAACTTTTGTTGGTGCATTGAAAGCTTGCAGTAGCCTGGCAGCACAGAAAGAGGGTAAGCAAATTGATGGGAAATTTGCGAACATGGAATGCCTGGAGAAAGGTAGAGCAATCCATGCCCAAGTAGTAAAGGGTGGATTTGAGTCAGATGCCTTCGTGGGAAACATCTTGGTTGATATGTATGCAAAATGTGGGATTTTGCAGGATTCACGGCGTGTATTTGATGGATTGCCTCATCATAATGTGGTTTCCTGGACTGCTATGATTCTGGGATACAGCAAACAGGAAGAGGGTGCACTGGCTTTGGAACTGTTTGTGCAGATGCAACAAGCAGGTATTGCCCCTGATCATCGAACCTTTGTGGGCGCATTGAAGGCTTGCAGTAGTGTTGTAGCAATGGAAGCACGGGAGCAAGTTAATGGGAACGATCAGAAAGTAGGGTGCCTGCCAAAAGGTAGAGCTATCCACTCCCAAGTGATAAAAAGTGGGTTTGAGTCGGATGTATTTGTGGGAAATACCTTGCTGGACATGTACATGAAACGTGGGAGCATGGAAGATGCGCAGCGTGTGTTTGATGAACTGCCTAATCGAAATTTGGTTTCCTGGAATACAATGATCCTGGGGTATAGCAAGCAGGAAGAGGGTGTACTGGCTTTGGATTTGTATGCACGAGTGCAACAAGAAGGTGTCACACCAGATTATCGAAGCTTTGTCGGTGCATTGAAGGCTTGTGGTAGCCTGGCAGCATTAGAAGAGGAGAAGCAAGCTGATGGGAAATATATTACAAAAGGTCTCCTCAAGAAAGCTAGAGCCGTTCACTCCCAAGTACTAAAGAAGGGCTTCGAGTCAGATGCATTTGTGGGAAATACTTTGGTGGATATGTACACCAAATGTGGGAGTTTGGAGGATGCATGGCGTGTCTTTGATGAATTGCCTCATCGTGATGTGGTTTCCTGGAATGCCATGATCCTGGGGCACAGCAAGCAAGAAGAGGGTCTGCTGGCTTCAGAGTTGTATGCACGTATGCACCAGGAAGGTGTCACACCAAATCAACGAACCTTTGTTGGTGCATTGAAGGCTTGCAGTAGCTTGGCATCATTGGAAGAGGGAAAGCTCGCTAATGGGGAATTTGTGAAAACAGAAAGCCTCGAGAAAGGTAGAGCCTTCCACTCCGAAGTAGTAAAGAGGTGCTTTGAGTCAGATGTATTTGTTGGAAACATGTTGGTGGACATGTACATGAAATGTGGGAGCATGCAGGATGCACAGCGTGTCTTTGACGAGTTGCGATATTGTAATGTGGTTACGTGGACTAGCATGATCTTGGGTTTTGCAGAGCAAGAAGAAAGCGAGGAGGCTTTTAGGCTTTATGTGCGAATGCAAGAGCAAGGTCTGTCACCAGACAATCTGGCCTTTGTTGCCATCCTGAAAGCTTGTGGCAACACAGCAGCATTGGAATTCGGAAAGGAACTCCATTTCCAAATTAGCAGGTTTGGAGTGGACACCATCACAATCATAGCAAATAGTCTTATTGATATGTATGCTAAGTGTGGGAGCATGGGTGATGCCCAACTGTTGTTCGATGCATTGTCCAAAAGGCATGTTATAACATGGAATTCATTGATTGCAGGATATGCACGCCAGGGAGAGAGTGAAATTGTGTTTCATTTGTTCGATAAAATGAAGCACGAGGGGATACAACCAGATGGGGCCACATTTCTTAGTGTTCTCACAGTATGCAATCATGTGGGTCGATTGGAGAGGGGCCTGAAGTACTTTGAGGCTTTGAGGAAACAATATGGCATCATCCCGACCATGGACCACTATACTTGCATGGTTGATCTGCTCGGCCGTGCAGGCCAAGTAGAGGTGGCAGTAGCAATGGTAGAGAGGATGCCTTTTCAACCTGATGTTGTTGTATGGTTGGCTGTGTTGAGTGCTTGCCAAAAATGGAAGAATGTAGAGATTGGAAGGCAAGCATTCAAACATGCCATGACACTAGATGAACAAATGTCCACAATATATGTCCTGATGTCAAACATCTCAATTGCTGGAAGGCCATGAAAAGATGCAGAGAATGAGACAGAATGCTCAAGGCTCCTCCTTCAGCCGTGGATCACTATGATTTAGTCGTTGTCCATCTGACAACAGCAACATTTGTTTCATCATAATCAACATTGTCTTGCTGGTTAAAACCCCTTGCAAGTAGCCCAGCTTTGATACGTGATACTCCAATTTCACTTCCATGCACTTAAGTGTGGCATGAGTACCAGTGAGAGCTGAGTTCCTTTACCACCTACGTTCTACTAGGGGACTATTATTGAGTTGCTGTCCATTGAGAGTAAGGTCTACAATAAAAAAGGAAAATTGCTTGAGATGTTGGAAGAGAACCTTGCATTGATGTAGGCATTATGGGCTTGGAAATTTCCAAGATTCTTTGAAGCAAACAGGACAAATAAATGCTTTGCAAAGGGTCACAATCATACATAGAATGGCACATAGGAATTGGTGGAAGTAATACCAAGATAAGGAGCCATAACACGGAAATGGATCTACAAAGCGAAGTACTTGAGTTAGATCTGGACACCAAAATTGTAGCACACAAGAGACCTCTAGTAAGCTCCACCAATTGTAAGTTGAAAATACAAGAAGCTACTAGCTATGTATTGCAATGGCTTGAGCGTTTGTTGGCCATGTTATAAACGTGTGCTATTTTATGAGGCCAATGTTGATGTGAAGATAGCCTTATTTTGGAAAAAGTCTATATGA
Source organism: Dipteris shenzhenensis (assembly GCF_047967505.1). Taxonomy (NCBI): domain Eukaryota; kingdom Viridiplantae; phylum Streptophyta; class Polypodiopsida; order Gleicheniales; family Dipteridaceae; genus Dipteris; species Dipteris shenzhenensis. Next base: position 51,038,635 of record NC_141621.1, on the reverse strand, counting down.
GAAAGTTGTAGATCTTTGGGAGGGTTAAAATTTGTATCTAATGATGATTGTATTGTTAGAAGGGTTAGAACATGGAGGCTTACATTTTATTGTTTGATATTTTTGTAATTATATTGTTAAAGGGATTGGAACATGCAAAAGATCCTTTTAACAGAATTTTTGGCTTTGATTAAGGTTGCAATTCAAAGACACGAAGACTTGCTTTGTAGACCTTGGAAGAATGAACAAAAGTGGCTTAATGGGTTTTGTGAGGTTCGACTTGATTTGAGATATATAGGTTTCCAAAGCGGGTATATTTTTTCTAGGTCTATTTTGAAAACTGTGGCCTATTTCAGAAAGATAGTGTAGACAGTAACAATACAAGTTCTGCAGGAGGATATGGATCTAGCTCCTGAAGGAGTTGCAGTGATTTTTGTTTGAGAAAGGAAGCAAGGATAACGTAGTTGAAGAAGGTTGGAGTGATGCCTTTGAAAACTGAGTTGGACAGCAAGAATGCCAACGCCTTGGTAAGCAGGGAAGTAGACTTTTCAGAAGAACAAAAAAAAAAGGATGCCAATGCCTTGGTAAACATGGAAGTAGACTTTCCACCATTGGATAAAGCTCATGAACTTGAGCCAGCTTTGCAAAAGGATACTCTCTCTCTACAAGTAGAGGCCATCCTGTGAAACAAGACGGGAAAATAAAAAATAGGCAAACATACATAGGTGAAAAGTCATAGAGGCAAGTCCAAAAAGAAGAAGATTGTCAAGTAAACCAATTTCTAAGACTAGATACAACATTTGTGGTCTTACAGAGCCATATAGAGCTATGGAGCTCTCTCAATGGCTTATTTCAACAAGCTCTCTCCTACCCTTCTTGGTCTTTAAGAAATCAAGGGGAACAAGGAGAGTCTCAAGGAAAGCCTGAAGAAATTGGACAAGAGAACATAGTTCTCTTCTAATCATGTTGAAGGCAAAGGGGGTACATCCATTGGCTTTATTTTGAAGAGGTTTATAGAAAACCCCCATGTTAGTTGGGTGTAGTGGACAAGAGGAGAACATGGTTCTCTTCTGATCATGTTGAAGTCAAAGGGGGTGCATCTATTGGCTTTATTATGAAAAGGTTTATAGAAACCCCATGGTAGTTGGGTGAAGTGGACGTGGTTGTTAAGATTGTTCAATTATTTCAGGGATCTTGCCTTTTCATGGAGACAATTCATCTTGCTTGGACACCTTAACATGATAGAGTCCAAAACAGAGAGGTGGCTTGAGAAAGGTTCAATGATTAGAGGAGCTGAACTTCAAAAATGGCAAGTAGTTAATAGATCTTGGAATTGGCTCTAACTCTTATGTGGCCATAGACAAATTTGAGGCAATAGGAGAGGTTAGATTAGGTAGATGTATGCCTCTTGATCTCTCCATGATGCCACACATGACATCCTGTGCACCGCATTTTCAGCTCTGGCTTCACCAAAGGAGGGAATGGTATCTTCTTTAACCCAATCTCTAGAGTTCTACTTATAAGATCTGACTAAGGCATTAGATCTTAGAATTGGCAACAAAATGAAAGCTTCAATGCAGCATGAGCAGAAAGGATTCATTGAAAGCAGACACATTCTAGAAGCTCTCATTAATCTATGGCAGGGTTGTGGGTATGCCAAAGAGACAGGGCAGGATATTGGTAAACGTGGGTATGCCAAAAAGACAGGGCAGGACATGTGGCCTGAGTAGAAAGGATTCATCGAAAGCCAACACATTCTAGAAGTTCTCATTAATCTATGGGAGGGCTATGGGTATACCAAAGAGACCTGGCAAGACGTGTGCTCATAAAGGTGGACTTTGATAAGGCATATGATAGACTGGATTGGAAAGCTCTCCTTCAATCCCTGATGGATATAGGGATGGGAATTAAAGTTACAAGTTCATCAACCAAAGTGGACATCAATTGTGAGCTATAAACTCTTTCCAGTTGAAGAGATCAATAAGGGAACGATGCCCCATTGCTCTTCTACTTTTTGCCCTAGTTGCAGATGCCCTTGGATGGCTCATAGATCATGATGTCGAGAATAGAGATTAAAGGCGTAGAGCTTGCCCATGCTTTACAATATGTTAGTCAATAATTTGAACATGACACCATGCTTACTCCTTAGAAACATTGGAAAGGATGTGTTAGGACTTATAAATTGCTTGGAGACATTTTGTCCTGCTCGCCTCTAGGTCTCGTATCAATTGCTGAAGGCCATGGATGCCAGAGGATTGAGAAGGAAACAATATATAGATTGCTTGGCATTCCAATATTCCAATGAAACATAGATGAGTCTAGATTAAAAGAAGGTGGAGAAGTCGAAAGGCTTTCAAGTTAACCTAGCTAGAGAGGTCTTTTCTATGGGATGGAACTATCTCTAAAAGATAGATTTCTCTAGCCCAGTGGCATTTTGCCACATTGACAAAAGGAGGGGAGGCTAGGGGTTATTAACATGCAAGCTATTGTCCGGAAACTTTCTGCAACATGGGATGTCAAAGCAGTTCCGAAGCTTGAAGAGATGTAGTCTGAGCCCCTGTTATGAAATTTCCCAAGCTTGAAGAGATGTAGTCTCAGCTCCTACGGGGTGGAGCCATCTCTTAAAGATAGATTTCTTAGTCCAGTGGCATTTTGCCACATTGACAAAAAGGAGGGGAGGCTGGGGGTTATTAACGTGCAAGCTATGGCCCACAAACTTTCCTCAACATTGGATGTCAAAGCAATTCCCAAGCTTAAAGAGATGTAGTCTCAGCTCCGGTTATGAAATTTCCAATGGGTTTGACCAATCAGGGAATCTATATGGAAGGACTTCTCTATGCTAGCAACAATTGCAAACCATGAACCCTGAACTACCAAGGGGAGCTCTTTATGGATATCAATGTGGAACACCTTTGAGGCAACCAAGACTCATGTTGTTTGGTTAGGGAAGGGTCTCTTCATGCTCGCAAAATCTAAAAAAACGAGAGCTTACTTTCTCATTCTCAAGGGTACCAACTTAACTCAAAAATCAATGCACTCATCCACAGAAACACCATGCTTCAATGCTTTGCCTTGCAAAGGCTTTCAAAACTCCAAAGGCTTTCACTTCTACAAAGAGGATAACCACTCAACGGTGTAATGCATAAAATATATGACACAACATGTGGCACTCACAAATAGAAGAAGCTAAATATTGACATATGATGCACACTGATATTGAAGAAGCTCCACTCATCTGCATCGATGCACCAGAAAGACATGTTAGAACAAAAACCTTTGATTGTGGGATTGCAAGCTTCAATGCAGAGCTCCATTTTTTATCGATGTCACAATATGAGATGCATGTACAAATCAAATCATTATCCATTACCCGGAGGCACATCATGAGGCAAGTTAGTACTTGAGTCACCAGCCTTTAAATGTTCCACAAGAAGTTCCACCTAGAAGCCATTCATATATTTCAAGAGCCTTGTATGGCTACCGACACGTGTAGCAATGGAGTTTACAAAGTTGTTGAATGCAAAATAATAAATTTTTATAGATATATATGAGAAATCATAGGATCCAAGAAATTAGGATACTTAAGGCTTCAAGATCTAGGGAATCCATAGCGTCTATAGCATCTAGATAATTCAGATAATCTGTAGCATCTAGATAAACTTACCACCAAGTAAGAAATAGTGGTCTATTTGAGTCGATCCCCGCTATAAAAAAAGGATACGCTTTTTTATACTTGAGGTGGGCCATAAATTTTCTATTCTATCATAAATATAGTATAGTATTTAAGAGCAGGTTGTTTTCAAAAATGTGATTGACAGAGCATTTACAGAGGATCACTATCACTCAAAACAAATGGTTAGCAGTGCTGGAGTTTACATAATTGTTGAGTCAAAATAATGTCTAATGAATGTTAGGGCATATATTTCCCACGTATGAGAATCCAAAATTTTTGGTAATCCAGGGGTATAAGATAGGATCCAAAATACACGTCTTTCCCATAGTAAAGGAGTTCGAGATCAACAAACTAGACAAAAGATTTTTATGCATTGATGACATTGATCACAATGATCACATAGACCCTTCAAATTAATGAGCAATGTGGCATCCTTGGAAGAGGGTCAAGTGATCCATGCTACTGTTGCTTGCAGCAGATGGGAATTGGATGTTGTTGTGGGGAACCTCAGCAATGTGTATGGCAAGTGTAGAAGTCTAGATGATGCAAGGGCAGTGTTTACAGCAGGGATGCCACTTTTGAATCTCATCTCTTGGTGTGCCATGATCACTGTATGTGCCCAGAATGGGCATGGAAAGGAGTCCCTGCAACTGTTTGGTCAAATACAAGCCCCTCATCAATATGTACGGAGAGTGTGGGAGTCTATATGATTTAAGGGAAGTGTTTGCAGAGATCCCAGTGTAATGTGGTCTCTTGGAATGCCATGATCACTGCCCGTTCCCAGAATGGGCATGGCAAGCAGGCCCTGCAGCAACTGCTTGCTCAAATGCAAGAAAAAGGCCTCAAGCCAGAGGAGATTGGAAACCATAACTTCCAGAAGGAAGCTTTGTTGAGCTAAATCAATAAATTAAAGAATAGTCTTGCATTTTGAAAAATCTACAAAAAATAGGTCAACATCATCAGGGGATGAAGGCAGTCTCAAAAGGGACTCCTAAGGAATGGATTAAGAGAGTATTAGTGGCTAAGGCAAGAGGCTTGTGGGGTCCTAAGGGATAAACCCCCACCTACCTAGGTGGGTTAAGGCCACAATTGAAGCCACAACTTGTCACCTTTAAACATCATCATGGGTGGGGGCCACTCCTTCCAAATTTGGAAATTTGAAATTTGAAAATTGAATTGCTCCCTCCTCCCTCCCTCCCTCCTCCTCCTCCTCCTCTCCTCCCTTTTGTAGCCATCCCTCCTTCCACAAGCCGCCTCCATCATTGAGCCACAATCCTTCTCTCCCCCCCCTCCTACAACATGCCTTCTCCTCCTCCTCCTCCAATCTTTGACTTATGTGCTCTGTAATCTCTCTACACTTTCTATCTACTCATGGTTCCATTCAAAGAAATCTCTAATAAATGCCATTACAACCTACAATTGGAAGGTAGATATGCAAGAACACAATGTTTGTATGGTAGGAGAGTTGTTGAAAGTGAGTGCTACAATCTTTGTCTGCAAGAAAAGAAGCATATTGACCTTTGCCAACAACATGTCTAGGAATATCTTACCAGAAAATTAGCATTCCCAAGCTACCAACTGAATTAGGTTCAAGCCACTTGGTTAGAGTGAAGGACATTGGTGAACAATGAGATTCAATTGGAGAAGAGGTCACCATCAATGAACAAGGAAAGGACTGTGAACAACTCATGATTTCAATAGTGACAAGAGATGCACCTCCCTTCTTCCAAGCCAATGTCATATATGCTCATGCAACAGCACTTTGAGATGAGCTCTCAGCACTGATTTCAAGAATCATGACAAGGATTTTTTAGCCAAAGGAGGAAGAGGGTTCTATAGAGGAAAAGGCTTCAATAATCAAGGCAGAGGAAGAAACCATGCAAAGAGTCTCCTGTGGTGAGATGGAGCCATCAATTTATGTCCATGGTTGCTAAAAGGCTACTATGCTCATAATGCTTGCAACATCCTTGATAGCACAATTTTTTGATAGTTGGGTCTCTTGCATGTATGACTCTATTCTCTTAGAAGTTAAATATGGAATGAAAGGAGGCGGCATGCTGCTTTACACCTCTGATATGCATTTTTTTCACAGCCCAAGTTATTCGCTTTGCTAATGATTCTCAGGTCCATGATAAGGAAGTAGTGCAACGGTGGTAGAAGAACACAAATCAATAGTTTTGGCAGGCATACATTGGCCACGATATATGGGTCAATGCTAGACAGAGAGATTAGCTTCTACATGGAAGCACATGGGCAGATGGAAGGCATCATGTACTTTGTAGACCCTTCCACACAAGAGACCCCTCCATTTCTTTCAATGCTTTAGTTTTTTCATTTTGTTGGGATGGGAACGTTGGTTTGCTTATTGTTGCAATCGATTGGTCCCCATTCCTAGACAATGGCTATGCAAGCAATTGAGTTAGAAAGAGCCCAAGCAGAACAACTTATTGTAATGCAATGGTCCATAGAACATCTTCAGCAAGAGAACAGGGGTCTCCATGAAAAAGAAATTCATGGATAGGGATTGCAAGAGGCAATCTTGAACTTATGAGTCATGCAAACATGGTTGGAAAGATCTATATATTCCCATGTTCAAGCGCCCTTGAAGGAGTGAGAGAAGATGATAGAACAGTTTCAGAAACTCAAGGAAACAACTCTTGAGTTCAAGGATATCAAAAGGTGGTGGGGCTTGAAAGAGCAGAATTTAGGCTACCAAGTTGGTGTAAAGTCTTCCCATAAAACACTCTACTATGCCTCATCCGTGATCTTACTTTTATTCTTGTCACAAATTGTTTTACTCTTTTTAAGGAAATTTATGGAGCATATGATATAATCAATGACATTAGTGATATCAACACTTCACACTTTTGAGAGATTTATTGTGGCCATCTCACATCCTTGCAATGCTAAAGGACCAAGACACAAAGGATTGTGTATGTGAAATGCTCAAGAGATGATGAAGGAAGTCAATGACATTGTGGATGCAATAGAGATTCTTAGAGCTTGTGATGTTGTTGATATAAGTCTTTAAGATCACATAGCTATATTTAAATATCTCAAGCTTGCTATTGTGGCAAAGTGTTTGTAGTCTATAGTGCCAGTACCAACACCTTGGAGAATAAAGCTTGCTGGATAGAAAACAAACAATCTTGCCAAAGAAATGCTTGGGGGATACCATTGTGTAATCAACACAATGAATTGGCATAGTCAAAAGCGACCTAGTATTCAACCATTTGAGAAGAATGGTTTCAATAATGATTACTTGGATGTTCAAAATGTGTTGACTTCCTTGATCAAATTCTATGGTAGGAGAGAAGATGGTAAACACAACTCCTGTCTTTGTAGTGCACTTTAGTTAGTTTGGTTTAATGTATGCGAAACAAGTTTCTTATTCATGTAATAGGGTGCAATAGTAATCTCATTTTTCTTATCAAGATGGATGACCTCAATTGGTCAAAGGGCACATGTTGATGAGGTAAGCATTTGCATTATGAACAAGGCCTTGCAGTTTGTTCAAGTGGATGAGGAAGTTGTGCAAGATTTCTTAGTCCAATTGAAAAGCAAGTTGCAAGAATCCAAAAGAGAACCATGAGAAATTGAAGTTGGTTTTCGATAGAACCGACACCCCATCAATTACTTAAAGACAAGAGGAAGGGAAACCATTATCAATGGGTTGGAACATTTCAAGTCAAATGGCATTTTGATGGTGACTTGAAGACACTCAAGCGCCTATATGGTTGTGATACCAGTGCAAATGGAAAATACACATGCTAGTACTGCACCCACTCTCAAAGGATGGAAAAGGGAAGCTCATAATGGGAAAATGGCATTCTCTCATGCAACCAAAGGGTAGCCCCTGATCAAGACAAGAAGGGCCTTAAGTGGGATCCCATTTTGCTAATCCATTAGAGGGACTACACATATGTACTTGCATGATGAACTACACATGCACAATAAGTTACTATATCGCCAACTAGTCTTTGCTTGGAATTTGAGGCTAGAAGAAGTGTCCTCATAGTGCATTGCAAAAGCTAAAGAAGTACTTTCCAGGATGGGTAGCTCATAGAGGATAGGTGAAGCTTAAGGAGGATAAGAAAATGTTGAGAGAGACAAAAATCTTCCAACCAAGGTGTCCATTGTGGAGGAAAGGTAAGGAGACTCTTTTCAACCACAATGACAATAAAGAAACACAGATTTTGTCTCAACATCATAGGTTGGGAATACTGGAAAGCTTTGTGTCAGTGCACTACCAATCAAGCTTCAAATCTTCAAATAAATACTTTGAGAGACTAAATTCCTATGTTAGTTTTGAAGTTAACTTAAAAATGCCAATTTTAATGGCCAAGATCAAGGAATCTACTTGGTGCAGAAGGCAAAGCTCTTTAAGAGCATTTTTAATGCAACAAACAAAGTTTCCCATTATGGCATGATTATCGGTCTTTGCACACCATTCGAAGGCTCAAATCATTTTGATAGCGCTAAATTGGGTTTTCTTGCATGGATTGTGCCACTGATCAATGTTGCCGTCCAAGCCAAAGTCAAAAATTCATGATGGTGTAGTGGAGATTGGTTGATGGATGTATTAGATCTGTTTGATTGCGTAATGAATTTAATTAAGATAAGGAAAACATTAAATTCCCACTTATGAACCATAACTTAATTACTCAATTAGGAATAGTAATTGAAACATAAAATTTCCACTCATGGACCATAACTTGATGAAAAGAAACATTTGAAACTTGGCATTTATCAATGACAAAACAAATGATGTAAAAGAGATCCATTTACTAATTATAAGAAACCCCATTACAAGGAGGCTTCATTGCCTATTTTTCTTCTTTGCTTCTTCTATGATATCTAGAAAAGATGTCTTAGAATCCTCGAAAAGGCTCCTAGATCTAAATTACCTGCCAACAACAACAAAACTGACATCATTGGTAGACAAAGACATATCTATTTCCATGAGCACCATGCCATGAATGTTTGAGCCAAATCTACTAGATCACTGATCAAAATGATTTTGTTGGCATTTTTAGGAATGTTGGAATGGCCAATGACACATGGCGAGACCTTGAACTTCACTAGCTCCGTTATCCTCTGTGGTAAAAGCTTTTGTGGAACACCACCATCATGCCTATGGGCATACGGCCAATGTACTATGCCAGTGAGCTACCTTGACCAAATGTGCTACAAACATGTCCCCTCCAAGAGAAAAATTCATCGATCTCAAAGGCATCCTACAATGCCTTAAACATTATACTAAAAGTATGCTTCAAAAGACAACTAGAAAATTAAAGAAGGAATGTTTAGATGCTTACCTCCACATTAGCTTCCTCTTCTATACATTTATAATCTCTAATGTAAATAGTCCTCTTGAATACATCTTGTGTTGTGTGAGAGATCAAAGCTTCTTGAGCCCATGTTACATCTGGTAACAAGTTGTAGGCTAAGGGATTTACATTCTTCAAACTTTATAGTGTTGTGAAAAGAATATCAAACCAAAGCTATTCTCCATCAATAATGATATGGGCCAGTGTCAAAATTTTCATTGTTACATCAAAGGGCATACTTGTATAGTTGGGTGGGGGATCTGTGCTAGTTGAGGGCCCTATGCTAGGATCATTCTAGAGTAGTTACAAGGCTTCCATTTCTTGTAGCTCCTCACCTTTCTTGTCAAGTAGCTCTTCCAAGTAGACATTAGAGTCATCTTGAGAGACTAGGATTAATAATCAAAGCTAGAGGGATCATGTGGGTATAAGGGATGTTTTTCTTATTGGCCTTCTTGCAGAAGGAAAATGAAAGTCATATCCCAAGAGAGGAACCTAGTTCTTGTGTTCCCTATAATATCCAAGTCTATAAAAACACTGATATCAACCTCTATATAAGAATGTCGAGAAGATCACTAACAAAATGATCAAGATGCTTTATGAATTGGAAGGTGTGATAATCTAATGGGGCCCATTTCTTTGTAGATTCATCAAGTTGATATGCAAAATCCTTTATAAAATCTTTTATGTATAGATTAGATCATGGAAGGCAACTTTTTCTCCTTAGTCTCATGGACTTGCCAAAATGCCCAAATTTGTGCCGTGGCGGGTTTTGGGCTTTCTAGGGTCCTGGCGACATCCTGGACACTTTTCCCTAATACACAATGGTGAAATTCCTTCAAGATTTGACAGAATTCAAAACTTAGAGCAAAATGATCAATTTACTACGGTCATAGAAATGGAGAATACACAACAATGCGATAGTGTAGAGAATATATTTTATAAAAAAAGATCAGCCCTTGGGCCTTAGATACAAGATAGCCTTCAAGGGCAGGGGGTGGTCTAAGTCCTCCTAAGAGTGGGCTGTAAGAGAATCTAGGGCTTCAAACTTGGGTCACTTTGTAGCCGCTTCACCAGAGCCATGTCCTTGTCCATGACCATGACGTGCTTTGTGTGGATGGGACACACATTGGCATCCTCGAACAGAGCGGTGGTCACTTGATCCGTAGCCTCCTAGAGCACCCCCATAGCTCCTGTGCTGAATTGCACATCGTCCTTGTATCCTTGTACTATCTCCCATACCACACATTGGAAGGGAGCACACGGGATTAGGTTGTTGGTGGTCTTCTACACCAAATTTTCACCGTGGTGAGTTTTGGGCTTTCTAGGGTCTTGGCGACATCTCTGACACTTTTCCCTTCTACACGACGGTGAAATTCCTTCAGGATTTGATAGAAATGAACTTTCAATACTTGGAATTGGTGAAAATGATACTAAATTGGCTAGAAATGTATTAAATTAACACAATTAAAATTATGGAGAAAATATATCATCAACGACTTAAACAAAATACAATGGAATTCATGAAGAGCAATAATAACTTAAAACAAATAATAAAGACATGTAGTCATATTCCATTGAAATATCCATTTAAATATATGTTTATGTATACAAAAGGCCTCACAGGCTATCTTTCTTCTTGGATAGTTCGAGTCCGTCGAGAATAGGGGTCTTTGAATCCCCTAGTGGATTCCTAGATATAAATCTAGCTGCAATAGCACTAATATCCTCCTCTCCTGCTGCCAAAGACATAGCCGTTGCCGTCAATGCCCTGCCATGAATGTTCGATAAAAAGGCATTGATAGCAACCAGGCGGTGTACCAAAATGACTTTGTCGGCATTCCGAGTAATGTTGGAGTATCCGATAGCGCACGACAATGCCTTCAGACACTCCTTCATGGAAGCATATTGAAGACACATGGCCAAGCTTCAAGGTAAAACCTAGGAACTTGAGACTTGGATTGGGTATGGACGGTGTGCACCCATCTGATCTCAAAAGTACCTCTTATAGTGTATGGCCAGTGATATTGGTGAATTATAATCTTCCACCCTCTATGGCGATTAAGAAAGGACATGTTATGTTATCCCTTCTAATTCTAGGGAAACATAAAGTCAAAAATGTGGATGTTTATCTTGAGCCTTTGATTGATGAGCAAGAGATACTTTGGAGAGGTATCGAGGTGCATGACGCCTCCCTTGTCACGGGACTTCACATGCAAGGCAATTTTGATGTGGACGATGCATGACTTCCCAGGCATTCAGGTAAGCATTGAAAGTTTAATTATGAGTAGGCAATCAATGTGGCATTGGGAACCCACCGTGCTTATGCAATTGCATCTATTGTTTAGGTCTCACTACATCGAGTTACCATGCATTTCCTATTTGTGGTTCTTTGCTAGTTGATTCATGGCCAAAGGACTTGAATAAGGTCATATATGAGAATCACCATCGATTTCTCCCACCTGATCACCCTAGATATATCGCCCCTTGGAATGAACTCCCCCCATAGTCACTCACTGCAAGAGATTGAAAGCAAATTTGGGACCTTTCCATGACTCCTCCTCTATGCTAATGCCATCTTTTGTTTAAATACTCCATTGGTCCCACCTCAAGATCAATCACCTGCTTGATCCCATGCATATCTTCAAGAATGTGGCATCTACGATTTGGGAACATTTGAATGGGACATGAGATTCCTTGAGCATAAGGGAGGATCTACATACCATAGGGAGGATGCGTGAAGCTTGGCCATAAGAGAGGCCAAATGGGCATTTCTTTTTACCTCGTGCACCATGGAAGTTATCAAAGAAAGAGATGGTGTTGGGGTGAAGCGGGCTATCACTACAATTTGTACTCCCATGTGATGCATGAGGTGTTTGGAGGGGGCCTTCATAAAGAGCAAGAAAAGAGGTGTAGAGCAATTATACGGCTTGAAATCTCATGATTGGCACAAGACGGTCCAAGTAAGTATGACTTGGCATAATCTCTTTTTCCTTCACCCAGTTATGATGTGCAGACAAAAGCTCTGCTGAAGGTTGAACCCACTGAGCAAACTGTGGAAGACATACCAGTTAAAAGTGTAGCAACTAATGACAAGGAATGGACAGGCCCCTAGCTTGCCAAGAAAGGAGGCATTTACATCAATTGCACTCAAACTATCAATGTACAATTGATGGAATATTTCCAATACAAGGTTTGTGTCCCTAGTATTTGGAAAAAACCTCTCCACCGGGGAGTGCCAGGTGTTGAGGCCCACCTCTCACCCATGTGGTCATCACTTTGGGGAGTAACAGCAATATAAGAGTGGAGGCCATTTGGTAACTACTCACAGTCTAGAGTAGTGGCCTTGTCTAGTGAATGATGCTAAGAAATCCGACTATTGTTGAAATACTATCGAAATATGTTATAAGCACCATGTCATCTCCTTTTTGGAGAGAGTTGTATGCTGTAAGCTAGGAATACAAACTAGTTGAAAGTTTTTGTCTTTTTCCAACATTGTTTTGTCTCTTTGAATGCGCATTTTCGATTTGTCTCTTTCCGACTTTAGTCAGACATGAATGCGACTCTGGTAGTTCCATTACCAGAAGTGGATGTGTGTTGGTGTTTTTCTCCCTTTTGAAGACACCAATAATACAGATACGCTTCACATTTTGTATAGTGTGAAGTACCTCACAAGCTCACCCATCTTGTAAATATAATCATTCATATCCTTTGATGTACTATGAGAAATAGTAGTAGGTAGTATGAACTGAACACATGAGCAATGGTTGATTAGTTGCTTCTACATTCACAAATTTGGAAGCTTTGTTCTGCTTCATGGTATCTGTTAGGCTGTTGTCTTTTGTGTCTTCCTTGGTAGGCATAGAGTGCAGGAGGGCCACTGAGGAGCCACTTTATAGTTTAACAACTCTACCTCGAATACATCTAGGGTTGTGACATCCTCAATATGCATTGTCTTTGTTCCTAAACTATGAGCCTTTGACTTTAACAGTTCCATCTCACTAGCCATAATGTCGTACGTATAAGCGGCTGAAGCAAATGCTTCATAAGGCCATTTAGCAATCACATATAATCTCTATTTCAAATTATAACACAGGCCCTAGGAGGTTTTGGCTAATTGTCGCTTCATATCTCTGAGGTACTGAGAAAAACATCATAGATTTCTTCAGCCATCTCCTTCAGAGATTGCTCTACCCCTTCAAGTGCATGAACTCTTTCTTTGATGAGCATACTCAAAAAGAGCACAAATAAAAGGTATGATTTTGGTGTGGGCATTTGATGTTTTTAAATCCTTCCTTGCAATCTCACTCATCACCTAGAGTGAAGAAGATGTGCCCATGAGATTTTTGTACCTTTCTCTACTGCACAAAGTGTTGCATAAGAGTCACAACTCATGGTGTTGGTCTTGACTAACAATTGCAATCTTTCCAAGTACCATACAAGTTGTTGTCGTCTGCCTGCATCCTCAACATTAACAATGAAGAAGTAATTAATTAGCATCTTGGGTGGACTGAATTCTTTCTGAATGTCTGCATCTACGTCTTTTTTGAACACGACTTTTTGCTATAGACTCAGCAATTGAAATACTTTAGCAATGATTTTCGTGGTAACCATGAGGTTTGTTCAGCATACCTCCGGACTTCTGAAAAGCTTCATATTGGGTGAGAGCATCAGGCTGGTCCTTCCAAGAATTCCAGGGTAGGCTCACGCATGGCAAAAGACCAATCTTGCACAAATATTTGCTATGCTTTACGAGGTCGAGTGAGATCCTAAAATTGGCGTTGCTAGTCTCCACCATTTGCTTCTTGAAAGGGGGCAAGGGCGTCTTGCTGTCGAACTACGTGTCTTCCAGATCGGGAATGACTATAGCCTTTCTCTAGCTTCCTTCTTTTGGGGACTCTTGCAAGCAGGGGTGAGGCTTGTCTTCTTCCCCATGTCGGCATCGTGCACAGAGCAGTGTCACTAAGAAGATCAAGCAGCTGTTTGGGAGCTTGCTGAGCGACAAGGGTTATGAGTCTGAGAGCTGGTTTGGGTGCCATATATGGCTCAGGCCAGGGAACGGAGTCTGTGGTAGGTGGATGTGAACACTGACTTGCTATAAGCATGAGCTCCAGTGATCTTGCCACCGTCAATCTAGGAGGTGGCGAGATTCATGTGAAGTCTCTTACTAGTGCTACCTGGAGCTTCCCTTGATGTCAGCCCACTCAAATAATCAGCAATGGCATGTTGCTTTCCAAGTCTATGTTGTCATCAAATTCCTGCAATAAGAGCATCCATCTGGCCAATCTGCTTGTTAATTGCTATTTGTTGACCAATTAAATAAGTGCCTGATGATCCATGTGGAAGTTGACCTTATTACCCAACAAATAATGTATGAACTTATGCAATGCATAGATCATACCTAGGGGTTCTCTCTCTATGACTGCATAGTTTTTCTCATGTTTTATCAGAATCCTATTGGCTTAATTTATAGGTCTGAACCATTTAGTTGTTTTTTGCTGCATAAGGACTGCACCCACAGCTATATCTGAAGCATCAACAAAAGCTTCAAATCGGAGAGTCCAATTGGAAGTTAGAGGATAGGAGCAAGAATTAGCATCTTCTTCAGTATTTTGAAGGCATACTCTTGTGGTTCACCCCAAATGTAGGGTTTTGTTTCTCTTGGCAGTTTTGTAAGTGGATAACATATATTAGCTAAATATCTGAGAAATCTTTAGTGCCACTTGATTTGACCAATAAATCTTTGAAGTTGCTTTATATTTTTGGGTGGCTTGGCTTTTTGGATAGCAGATCCCTTGTTGGGATCTATCTCCATACCTTGTTGAGAGATGATATGTCCAACGAGAATGCCTCTACTAACAGCAAATGCACATTCGGCAGGATTCAACCAACCTATATTTTGCAAAGCATAAGGCCAAATGATGCAAGTGCTCCATCCTTTTGCCAAAAACTGAAAATTCATCAAGAAAAACCTTCATAAAACTTGTAAGATAGTCAGCAAATACTTCCTGAATGTATTTCTGAAATGTTGGTGGAGCATTCTTGAGTCCAAAGTTCATCACATTGGAAGCAAATACTCCCCATTCTGTAACAAATGTAGTTTTGTCTTTATCCTCAAGTGCCATCCTGATTTGGTTGTAACCATTGAATCGATCAAGAAAACTGTAAGTCTCATGACCTACCATAGCATCTAATAAAGAATCACAAAATGGTAGAGGAAAAGGATCAATAATGGTGGCAGCATTGAGCTTTCTGTAGTCAACACAGATTCTGAGTTTTCCATCCTTCTTGGGGACAATTACAATGGGTGATAGCCATGTAGCATGTGTGAGAGGATAGATGAATCCTACCCTCAACAACTTGTCTATCTCTTCCTTCACTTGTTTTGCATAATTTGGATTCATTCTTTATTTGTTTTGCACCACTTGAATAGCATCCTTTTTCAAGTTGATCCTATGTTGGTAGAACTTTGGGTCTACCCCCTCATGTCTATGTAATGCCATGCAAATATATTTTGTATTCTGTCAATAAGTCTTTGCATGCCATTTTGAATGGTGGTGGAAGACCTGTACTGGATCAATACTGTCTTAGGGCTGTCAGGCTCCCCAAGATTCATTTTTTCTAGGTCATCCTATCTAACTCTTGCACTCCTTTTCATATGCTCTTCAAACTGACATTCAGCTTCAAGAATGGCTTGTGCAAAAGTTTTGTGGCTGCTCTCTATTAAGGCATCCTCTGTATCTGAGTGATTGTCACAATTTGATTTTCTTTTGATAGTTTCTACTTCTAACTGTGGTCCGACATGGCTCTGCTCTACAGTTGCTGGCAATGAGTTGGATAGCTTTTCTTGTTGACCTCAGTATGTATATTGATCCATAATTTTGATCACATAAATTTCAAAGATGGGGAACACAGTAGAATTTCTTCTAAGGAAGACCTCCTCTTCATCTTCATCAAACTTTGCAATCATATTTATTCCTTCTTCTTGTAGTGGTTGTGCTTGTTTTGGAAAACTTCTCTTTATTAAAGAGAGGTTGATCTTGAACTTCTTCTTTCCTTTAATGATTAGGATTCTTTCTAATACCCAATCTTGTTTTACATTGGCAGCTCTCAACCATGTTCTTCCGAAGAGCATGGAATATGCACAATATTTTTCTTGCATTCCCAATACCACAAATGTCACTGTGAATGTTAGTCCCAAAATGCTTTCTTGAAAAATACCATACAACTTAGCTACTAAAAGGAGCTAAGGAAGGTAATCACAAGAGAAACAACTGGCTGTTAAAAAATAAACAGTCTATTTCCTTGAGAATCTAGCACACTACCTAGGGAATCTATGACATAGGGGATAACAACCAAGGTGGTGGTCTATGCATACAGGGGATGTCCCCCATGGAAATGGTGTAGAAGATGCCTACAAGCCAAGCGTTGCAAAAATACTCCCATCTTTCAACCATCACTCTCAATCCTAAAGTATTGTGCTCCCAAATGGCATGCAAGGTAAAGTGCATGTCCATTAAGGATAGCTAATGGAGTGATCTACTGACCACCCATCACCTAACTTCACCACGTGACCCATATGTTTTAGGTAGTGATGCTAGATACCATCTCTCAAACATTGTCCTCTATGAAGGCATCGAGCGTAGATGGGAAGGTGGTGATGCATCATTAGTCTTATCCAAAAGACCTACTAGCCATGGACCTTGTATGCTGGCAAGACTGGGTCAATTGAGAAGGCGTTCCCTCCCTCTGTGAGCCATTGCAACCATCCCCCAAGTGAATTCTCACAGTATCCATTGCATGTGGGCCACAATCCTAAAGGCTGCCCACCAAATCCTCTGAGTTGTAAGACATTCCCATACGCAATGGGATGTCATCTCTAGAACTCCCTTTGTGTAGCAAAAGCATCTACCATCTACACGCATCTACTCTATCTAGGGGCCAATGGGGAATTCCCCATGGGGAAACAACTAGAAGAAATAGGAGATCTTCCGTGGTCTCATGCTAGTCCACAGATGAAGCCAGAACCCAGAGATGACCTCTTGAGGAACCTCTTACTTGACCTAGTAGCACTCCCTCGAGGGTGTCCAAGTAGCTACCTCCAACTAAAGACGATGACCAATGCAAGTCGTGTATAAGAAAAAGTGCCCCTCTCTAACCTATCAAGTGAACTACTCTGGTTGGCTAGAACAACTCCATTGTGTCCCATTGAATATCATGGAAGGGGCCCTCCTAAAGCTGCATATGCCAAAATTATCCCTCCAGGGCTGATAGGATAGTATTACCCACTTTAAGACCCATGTAAAGTATCATGCCCTTTGGATATCAATTGCATCATTGGGGGCACATTTTATCTTGGTTTTTCACCACTTATGGTCCATAAGGGTCAAAAAGCATGCGTTGGGGTGCCTCAACAAATGTGCTTGTCTCTGATGGGGAAGATACTTTGCAAGGGCCTCAATCTCACCTGATTCAATACCCATACAAATTATTATTCCCAACAGATATCATTTGCATGCTCTATACAAAGTATCATTCACATAGTCTCACTTTTATGCTCGTGCAAAGTATCATGCCCATCAAATATCATATGCATGGTTGGGATCACATTTTCCCTTTTTTTTTACCACCGATCATGCACAAGGGTAAAAAAATGCACATCGGGGTGTCTCGTTTGAGTATCCAAATCTATAATGATCACAATACTTTGCACGGTCCTTAATGTCACCTAATTTAAGGCCCATGCAAATTATTGTGCCTTTTGAATTGGACAAGCCTACTTAAGGCCACTAACACTATATTAGGTAATTTGGGAATTTTCAAATAGTTTGGGACCATCTTGAGAAGGTAAGTAGTCATGAGATGTATACTTTCTGTGATGGTTACTTCAGGTTTTATCAAATCAGAATTGCTGAGGAGGATGTGCTTAAAACCACATTTGCCACACCTTAGGGGACATTTGCATTCAAAGTAATGCCATTTGGCCTCACCAATGCTCCTGTTACCTTTCAAAGATTTATGCAGATGGTGTTTGCTCCTTATTTAGGGGTTTTCTTGGAGGTGTTTTTAGATGCTTTATGTATATTCTTAGCATGTAAGGAGCATGTCAGCCATATACCAACCTGAAAGATGTTAACCCAGTTGCAACCTTGTGTGCTGTTTCAAGTGTCCATAGTACTGAATCCAAGTGTTGATCCCAATCCTCAGGGTGATCAGCAACTGTTCTTTTGTAGACCTTTTTCATCAATTTATTAGAGCTCTTAGATTGCCCATTGGCTTGTGGATAATAGGCTATAGATTTTTTATGCAACATCATGTGAATTTTAGTCATCTTCCTGATAGTTTTGTTGAGGAAATATGTTCCTCTATTTGACACTATTTCAATAGGAACACCAAATCTAGTGACAATATTGCATTAAAGGAAATGTGCTACAGTTCTAGCATTGCATGTTTTGAGTGCTATAGCTTCAGCCTATTTTGTACAATAGTCAGTGGCACCCAAAATATATTGATTACTTGAAAAATTTGCTAGAGGCTTGATGGGTCCAATAAAATCTAGTCCCCATTTTTGAAAAGGTCCCAAGGGGAGAATTGTTTGATGGGGCATCCTATCACTATCAAGTGGTCTATCATCTCTCTGACATGGCAAACATGCTTTGGCCCAATTATGAGCATCTTTTAAAATTGTAGGCCACCATAAACTAGCTTGCAAAATCTTCTTACCTGTAATGTCCCCAAAAAAGTTTCCTCCTACTGGTCCTCCATGGGCTTTATCTAGGACAACTTTTTGCTCATGATCTTGGAAATATGGATAAGATTTTGGCCACATGGTCAAATGTGAACCCATTACTTGAAAGTGGAATCCATCCTAAACACCATAATAGGGAATCCTCCCAAGTCCCACTTTCAAATCAGGGTCCAACTTTTGGCCACATGGTCAAATCTTAACCTTTAATTGAAAGTGGGACTTGGGAGATTCCCAAATTCTCCAATATAGTGTTCACTTCTATTGTTGGATAAACTATGCTTTCCCTTTCATTGTTATGCTTCCCCATGTCTTCATTGCTGCTTTATAATATGGTATTAGAGCCACCCCAATGAGCCTCTAAAGCTTCCAAAACTGCCATGTTATCATCTTCCCCATCTCTCTCCTTCATGTTTTATTCCACATTCTTCCCTAATTTTCCTTAAGCTTGTTCTCCCAATTTAGGCGACCATTTCCCAAACCCTTTGAGCTAGAGATGCCTTGTGATAAAATAAACCTACAGCTCCAAGCAATTAAAGGATAATTGCACCAATTGCTCGTGCAACCACTTTGATAGTACAACAAACTTTCTATGTAATCCCCTTTAGCACATTGAATTTCCTTAATTGCTCATAGCTAGAGTAGGCAGCCCTATGAGGAGTTTGTTGTTGAAATTTCAGCCCAAATGCGTTAGTATTAAAAGAGAAATTGGCAAAAAACTAATCAACTTTTGAGCTTCTAGCTACGGCGACTTGGGGTGATATTTTGCCTCTGCTCCCTGGTGGACAATATTTGGTAATAGAGCTTAATTTCCATGCTAAAAGCCCTTTGAAATCCAACTCCAAGAGTGCAAATTTGATCCTCCAGTTCTTGACTTTTCAATTTGGGGGTTTTTTGCATTACTTCCTCATGTTACATGCAATGCTGATGGTTATGTGCTCAAAACTTTGGTTACTTTGCCACTTTCACTTTGCATTGATGGCTGTTTGTCATATAAGTGGATCGATGAAGTATTTTACGGTCAAAAATTTGACTAACACTTTGAAAATCATGGTTTTTGAGTCATATGTTTGGATGAAGGGCTACATTGACAACAAGGATGTAGCATATATGATGTTTGGAGATGACTATATATTGAGCTATAAAGTTATATCATATTTCTTCAAGTGCTCTTCCCTGACTTTAATGTAAAAAAGGATTGTAAGTGATTATCTTGGTTGTGCTATGGTCAAAATGATATATAATACCAAGATCAAGTATGGACTCTTCAAGAAGAATCACATGAAGACCTTCATCTACATCAATCCAAGGACTTCATCAACAAACGACAATGAATGTGGCTTTTATGTGAAGACCAGAAGATTTCTATCTACAAAAGAAGAACCAAAGAAGGTAACTGCACCCACTGCTCTCATTCAAGTCAACCTTGATAAGGTTGATGACACATTTGTCTTTTGAGATGTTTAATTTGATGAGTCAATAAGGATTCTCTACCCTAGGATGTCCCCCTCAAATGATCGTTAGTATTATGTGAGTTTTACCTTGTTCTACCCATGGGATTTCCCATGCATAGTCATTGTCTAATCTCCCTGTTGTAAACCAAGAGCCATAGCCAGACATGTTGGGGTCATGAGTGTTGTTACTAGGTATGAACATGTTAAATTACATGGCACAGCAGAACAGAAACTGAACAAAGAATAGAGAGTACACAACAAACTGGAGAGGAACAAACTTTTACTTCAATACTGATGTAGTACAGATGATGGCTCTGTCCACCCGTGCACTCCCACAGTGGAGCTTAGATGGCGATCTAGACAGATACTAGGTGAAGAGCTACTAGCTAGAAGATTTGATCTGATTTGAACTAATCTAATGCAATGGACTGGGGAGGTCGCCTCTTTATAGCTATGAGGACGGTAGTCGGATCAACGTAGTTGGTGGAGTCGTCGACTAGTTGACCTAGTTGGTGGAGCCGACTAGTCAACCTAGTCGATGGAACCGACTAGTTGTCCATGGAATATTTAAGGAATATTCCCTATACCATCGCCTCGAGGGCTCTCGCCCTTGAACCCCCACCCGGGGGTCCAACTGGCCCCTAGGCCCCAGCAAGAATAAGGGGCTCCCATACAATCACCTTTCTACCATCAATGATCTCATTGATAGACCTCATTTGACATGTAAGTCAGGATCCATCCAGTGTCCTGGGCTCACACATGGCTTCTCCTCATATGGGGGCCTTACAACTTGAGCACCTTGGACCACTAGTGGTTACCAAGAGGGTGGGGCATTGAGCATATCTAACACCCCCCCTCAATGTCCACCTGTAGGTGAACTACCTTCTCGACCCAATGTCGAGTCTCTGAAGATGACCCTGAAGCTGATTTTTCTCGAGTGCCTTGGTGAAGAGATTTGCTCCATTTTGCTCTGTTGGATAGTAGACCAATTTTGTCGCACCTCAGCACAGTTGCCTCATCCTCTTGCACTCCCATGTGCCATAAGATCCTCGTCAGCCACACTGCTTCACATGCAGCAAAACATGTTGCCTTGTAATCAGCCTCGGTAGAAGACAATGCCACTATTGGTGTTTCTTACTAATCCAAGAGAAGATATCTGAACCTAAAGAGAAACAATATCCAGAAATTGATTTCCTAGAATCAACATCTCCAACCCAATTTGAGTCACAATGACCAGCCAAAGAAGTGCCCGTATCAGAGGTGATGCCATAATCAAGAGTGCCCTTCACATACCTGAGCACCCGCATCCCTGCATTGCAATGATTCTCCCAGGGCTTATTGGAGAACCTGCTCAAAACGCCAACATCAAAAGTGATGTTCGGTCTGGTGTTGAACAGATAGATGAGACTGTCGACCAACTTCTTGTACCTCTACTGATGGTAAGGCATCCTCCATAGATAACCTCGCATTTACCTCCATAGGTGTAGCTATCTCCTTGCACTCGGACATACCAAATGCCTTCAAGATCTCCCTTGCATATTTATGTTGAGAGATGATCTTGCCTGGCTCTTGCTAGACTTCAATTCCCAAAAGTGCATCAAGCCTAAGTTTTTCATCTCAAACTCAGTGCTCAATGCCTTTCTTGTCTACTAGATCATGTCTTCATAGTCACCTATAATAAGGAGATCATCCACATATAGAACAATAATAGCAAAATTTCCACCTTTCTTGTACACATACAAGTTAGCATCTGAGGCACATCTTTTGAAGTTTAATTTATGAAAGAATTTGTCTATCCATTGGTACCATGCTCTTGGGGCCTCTTTCAGCCCATACAGAGCCTTCTTCAGCTTACATACCTTGTTCTCAGAATGGGAGGCGTCAAACCCAGGTGGCTGGAGGCATGTACACCTCCTCCTTGAGGTCACCATTCAAGAATGTTGATTTAACATCCATTTGATAAATTGGCCACTTTTTATGAGCAGCCACCGATAGTACTGTGCGAATAGTGGTCATTCTGGCAGTCGAAGCGAAAGATTCCTGAAAATCAAACCCTTCAACCTGCAAAGATCCTTGTGCAACCAATCTAGCTTTGTACTTTTCCAAAAGTCCCATCGGCCTTGTACTTTACCTTCCAAACCCACTTGGTGCCAATAACCTTTCTGTTAGTTGGTTGATCTACTAGCTCCCAAGTTTCATTCTTCATGATGTTGTCATATTCTACTTGCATAGTGTCTTTCCAATCTTGGTCTACAAGTGCTTCCTCCAAATTGGCAGGCTCCTTTACTTCTGCAATAATCTTAGCCATCAAGGCCATATTGACTATGTGAGCAAAAGCCCTCCTTTGCTGCTCGATTCTCTGAGACCACCTTGGTCCATCTGCATGCTGCTCAACAGACATAGGCATCTGATTATCATGGTCATAGAGCTGCCTTACCCATCGTAGCAA
This sequence comes from Dipteris shenzhenensis, assembly GCF_047967505.1. NCBI lineage: Eukaryota > Viridiplantae > Streptophyta > Polypodiopsida > Gleicheniales > Dipteridaceae > Dipteris > Dipteris shenzhenensis. Next base: position 51,016,008 of record NC_141621.1, on the reverse strand, counting down.
TGGCTTTTTCGATGGTGTAACAATAGGTTGGTGACTTATACCTTCATCATTTGATATTTCCTCCTCCTTTATAGCTCTTGGGATAGGTCCATAGTGAATGACCTCTTTGCTTGATGATAAAGTGGAAGAGCTCTTCTCTGCTTCCACTACATGTGGCTGCTCCTGAACACCACATCGCGGCTCACTATGATCTTCTTTGCCTCTTGGTCATACAATTTATAGGCTTTCGTCTCATCACAATAGCCTAAGAAGATACATTTGGTGCTTTTTGGTTGTACCTTGTTTCTCTCTTTGTCTAGTACATGCGTATAGCATTCACACCCAAATGCTCTGAAGTGGGAGACAGATGGCTTCTTACCGCTGTAAGCCTCATGTGGTGTTTTACCTTTGAGTTCCTTTGTATAGCTGTGATTAAGGATGTAAACCGCAGTATTGATAGCCTCAGCCCAAAAGTGGTTTGACAGTCCAGTACCTTTCAACATACACCTCCCCATCTCCATGGTGGTCTGCATTCGGCATTCAACAACCAAATTTTGCTGAGGCATATGTGGTGTCATCGTTTGTTGCTTGATCCCTTTGCTCTTGCAAAAAATCACCAAACTCTATAGAAACAAACTCACCACCACCATCTGATTTGATTTTCTTCACTTTTCTCCCTGTTTCATTTTCAATAAGCTGTAGCCATTCTTTAAATTTACCAAAAGCTTGAGCCTTTTCACGAAGAAAGTACACCCACATCTTTCTACTATAGTCATCAACAATCAATAAAAAATAGAAGATCCCCCCAAGGCCTGTGTAGGCATCTTACCGCACAAGTCAACATGCACCAACTCTATTCTTGCTTTCTTGTGGGAATGCCTTTCTCTATTCCTTGCCCATCATGCAAGCTTCACACGGTTCTTTGATTTCTACAACTGCAAATAAGTTGCTCACTTATCTGCAGTTGGAGCGTTTGCTCTATTCTTGCTTTCTTGTGGGAATGCCTTTCTCTATTCCTTGCCCATCATGCAAGCTTCACACGGTTCTTTGATTTCTACAACTGCAGATAAGTGAGCAACCATACCTTGCTTCTGCATCTCCTTTAGCACTCCAAATCCGATGTGGCCGAATCTTTCATGCCAAAGTCTGCTTGTGCCCACTCCAGCGGTGGCTGTAAGAGCACTTAGCTCATACAGGTTGTTCCTCCTTACTCCTGTGCCAACAAGATTGCCTGCACTATCCAAAATTTTTGCTCCTGTCTTGTTGAACCTCACCTCATGGTCAAGGTCAGTTATGGAAGCAACTGATAGCAAATTTCTCTTGATTTGTGGAACATACAATGAGAGTGCTCTCAATGGAAGCAAGAACGGAAGAAGGAGAGAGAGAGACAGAGAGCCACATAAGTTTGGTGGGTGCAGAACCACCTTAATCTTCTTTTTCATTCATTTATATATGTGTTTGAGTATTGTACATAACCAGGGTTAAGGCACAGTGACCTTTAACCCCCACAACCTCCCACTTAAAGGACAATGTTCCTTTAAGGGAGAATAACTAGTGAGCATACTATCCAATGCCCATCAATACACGACAATACTCAAACCGCTGTGACTAGGTAGACTCTTCGTCAGCATATCTGCAGGGTTATCATTTGTATGAACCTTGACAAGCTCTATGCGCTTGTCCTCAAGTACCTCCCTGATGAAATGGTACCTGACCTCAATGTGTTTGGTCTTTGCATGAAAGATCGGATTCCGTGCTAGCTGAATAGCACTCATGGAATCACTATGCAATGTCGGTACACCTGTATGAATCCCCAAATCTCCCACTAGCCGATCAAGCCATATAGCCTCCTTGCAACCCTCTGTGGCTGCAACATACTCAGCCTCTGTGGTAGACAAAGCAACGCACTTCTATGCGCGAGACATCCACGACACTGCACCACCTGCAAAGGTGAACACATAACCAGAAGTAGATCTCCTACTATCCACATGCCCTGCATAGTCTGAATCTGTGTACCCAAGTACATGCATGTCTCCTTTACCAAAGCAGATGCACATCTCCTTGGTACCCTTCATGTACCTCATGATGCACTTAATTGCCTCCCAATGCCTCTTTCCTGGATTAGCCATATACCGGCTAACAACTCCCACTGCAAATGCAATGTCTGGTCTAGTAGCTATCATAGCATACATAAGACTCCCAACTGCTGATGCATAAGGAACCTTGGCCATCATGGCCCTCTCCTCATCTGATTTGGGATTATCTGTATGACTCAGTTTCACATATGGAGGCAATGGAGTACTCACTGCCTTCCCCCCCTCCATATTGAAATGCTGCAATACTTTTGTAACATACTCTTTTTGTGAAAGCCAAAGGAGTTTCCTACTCCGATCACGCATGATGCGCATACCAAGAATATGACCTGCAAGTCCCAAATCCTTCATATCAAAGGCCTCATGCAACTTGGCCTTTAAAGCATCTAGCTCATAAGTATTCTTGCTAGCCAATAGCATATCATCCACATATAGTGCCAAGATTATCAGGCTATTATCCTTAGCCCTTTTAGTGTAGAGGCAGTGATCAATTTCACTCCTTCTAAAACCCTGGGACCGAATGAAAGCATCAAACTTTTGATACCATTCTCTAGGTGCTTGCTTAAGACCATAGAGACTCTTCTTCAGCTTGCAAACTAAATGCTCTTTGCCCTTTTCTTCAAAGCCTTCCGGCTGAACCATGTAAATTTCCTCATGCAAATCCCCATGCAAGAAAGCTGTCTTGACATCCATCTACATAAGCTCCATATCCTCTATTGCCACTAGTCTAAGCATGCATCTAAGTGTGGTCATCTTCACAACCGGAGAGAATATCTCATCAAAGTCCACACCCTTCTCTTGCTTGAACCCTTTAGCAACCAAACGGGCCTTGTACCTAGGCACATCATCACCTGTGACCTTCATTTTGTAGACCCATTTACATGGCAATGCTTTCTTTCCATGTGGCAAAGAAACCAAGTGCCAAGTCTTATTCTTCATAAGTGAACTCATCTCTGATTGCATAGCATACTCCACTTGCATTGATCCTCATGCATCATAGCCTCTCTGTAGCAAGAAGGCTCCCCGCAATCAGTAAGCATCACATAGTCTACCCGTGGAACAAACCTATCAGGTGGTTTAGACACTCTAGATGATCTTCTCAAGGGCATTTCAGCTTGCTGTCCCATTTGTATATCAGCCATATTTGGCTCATCATTTCCACCAATAGATGATCCATCATCTACCCTTGATTATATACCTGTGGGAGTACTTGGTGGCACCATTTCTTGCACATTTGGTGCATGGACAGCTTGCTGTCTATCAACATATGCAGGTGGATTCACATCCTGGAAAGTGATTCTCCTCATTTCCACATCCCTCATGGGTGCCTTATGCATCTTCTTCTCATTGAAGACCACATCATGGCTGCGTATGATCTTCTTTGCTTCTGGATCTCAGAGACGATAGCCCATCTCTCCACTTTCACCATAACCCAGAAAGATGCATTTCCTAGACTTAGGATCTAGCTTCTTTCGAAGCTCTTTTGGCACATGTGCATATGCCTCACACCCAAATATACGCAAATGAGAGTAAGAGGGATTCTTGCCACTCCATGCCTCTTCAGGAATACCACCATCCAAACTCTTACTAGGTGATCTATTGATCACATGCACTGCAGCCTTCATTGCCTCAGCCCAAAAACCACCAGAAAGACTTGCATTGGAAAGCATGCATTGCAACCTTTCTTGAATGGTACGGTTCATCTTTTCTGCAACTGGATTTTGCTCTGGAGTACAAGTATCACAAAAATGCTGAAAGTCATGAGAGAGATACTCTCCACCATTGTCAGTCCGTAGGCATTTAAGCGTTCTACCTGACTGATTCTCAACCAAGGCCAGCCATTTCTGAAATACCTGGAACACATCACTCTTTCGAGCTATAGCATAAGCCCACACTTTCCTAGTTGCATCATCAATGAATGTCACATAGTAATCAGCCCCACCTAATGACCGTGTAGGCATGGGACCGCATACATCTGAATGCACTAAATCAAGCTTTTCAATCTCTTTCTTTCCCCTTCTTTTATGGGCTGATTTAGTCTGCTTCCCATAGAGACAATGCTCACAAAATTCAAAATCAGAGAAACTCAAATGCGGTACATAACCCAAACGGCATAAGAGTTTCATTCCATTCTGGCTCATGTGCCCCAACTTGCAATGCCACAAAGAAGTGCTTGGCTGCTCGGTTATTGCAACAACATGATCAAATACCCCTGATACATGTAAGGGATACAAAGTCCCACACTTGGCACCCCTGGCCAAAAGCATAGAGCCCTTCTAAATTTTCCAACTTTGAAAGCCAAAAGTGGTGTGAAAACCAGCATCATCTAGCTGACCCACTGAAATAAGACTCTTGGTCAGCTTAGGTACATGTCTCACATGTTTTAAAACAAATGTAGACCCATTTGCAAAAGAAAACTTTATGTCACCTGCTCCCACTATGTCACATGCATAGTCATTTCCAAGATGCACACAACCTGTCTTTCCCCTATCATAAGTGGAGAACCATTCCCTATGGGGAGTAACATGGAATGAAGCACCAGAATCCAAAATCCAATTTTGGGAATATGCATCATCTGAAGTGGTAAGCAACTCTGCAGATAAATTAGACATGAAGAGAACATCATTGTCACTATCATGTGTGACTGCATTGATCTCCTCGATCTTCACTTTTCCTTTGTCCTCCCTTGGACTCTTTTCCTTTTGATTTGCACCCCAATTTGCATTCTTTTTCTTATCCTTTTGCTCTCTTTTCAGCTTGTAGCAATCCTTTTTCATATGGCCCTTCTTGCCACAATGGTAACACTCAATGTTCCGTGCCCTGGATTTGCTACGTGATTTCACTCTTTCTTGGGACTTCCCCCTGAACTGTGATCTGCCCCTTTGCACATTTAAGGCTGCATCCTGCTTGTTGCAATCCATAGACTTCCGTCTAATCTCCTCGGCCAACAAGCTACCCACAACATCATCAAATTTCAGTACTCCACCAGGTGCAGAGTTACTGACAGCTGTACGGAAGGTATCCCATGAGGATGGCAATGAACATAAGAGAAATATTGCCTTAGTCTCTGCATCAAGATTCATTTTCTGAGCCTGAAGCTAGCTGAAAATAATATTGAATTCATTCAAGTGAGAAGCAATGGAGACCCCTTCCTTCATTTGCAGCTCAAACAACCTCTTCGTGAGGTAAACTTTATTAGAGGCAGTTTCCTTTTCATAAGTGGCACATAGTTTCTTCCACAAATCTTCCGTAGTCTGCTCATTTACTACTGTGAAATAAACTAACTCTGCAAGATGAAGTCTAATAGTAGACTTTGCTAATGCATCCAACTCATTCCAATCATCCTCATACATATTTGCAGGCTTAGCTTCAATCCCTGCCAAGGGTTTAATCTGCTTCTTTTGAATAAGCACATCCCTTATCTGTTCTTTCCACAAAGAAAAGTTTGTCCCATCAAACTTTTTAATGCTGAAAAACTCCTTTTTAGGCATCGAAGAGGATGCCATGATGCAAATAAAGCAAAATCCCAAATGCTAGTGCCTGCAAGAGAGAATCACACCAAATATCAAGTGCACCCAAATGTGTATGCCACAATAGAGCGAAATATCACCAAAACTCAAAGCTCAAAGCATCAAAAGATGCATCTGACTCATGTGCATATACTATGCATCCATATGAGCAAATTTGGCCCAAAAGGAAATGCCAATAAGTGCCAAATGACTCAAGCATAAACACCGCCGTCCACTGGCATATGCATCAATAATATCTCATCCAAGAGAGCATAGCACTATCAATGCATCACTTGCAATGTGTCAAAGCTGTCCCTCAGCATAAAATAGCATCCATGTGCAAAGCATCCATAAAAAATAGCATCCCATAAGGCAATTTGGGCCTATTAGCGCATCCAATAAGGACCGCAATGCATCCAAATGGCCTACAAATCATCCACTACAACCAAATGCACACCACGAATGAGAGCACACTGCTCAAACTGCAACCAGAGTGATCTGCATAAGGTATGCTCAGGAAATCATGGTCCCATGGTAATGACCGCTACTGAAAATAGAACTTGAGATGCCTCAAAACATGGGCGCCATTGCATAATCGGACTCGGCAAGAAAATCTGCAAATATCTCTCTTCTGCCAGAACTCCAAAATCCCAACCGATGAGTGAGAAATGGGAGTCAACACTTATCCACTGCCATGTGGCATAAATCTAAGGTTTCAAAACCTTAGAATGAAAAATGCATAACAGAGAGACGAAATCGAATACACAGAGATCTATAACTCTAAAAATCCTCCACCGAATCGCGCAAGAACTGACATGTAGGGGTTTTTGGGCGTCCGGAACGCAATGGGACAGACGGTTTTGGAAATCGTGGTCTCAATCACTGGGTCCAACACACGTACTGAAAAACGTTTTTGGAAATAGAGCTGTTTGTAAACTCCACCGGAGTGCGAATGATGAGCAACATAGCAGTTTTAGGACCTCCTGAGTCCACCGGAACTAACAGATCTACAAATGGTTGCTCCAAACTTGAGTTCCAACACCTGGGCAAAAAACGCAGAAACTGACACAGAGAGCCAAAAATCCAATGAAATGATCCCGGATTCAAGAATGAAGGTGTTTCCAAGCTCCTGAAGTAATGTGGACACCAAAAGCAAGCAATAGTTGCCTCTACAAGTCAATACAGAGTCTCTGTCATCGAACAGAACAGGGAAAAGCTCAAAAAACGACTTTTTCTTTGAAACCACTTAACAGGCTCTCAAAACCACTTCGCAAAGCCAAAGTGACTTTTCCAAAGGTTTCTCCAAGGTCTCTGCACACTCGGATGCAAGTAAAGTCACCCACAAAGCTTCCCATAGAGCTTCTCCTTCCTCCCACAGAGCTGCTGAGCTTCCAAGCATTCACGCACGCTCAGCTAGATCACCCGGGCTCTGATACCAGTTGAGAGTGCTCTCAACGGAAGCAAGAACGGAAGAAGGAGAGAGAGAGACAGAGAGCCACACAAGTTTGGTGGGTGCAGAACCACCCTAATCTTCTTTTTCATTCATTTATATATGTGTTTGAGTATTGTACATAACTGGGGTTAAGGCACAGTGACCTTTAACCCCCACATACAACACATTAGATAGTTTCTTAACATCTCCATTTACAGAAACAAATGAAACCGTACCTATACCCTCAACAAGTCATTTTGCATTATTACCAACCGTCACGGTGATGGGTTCCTATAGAGGCTGCATGGAACAATATAGACCCTTCATGTGATAGGACGCACCACTATCCAACACCCATGAATCAGTGCTTGAAGTTGTGAAAGTGTGGATCATGCTCTCCTAGTGCAACGTGGAATTAGCAAAAGATCAAGGGGGATCAAACCATAGAAGAAACTCCATGAAAGACATATGGTAGGCAATACTCAATCTATTCCAAATGTGTGTGTTCTCAACAATACATGATAGGATTCTTATATAGAGAGAGCCTTTAGAATAGTCAAACCATGTGGGGTCCTCTCATCCACCTCTCTCCTTGTGGATATCCTCAATCCACATCTCCACATCATGTAGTCCACATCATAGGGTGGCTACTTTAATTCTTTCCTATACCATACCTTAGCCCTTTAATCTATGTGCTCATGGCACCATATCTCAACACCTCCCCTTGGTGCCATGATCCTTTGGCTACTGCAAGGTGGTCAGATGTGAGTTATATTCCATCACCTCCCCTTAGTGCATGCATTGCTACTTAAGGTGGTCAAGTGTGGTTTTTACATGTCAATACCTCCCCTAGGTGCTTTCATAGCTACTCTCAGGTGGTCAAGCTTGTTTTACAAAATATATAGGCAAGGTTGGCAAGGTTTTTGCTTTTCAATGCTTCATGTCGATGGTGTTTGCTTCTTCGCTTAACGTAGCTTGATGCATGATGCTTTGTTCTACCATGTGCCTTAATGCTTTATGTGTGGATGCCATGCTTTGTGCTATGGTCATCTCATACACTTGTGCTTTTGGCATGCTTATGACAATGATGTGTGCATTCATGCTTTGCTTTTCCATTTGTTGCAAAGGTCTTACTATGAGCTTTATTTTGCTTCAATGGCAGTGTCTAATTGCTAACAATGATTCTGATTTGACAGGTGCGTAGAGCTCGAAAAGACGATCACTTTTCCTTTTTGGAACGTGTTCAAATTCCTCCTAGATTGCAATTTTCGCCTTGTCGAAGTTTCTGTGAAGAAGAGGTGGCCTTTGATGATGTGGCATAGGGATTCATATGCTACTTATAGGTTGTGCTTAGCAAGGGGTTACTGTGCTGAGGTGGCCCTGTGCCATGTGGTAGTCTTTTAACCCAAGGCTAAGAAACTTCACCATGGTCCAAATAAACCAATAAAGTGAACCTAACCCCACTAACTTTACCAACCTAGTTCTAAGCACTCAATCATGGTTCGTTTAAGTCTGCCACGTGTTTAAAAATGAGAATTATGGAGGTTGATAAGGTTTCGGGTAGATTTTTCATTTCTCATAGTTGTCCTTTGCTTCATGCAGTCGAGTAGGTGCTGCTTTGGTCATTGCAAATTGTTGATGCCAGTCATTGGTTGCGGCTGGATGCTATGGTCAGCGCTGGTTGTCCGAATGCTAGTCGGTCTTGCTACTTGGAAGCCAGTAAAGGGCAAAGCTTAAAGGAGCTAGGTGACTATGATGTCTTCCCAATGGTATCCTCTCTTACTTTGATAAGGCCCATCTTGCTGCTTTTGGCACACAGTCTAAGCTTTCAAGATCCATTCCCAACTCTCCTACCTTTAGAAAACCACACATGTTTGGTAGACAAGGGAGAGAAGGAAGGAGAGCCGAGATGAACAATTTTTATGGCATTAGTTCGCAAATTAGAGCAGACAGACAGAGGATGATCGTGTGGAAAGCTTGTAAGATGATTGCTCGGTCTACAAGGTGAGTGCGACGAAGCTCTTTCAGTTGCCAATCCCCTCGTGTACTTGGATCGTGTACTTGGATCGGAGATGACACCATGCTAATATTGTTTCAACTGGCGGTGCCGTTGTTGTAATTGTCATCGCTCAATAGACGCTGGAGTCCTCGAGGCTGCTTGGAGCTATGTAGGCCCTGGAGAAGCGTCGTTGCTATTGCAGAAGGACCAAAAGGAGCTGGGATGCAGATGGGCTCAACTATGAAGCAGGCTACTAGAGCGTTGACATTTTCTTGAGGGAGGCCCTAAACTCACAAAATCGGCTGACGGTGCTAAGGTTGGAGAAACCACCAAGAGATCTGGTGGAGAAAAGTCAAGAAAAGGGAGGCGATAGCGGGAATGGGAGAAAAGCTCAGAGGCTTGGCTATGGTGGGCGCAAAGATCAATAGAGCTCACCAGTAGACATCGCGCATCAAACTTGTTGATTGGAGTACCATGAAGAGATTGTAGAAGGTCGAGGCTAAGGGAGCCATAGTAGGCTTCTCGTAGATAGGCTGCTAGAAGCTTGCATTCAGGAGATTTGGTTGCTTACTGTAATTTCTAGCATAGATTCTTGTTGTAGAAGCGACTGAGGTTGGACTATGTGAAGAAGCAGCTGATTTGCAAAGGTTGCATGCCCCTAGAGAATATTCTAGGCTTGTAAAAGGTCGTCTCCTTCTCTATGACTCCTCTCAAGCTAAAAACTAAAGACTCTCATATCTCAACACTCACCTTTATTCCTCTCCCTATCTCTTTCTCACACACAAAGAAAGAACAATGGACAAAAAAAAATTTTCAACCAAAATTAATCAAAATGAGAATATGCAACTATGTCTAAAACTAATCTAAGAGAGCTAGACCTAAGCTCTGATGCCATGTGAAAGTGCGGATCATGCTCTCCTAGTGCAACGTGGAATTAGCAAAAGATCAAGGGGGGTCAAACCATAGAAGAAACTCCATAAGAGACATACGGTAGGCAATACTCAATCTATTCCAAATGTGTGTATTCTCAACAATACATGATAGGATTGTTTATATAGAGAGAGCCTTTAGAATAGTCAAACCATGTGGGATCCTCTCATCCACATCTCTCCTTGTGGATATCCTCAATCCACAACTCCACATCATGTAGTCCGCATCATAGGGTGGCTACTTTAATTCTTTCCTATACCATACCTTAGCCCTTTAATCTATGTGCTCATGGCACCATATCTCAACAGAAGCTTCTTGAACTGAGGAACACTCTTCCTCAATTGCCAGAAATAGATCCAACTCTGCTTCCGCTGTGTTAGCTGTCTCTTTCCCCTTATCTGTCTTCTTTAGGGTACCATTCTTTTCATCTGCCTTCTTGACCTGGCACTTTGCTTTTCGGAGACCCCTCTCATAGGGAAGGGCTGACCCCTGATGAGGAGTCTCTTGAGGGTCTGGTAGCAGATTAGAGTCTGTGAGGAGATTTGCGATGCCAGCCCTGGTTATGCATGGCTTGCAGGTTTAAAGTCTGCTTGTTTTCATGAAGCCAATGCCATAGTAGGCACTTTCGAGGACATATGCTAGACTCTCTAATGAGTTGATAGTCAAGTGATGGAAATTTAATTCGTGTGCATACGTATGCACGTATGTATGTACGTACATACATATGTATATATATATATATATAAGGTCCATGCATTAGATTAATTTACCATGAGAGTCCTCTAAAATCTCCAAGACTTAATAACGGTGTTAATAAACACCTTTCAGAGTTTCAGAACTCTAAAATCTCCAAGAGTTAATAACAGTGCCAATAAACACCTTTCAGAGTTTCAAAAAGCAAAAATGGTATAATCTCAAAGAAATTTTTAATGGTGCCAATAAACACCTTGCAATAGTTACAAAGGTTTTTTAAGAAAACACCTTCAAATGACGTAATTTGATGGAGGGGGAAAGAGAGGGAAAGAAGTAAAAGGAAGAGGAAGGAAGAGAGAGAGAGAATGGAGGGGGAAAGGAGAGGGAGAGAGGGAAAGAGGGAGAGAGAGGGGGGGGTGTAAGGAAGCTTTTGCACTGCCATGGCAGCACACACACAATAAAAATAAAAATAAAATTGGTGCAATCCCTTGCATTGCCGCGGGGAGAGAGAGAGAGAGAGAAAGAGAGAGAGGGAGAGAGAGGGGGGAGGGAAGGGACGCATTATCATGGCAGTAAGAAATTTAAAAAAAGGTAGGGAGAGGGAGAGGGGGGGGAGGGGAGGGAGAGAAAGAGAGAGAGAGAGAGAGAGAGAGGAAGAAAGAGAGCAGAGGGGAGATGAAAGGGGAGGGGAGAGAGAGAGAGAGAAGGGGGGGAGGGAAGGGGAAGAGAGAGGAGAGAGGAGAGGAAAAGGAAAATGGGAGAGGAAAGGGGAAGAGAGAAGGGAGGAGAGGTCTCTTGCACTACCGTGGCAGCAAGAATTTTAACACAAAAAAGGAGGAAGGGGGATGGGAGGGGGGAAATAAATTTTTAAAAATAAATTTAATTAGATAAGAGGGGAGAGGTGGGTGACAAGGAGGGGAAGAGATTGCACTGCCGTGGCAGCGTAGAGGTGACGCAAAGCCAATAATATATATATAGAGGCAACGCAAAGCCAATAAGATATATATATATATATATTAATTTTATTTTATTTTTTGCACCGCCTCCGCGCTGCCGCGGCAGCACGATCTCTTGGACAAGGGAGGGAGGAAGGAGAAGAGAAGGGAAGAGAGAGGGAGAGAAGGGAGGAGAATGGGAAGAGAGAGGGAGAGAAGGGAGGAGAAAGGGGAGGAAGAGGGAGAGGGGGAACAGAGCACAACACGAGAGAGAGGGAGAGGGAGGAAGGGAGAGGACCACGATGGGGGTGAGACTAAAAGGAAGGACTGGAGTAGAAGGAAGAGGGAGAGAGGAAGGGAGCACAACACAAGGGAGAGTGAGAGGGAGGGCAACGTGAGGGAGAGAGAGAGAGGGAGGAAGGGAGGGGACCACAATGGAGGCGAGAGTAGAAAGGATGAGAGTAGAAGGAAGAGGGAGAGAGCAATGGAGAGGGAGAGAGGAAAGGAAGAGTAGAGGAGGGAGGAATAATTTTTTAAAAATAAATTTAACTAGATAGGTGGGTGGCGAGGAGGAAGGGAAGAGATTGCACTGTGGCGGAGATTTTTTTTTAAAAAAAATTAATATTTATTTATTTATTTTAGAACGGCGTGCAGCCTAAGGAGATGTTTGGGTTTTCTCAGACCCCCTTGAGCCACTTGTCATGAATCTAAGCCCTGGATCTCATTTCATCTTATGCCCTTGATTTCATTTGATGTAAAAGCTAAGCTTTTGACTAAAGCACTAAAAGCATATAGGTGCTTTTCACAATAAAAAGACTATATAAACGTTTCAAACCTATTAGATTTAAAGAGATGGTCTACTTGATTTACAAGTTTAGGCTTATTGGCATGTGAAGCTTTGGAGAGCCTTGCAAGGACCTTATGCTTTACTCTCACAAGCCTAAAATCTCGACTTACTATAGTGATCAAACTCCCATTTTCTTGAGGTTGGAGAGGCATGTAACGCTAGCTAAATGGAGAGTGAGAATGTTACGTGCTCTATGTTGGACTTCCTCTAACGATAGTTTTCTTTTTGTGCTATCCAAATACTACTGAATGATCTGAGAATGTTGGGATCATCCTGCTCAAGGACACACGTAGATCCTCTCAAGGTCACATTGGCAAGGTTTTCAGATATTGCCTCTCGGCGTTCTACTACGATTACGACTATTGACATTCAAATAATATGCTAGTTTCTTATCCATTAGCGAGACTTATCCTCGGTGCTAATATTCTCGGCACCTAGGGAAGGGCCCGTTCCCTTGGATTATAACCCTTTGGGGAAGGAAGCATGCCGTCTCCCCACCACACTATGTGTGGTTATAATAATTATATATTATATATTATAATATAAAAATTTTAAATTACTGGTCAATCCAAAAATTCTTGTTTTTAATCTGAATTCTTACAATATTCCTCTTGTTTAATGCATGTTATCGGAGCAAGGAAATCCAAGATGGATGCAAGATTGAAGGATGACTACATCTTTATTCATGTGGTTGTAGTCCATGTGACAATATTGTAAAAACTGCACAACAAGGATCACTTATTGTATCGCCTTATTCATGTATTTGTTGGACTTCACCTTCCAAAGGACATCACAAAATAAATAATAAATCATCACCCCTGACATTTGCAGGGAGGATCGGGTCCTAACGGACTCTGTATCACGTCTCATGTCCACTATTTTACTCATTCTCTTTTTTCCTTAAACAATTGATAAAATAGAAGGATTCAGCTTCAATTTCGAGTTAGTAGTTACTTGCTCCACGATTGAAAGACCCTCCCCCCTCCTTTCCCCCCTTTCCCCCCTTTCCCCCCCCTTCCTCCCCCTCTCCCCTTTTTCCCTCCCCCCCCTTTCCCCTCCCCTCCCCCCCTCCCCCCCCCCCCCTTCCCCCCTTCCCCCCCTCTCTCCCCTTTTGCCCTCCCCCCCCCTTTCCCTCCCTCTCCCCCTTTCCTTCCCCCCTTTCCCCCCCCTTCCCCCTCCCTTTCCTCTCCTCCATTCCATTAATTTCCTTTCTTCCCTACCCTCCCCAAGATAAATTTTTAAGGGTGAATATTTTCCTAAAGACGAATTTAGGAGCTTCTCCAAACTAGTGTGGCTAATCTTTCAATCTTGAAATTTGATAAATTCACCCAAAAATTAACATAACTTTATCGTATGAGGTTCAAATTTAGCCCTCCAAGTACTCAAATCGGTCGACATAAGCCATCTAAAGTCATCTATAGGGTTAGAATTTTAAAAATCTAGCTTATTAAAAACCTGTGAATGAAGTTTAATTATACTTAAACCAAATTCTATTTGGTTTAAGTTTAATTATACTTAAACCAAATTCTATTTAGTTTAATTATATTTGTAGCATGGCTAATATTTGTAACTCTACCCCATACCTTAAATCCTAAACCCTGATCCCTATAGCCTAAACCCAAATTCCTATACCATAAACACTATTTCCTATAACTTAAACCCTAAAACCTATACCTTAAATCCTAAACCCTATACTCTATACCCTATGTCCTAAACCTTAAGCCAAAAAAAAGTATTTTAGGTGTGTTATTTGATCGTGCACATAATCGATGGGCACGATCCTTTGCACATGCATCAATCAAATCTATGTTAAAGCACTTGCAAAGTATCATGTGCATCAGATATGCTTTCGATGGTCAAAGTCCCCACAAATTCCATTTTTTACCAAGTGTTACGCACAATTGTCAAAAAATAGTATTTGAGGTGTGTCATTCGAAAGTGCACATAATCGATGGGTATGATACTCTCTACACACGTGAATCCAACCTATGTTAATGCACGTACAAATTATCATACCCATCATATATGCTTTGGATGGTCAAAGTCGCCACAATCCCCATTTTCCATCGTGTTTTGCACAACCATCAAAAAATATTATTTGACACGTGACATGATAATATTCACTTATGTCAATCCAACCTATGTTGAGGCCTGTATAAAGTATCCTGCCCATCGAATATGCTTTGGATGGTTAAACTTGCCACAAACCCCATTTTTCACCAAGTGTTATGCACAACCACAAAAAAACATGCTCTAAGGTGTCTTATTCGAACATGCACATACTCGATGGGCATGATACTTTGCACGTGTATAAATATAACATATTTTGAGCTGTTTGCAAAGTATCGTGCCCATCAAATATGCTCTGGATGGTCAAAGTCACCACAAACCCCGTTTTTCACCAAATGTTATGCACAACTGTAAAAACATAGTATCTAAGGTGTGTCATTCGAATGCGCTCATACCCAATGGTCACGATACTTTTCACATACGTCAATACAACTTTTGTTGAGGCGTGTGCAAAATATCATGTCCATCGAATATTCTTTGGATGGTCAAACATGCCATAAACACATTTTTTCATGAAGTGTTATGCACAACCACCAAGAAATAGTACCTGAGGTGTATTATTCGAATGCACTCATACCCAAAGAGTACGATTCTTTGAACAAGCATAAATAAAACCTATTTTGGGGTGCATGCAAAATATCTTGCCCATCAGATATGCATTGGATGGTTAAACCCTGCTTTTCACCAAGTGTTATGCACAACTACCAAAGAATAGTATTTGAGGTGTATTATTCAAATGCTCTCATACCCGATGGGTATAATACTTTTCATGTGCATCAATACAATCTATTTTGAGTTGTGTGAAAAGTATTATGCCCATTGGATATGGATGGTCAAAGTCATCACAAATCGCCTTTTTCATCAAGTGTTATGCACAATCGCAAAAAAATAGAGTTTAAGGTGTGTTATTCGAACACGGATATACTGGATGGACATGATACTTTGCATTAGTGTCAATCCAACCTAATTTTCAAAGTATCATGCCCATTGAATATGCTTTGGATGGTCAAATGCACCACAAACTCCATTTTTCACTAAGTGTCATGCACAACCGTCAAAAAACATGCTTTGAGATGTGTTATTCGAATGCGCACATATCCAATGGCCATGATACTTTGCAAGTTCATCAATACAACCTATTTTGAGATGTTTTCAAATTATCATGCCCATCATATATGCTTTGGATAGTCAAAGTCGCCACAAATCCTGTTTTCCATTAAGTATTATGCACAACTGTAAAAAAATAGTATTTGAGGTGTGTTATTCGAACATGCACATATCCAATCAGTATGATACTATTGATAAAAGTCAATCTAATAAATGTTGAGGATTGTGCAACGTATCATGTCCATCAGATATGATTTAGATGGTCAAACTCACCACAAACCTCATTTTTCACCAAGTGTGATGCACAACCGCAAAAAACACACGCTTTGAGGTGTGTTATACAAACGCACACATACTCGATGGGCACGATACTTTGCAATTTCATCAATAAAACCTATGTTGATCTGTATGCAAAGTATTGTGAGCATCAGATATGCTATGGATGGTCAAAGTTGCCACAAACCCCGTTTTTTAACCAAGTGCTATGCACAACAGTGAAAAAATAGTATTTGAGGTGTGTCATTCGAATGCCCTCATATTAGATGGTCATAAACTTTGCATACACATCAACATAATATATGTTGAGTTGCGTGCAAAATATCCTTCCCATCGGATATGCTTTTGATGGTCAAACATGTCACAAACTCCATTTTTCACCAATTGTTATGCACAAGCGCCAAAAAATAGTATCTGAGGTGTATTATTTGAATGCTCTCATACCCGATGGGCACGATGCTTTGCACACATGTTAATCTAACCTAATTAGAGATGCATAAAAAATATCGTATCCATCAGATATGCTTTGGATTGTAAAATGTGCCACAAACTCCATTTATCACTAAGTGTTATGCACAATTGCCAAAGAATAGTATCTGAGGTGTGTTATTCAAATGCCCTCATACCCGATGGGCACGATACTTTTCACACATGTAAATACAACCTATGTTGAGGTGCCTGTAGAGTATTGTGTCCATCGGATATGCTTTGGATAGTCAAAGTCGGCACAAACCTACTTTTTCATTAAGTATTATGCACAACCACCAAAAAATAGTATTTGAGGTGTGCTACTTAATTGCACATATATCGGATGAGCACGATATCTTTCAATCATGTCAATTTAACCTTTTTTGAGCCTTGTGCCAAGTATCATCATCAGATATGCTTTGGATGGTCAAACTCGTCACAAATCGTATTTTCACTAAGTGTCGTACAAAACTACCCAAAAACATGCTCTGGATGTGTTATTCAAATGTGCACACACCTGATGGGTATGATACTTTGCATGTGTGTCAATCCAACCTATGTTGATGTGTGTGCAAAGTATCACGCCCATCAGATATGGTATGGATGGTCGAAGTTGCCAGAAACCCCGTTTTTCACCAAGTGTTATCCACAACTGCCATAAAATGTATCTGAGGTGTGCCATTCGAATGCACTCATACCCGATGGAAATGATACTTTGCACACACATCAATACAATCTATGTTGAGTCGTGTTGAAAATATCATGCCCATCAGATTTGCTTTGGATGGTCAAACGTGCCACAAACTCTATTTTTCACCAAGTGTCATGCATAACTGCCAATGATATCTCCCTAATTCTTTCGCGGAACAAACCATCCCTCTCTGGTTTATGGGCGTAAAAGTCCCAATCAGTGGTGAAAAGGGTGAAGATGATTCACGAGTATTTGAGGTGTATTATTCAAATTCTCTCATACCTGATGGGCACGATGCTTTGCACACGTATTAATCTAATATAATTAGAGATTCATGAAAAATATTGTGTCCATCGGATATGCTTTGGATGGTCAAACGTGCCACAAACCCCATTTTTCATCAAGTGTTATGTACAATTGCCAAAGAATAGTATTTGAGGTGTGTATTCAAGTGCACTCATACCCAATAGGCACGATACTTTGCACACACATCAATCCAACCTATGTTAAGGTGTGTACAAAGTATCATGCCCATCAGATATGCTTTGGATGGTCAAAGCCGACACAAGCCCAAATTTTCATCAAGTATTATGCACAACCATCAAAAAATAGTATTTGAGGTGTGTTATTCAAGTGCACACACATACCGGATGGGCATGATACCTTGCACTCATGTCAATTTTACCTTTTTTGAGTCCTGTGCCAAGTATCGTGCCCATTGGATATGCGTTGGATGGTCAAACTCGCTACAAATCCTATTTTTCACTAAGTGTCATGCATAACCGCTGCCAAAAAACATGATTTGAGGTGTGTTATTTGAGCGCGCACATACCTGATGGAGATGATACTATGTAGGCATCAATCCTGCATATTTTGATGCATGTAAAAATTATCATGCCCATCAGATATGCTTTGGATGGTCAATGTTACCACAAACCTCGTTTTTCACCAAGTAATATGCACAACCGCCAAATGAAACTATCTGAGATGTGTCATAAGAATGCGTTCATACTCGATGGAATGATACTTTACACATGTCAATCTAACCTATGTTGAGGCGCATTAAATTATCATACCCATCGGATATGCTTTGGATGATCAAACTCGCCACCACAAACGCTGTTTTACTCCAAGTGTTATGAGAATCTCAAGTGTATCATTCGAATGTGCTCATACTTGATGGGTACGATACTTTACACACATTTTCTATAAGCTGGAATTTGAAAATTCTAACCATATAGATGACTCTAAATGGCTTATGCTTATCGATTTGAGTACTTGGAGGGCCAAATTTGGGTCTCATATGAGGAATTTATGTTAATTTTTGGGCTAATTTATCAAATTTCAAGTTGGAAATATTAGCTAAACTATAAAGGAAAAGGGGGGGGGAGGGGGGAAAAGGAGAAAAGTGGGATGGGAAGGGGGGGAAGGGGAAAGGGTGGAAAGGGGGAAGGGGGAACGGGGGGAGCGGAAGGGGGAATGGGGGAAAGGGGGGAATGGAGGAAAGGGGGGAGTGGGGGAATGGGGAATGGGGGGGAGGGGAAGGGGGGAAGGGGGAGGGAAGTTTAAATTCCTTGAGGGAAGTATATTGACTCTCACCTCTCCCTCTCCCTTTTCAATCACACCCTCCTTCTCATCGTGTTTCCCTTCCTCTCTCTCTCCCTCTCCCTCTCCCTTGCATTGTGTTGTGCTCCCTCTCCCTCTCCCTCTCGTGTTGCACTCCCTTTCCCCCTCCCCCTCTCTGTCTCTCTCGTGTTGCGCTCCCTTTCCCCTTCCCCTCCCCCTCCTCCTCTCCCTCTCCCTCTCCTTTCTCCTCCCTTCTCTCCCTCCGTCTTTCTCCCCCCATCTCTCTCTCTCTCTCTCTCTCTCTCTCTCTCTCTCTCT
The DNA here is from genome assembly GCF_047967505.1 of Dipteris shenzhenensis. Classification (NCBI taxonomy): domain Eukaryota; kingdom Viridiplantae; phylum Streptophyta; class Polypodiopsida; order Gleicheniales; family Dipteridaceae; genus Dipteris; species Dipteris shenzhenensis. The sequence continues at coordinate 50,997,095 of NC_141621.1, read as the reverse complement.
CTCTCTCTCTCTCTTCTATAGTGTGCCGAAGAGATCGTGCTACTGCGACAGTGCGGTGGTGACCAAAAATAAAAATAAAAATACAATAAATTTTGCGTCTTCCCTTCCTCCTCGTCACCCACTTATCTAATTAAATTTAATTTTTTTAAATTATTACTCCCTCCTCTACTCTTCCCTTCCTCTCTCCCTCTCCATTCCTCTCTCCCTCTTCCTTCTACTCTTGCCCCCATTGTGGTCCCCTCCCTCCCTCCCTCTCCCTCGCGTTGTGCTCTCCCTCTTCCTCCCCTTTCTCCTCCCTTCTCTCCCTCTCTCTTTCCATGCTCCTCCCTTCTCTCCCTCTCTCTTCCCTTCTCCTCTCCTTCCTCCCTCCCTTGTCCAAGAGATCGCGCTACTGCCATAGCGTGGAGGTGGCGACACCAAAAATAAAATAAAATAAAATAATTTGCCACCTCCGCACTATCACGGCAGCGTGATCTCTTCCCCTCGTCCTTGTCACCCACCTCTCTCTGTCTCTCTCTCTCTCCTCTCTCTCTTCCCTTCCCTTCTTTCCTCTCTCTCTCTCTCTCTCTCTCTCTCTCTCTCTCTCTCTCTCTCTCTCTCTCTCTCTCTCATTCTCTCTCTCTCTCTCTTCCCTTACCTTCATTCCTTCCCCCTCTTCTTTCCTCTCTTTCCCTCTATTCCATGTCTCCCCCCCTTCCCTTCCCTTTTCCTTCTTTCCCTCTCTTTCACCCTCCATCAAGATGTGTCATTTGAAGATGTGTGCTTCACTCAATGCAAACACATCTTAGAAAACCTTTGTAACTATTGCAATGTGTTTATAAAGTTCTTTGAGATTATACCGATGTTGCTTTCTGAAACTTTGAAAGGCGTTTTGACACCATTATGAAGTCTTGGCGAATTTAGAGTTCCAAAACTCTAAAAGGTGTTTATTAACACCGTTATTAAGTCTTGGAGATTTCAAAAGACTCAAATGGTAAATTAATCTCATACATGGACCTTAACTATATAAATATAAATATAAAAGCATTATGGGCATGCCCATGCCACGTGGACAGTGTAGTGCACTGGTCCCACCATATGTATCAATGGCCTTTGATCGATGAACCAAGGACATGTATGTTCCATGCATATATGTGCAGCATTGTGCGTGACTCCATATCTACCAGATTTTAGAGTTTTTAAACTCTCAAAAGGTGCTTGTTAATACCATTATGATATCTTGAAGATTTTAGAGGACTCTTATGGTAAATTAATGTCATGCATGGGCCATACATACATACATACATGCATACATATGATATATACATATATACATACATACATACATCCATACATACATGCATGCATGCATAAATCCATACATACATGCATGCATGCATGCATACATATAATTTTTTCATACATTTAAATTGCTTTTATTAATTTAAGTGTAATTAAACTATTAATTTAAATTGTTATTAAGTGCAACATTATAGAGAGATATTCTAAAATTTATTATGTGGAAATGACACTGCCAAAAAGTTAACTTTTGATTCTCGAACAAAATTTTCATAAAGTAAACTTTTCATTTGGGAAGGAGTTTTAGGAATAGTCCAAATGTAGACATATGAGTCCAAAATTAATGAAATAAGTGTTTATATAAATCTGTACATATAACTTTATGTATGTATGTGTGTATGTATATATTGTACATGTACAAATGTACAGAACTATGGTCTTCATAGAAGGCATCATAGAGCTAATTAAAAAATAAAGAGATTTGTTTCATCAAATCAAATCAATAGATCTAAATTGCAATCAAAACATATTTTATTCTTAATAATTTTGAAAAAAACATACCAAGAAAAATATAAGTGTGTGTGTGTGTGTGTGTGTGTGTGTGTGTGTGTGTGTGTGAGACACTCTCTCTCTCTCTCTCTCTCTCTCTCTCTCTCTCTCTCTCTCTCTCTCTCTCTCTCTCTCTCTCTCTCTCTCACACACACACACACACACACACACACACATACACACACACACACACACACACACACACACATACACACACACACACACACACACACACACACACACACACACACTCACACACACGTGTATATATATATAAACTTAGTTATGAGACCAAGCACATTCTGTATATGATCTTAACACTTTACTTCTTACAATAGCTAGTAAGTTTTCAATGTACCCAACTATAATTGATGGGAGAAATCATTCACATGGGCCTTTTTGGCTCGGGGGGGTCACTCATCATATGTAACCCTATCACGTGAGTTCAACAGAAGGATATTTTTTATTCCTAAAATTTACAGAAATAAATATACATAAGGGACTATTTAAAATAGTTTTCGAAAAAATTTACAGATTTGTATAAAAAAGGGGTACATTTTATTAATGAAAAAATCTACAGATAAGGGATTTTAAATATAGGCCTTGAACGCACGTGATATAGAGGGTTTATACATAGTGACCCCCCCGAGCTTTTTGGTACATGATTGTACTTCTCCTCTTTGCTATTCTATTTCTAAAGTAATGAACATGCAAAGTTCTTGTGTGGCACAACCTACTACATACATATCACTGTATGATGTGTGATAAAACCTCTTGCATAGTGTTTATTAACCAAGGATTATTTATAGTAATTGTATGATTGCATCCTCCATGGTTGTATTTTGTAAATCTTTAAGGTTTTCTTTTGAGATTGAGGCCCTAAATATTCATTAGAGGAGATTGAGTGTTTCAACCAATCTTTGATGCTTACAAAAGCATTAGATTTGTAGAAAGGTAGCAATATATTTCCTATGTGCAAATTCCATTCAATCGAACCTAATTGGATATAATTTTGAACTTGACTTCCTGCTTGGTCAGGCGTGGCTCATCTAGCAACAACAAGGTGTAGGCTACCAAAACATTAGATGTGCATTCAACTTGTTGAGTACAAGCCTAGGTTGTGCCTGTTTGTTGTAGCCACAGTCTTGGAGCCTCTTGTTCGAGTAGTCCTTGCTAATGTGCGAGCTACAAAAGGGGTCCAAGAGGCAGAGCCTCCTTGGTTTGTTGAGTCATCTTTATCATCCGCGTTTCTTCTACTAAATAGTTGTGATGAACATGGCCTACACTCTTTTTAAGTCTTATGAATTCTAAGAGAGTGAAAGAATAAATGAACCTAAATATCAACAAACTTATTGATTGTGTATCTCTATGAAGATGAGTAGCTGCCATCTTCAAGAAGGTATGATAGCAAGCACTACTAGGAAGGGGACCAATAACTGAACTTGGCGGTGTCCAGAGGATAGCCTTGTACAAAATCCTACATAAAAAAACATAGTGGATAGCAAAGAAGACAATGTTTTCATTGGGTAAATACGTGTCCATGATGCCATTTGTGAGTACGGAGCTTCATAATGTGGCCCATGGTAACCACACAAAGCAAGAGATATGATTTCTACTAAGCCACGACTAGGTTGGCTCATGGGAAGTGTCAATTATGGGATGAGGGGCTTGGAAATGTGGATGCACGTGGTGAGAGGATGAATAAGCTAAGGCCAATGGAACATTAGTGACAAAAGTGGTAGTGATGGAGGTGGACACCTACTTGAAGGATTTAGAGGAGATTGGGGATGCCATGGCTACAAGGATGTAGAAGGTATAGCATGCGAGGCAAGTGGAAATCAAAGGATGCTGGAAGGTTGAAGGATGAAGGCTAGAGAGTGGAATGCAGCAAACGAAGAATACAAATTGTGGAGGTCCGTGCATCCAAAATGATCCCTTTCATTACATGGTGCTACGGGTCATCTTAAAACCACCATTAGTGCGATAGAGGTAGTGATGGAGGTGGAATCATGCTAGGAGGATTCAGAGGAGATTGGGGATGAATGAAGAATACAAATTATGGAGGTCCAAAATGATCCCTTTAGTTGAATGGTGTAATGGGCCATCTTAAAACCGCCATTTTAATTAAGGAAAACATAAGTGTAGCTTGGGAGTTAGTGAACCCCACATTGACCAGGCTAGAATTCTCCATAACTAATCCACAATTAAGGCCACTACGTTGATGTGGATGTTGAACAATTTGATGTGGCTACATGGAAGATCGAGGTGCAATCACCAAGTAAGTGTAAGCTTGGTATGGTTTTACTTGACTTCCATTGAAGACTTTCAAGATAACTTACCCCTACAAGTCAGCTAGCTAAACTATCCCATTTTTAGAACACTTTAATAAGCCTGTGCGGTTCGTTCCATCTAAGGTTCAAAGTGGTTTTAAAAGGATCAAAGTGGCATTATATAGTAGGATGAGCATTCACTTTTCAATGTTCATGTGGGCATAATGTTATGGTCATGAAAAGATTTCCTATGGAATTGAATCACTTATTATTAAGACCAAGCTATTAGAACCATAGCTCATCCAACTCAACAAGCTAATGTAGTCGTTTCTGGACAACCTTGGCCTCACTGAGGTGATGCTCAGAAGCAACAACTGTTAAGCTTGGTACCGAAATCCATCAATGCATCACTCTTCTAATCCAAATCCATGTAAAAAGAAGTGAGATTATTTGCTACCTTGTATGCCGCATGATAGGCCCACAATGTTGCATGTCGCTTGGCGTCCCAATCATAGCTATGGGTACTTGTTGTTGCTATTTTAATGATCCATTTCACTATCTTATTGGAGTACTCAGCTTGGCCATTACATTGAGTATAGTAAGTTATTGCAATCTGGTGCATCACCATGAATTCCTTGGTCAAAGATTCAAAAACTTCATTCATAAAATCATTACAGTCATAGTGACATATAATATTTTCAAACACTTGAACTTGGTTGTATTGTGGGCCAAGTTATCATGCAATGTCTTGGCTTTAACCCACTTTGTGGAGTAATCTATAGCTACCAAAACATACTTATTTTGAGAGTACAATGTTGCTTTTAAGGAACCCATAAAATCTAATCCCAATCTTTGGAAAATTTCCCATGGTTGACTTGGCTCGAGAGGCATATGATCCTATGGAAGCATTCAGCCTATTCATTGGCAAATGTCACACTTAGCACACTAAGTATGGGCATCCTTAAACAAAGTTTCCCACCATAACCTAGCTTGCAAGTACTGTTGAGCTAGTAAGTCACCACCAAAGTGATTACCAAGAGGAATTTTACATGAGAAATGATGACCTTCAAATTGGGCTATATCAAGACTCCTTATTGGTTATGCAGTGTAGATTTTTTTAGAATGATGATACTCCTTAAGGAATAAGTCATAGATAAACTATTGCACATGCATCCATGTTGAAGATACTTGGAAAATATCTTACTACCTTCAACATGCACTACCCACTACAATAAATTAGGACATGTCAAGAATTTGGGTGCCATAAACAATTGAGGAAACTTAAGAAAAAAATGACTCTCTCCCAAACAACATCTATGAAAATTAGTAAAATGCAATAAATAAAATCTCACTAGCACATCTTGTGGGTACATTTGATCTAGCTAAGATAAAGATTGGGATAGTATCTAGATCCATGGTTCAAGATAGGTTTCTTGGTAGAGCTAAAGGCCATTCCATGGTCAGTGAGGGTGCCATATGATCATTGTAACCTTTTCAAATTCCAAAGCACCCTCACTAGCTTGTGACCTAGTTAATCACACCTAGAAGCGCATCGCATCGCGGCCCCAAAATGGCCCTAAAAATAGTTTCGCGATTGGCTACACCCAAGCAAACGTTGACTCATAAATTAAAACAAATTAGAGTACAAATCACATTACCTAATTTGAAATGTATGACTATCAATTCTTATGAAAGCAATGCATCCACTCATAGAAACACCACTATATTAAGTAATGATGCTTTTTGAATGAAGAAGCTTGTATTGTAAGAAGTATTTAAAACAAATTAGAGTACAAATCAAATTACCTATTTGGAAATGTTCGACTATCAATTCTTATGAAAGCAATGCACTCACTCATAGAAGCTCACAATTATACATAAGTAATGATGCATGTGTAAATATATCATATAATATTACTAATACATATAAAAGACCACACAAAGAAAAAGAAGCAATTGGTGAAGAACAAGGTGTAAACAACCAAAATGAAAGCAATGCGTTCAATCATGTATAAATAGATCATAGAAAATTACTAATACATATAGAAGACCACAGAAGACAAAGAAGCAACTGGAGAAGAACAAGGTGTAAACAACCAAAATGAGGACATTGAAGCTGATACGTTAATACACAATTTAATTAGTGTAGAACAACTCAATGACTTTGAAGTAGAAGCAAGGTTTGGAGCACAAAATGTAGAAATTAAAGCCTCTTGGTTTATTTCAAGATAAACATAGTGGAACTTCCAAACACTATACTTTCGGGTCACAAAGATCAATTGAAAACATACTTTGATATTGTAAAATGGGAGATAATGCTTATAAGTCTTTAAAATTTGGTCATAATATACCAAATCTATTCTTCAAATCAATACAAGTGTTGATTCAACAAGTGATGCAATCGACATGGGTTCATTTAAGAAAAGGAATGTTACAAAATAAAATGCATTCTTGTTAAAGATGTAATGAACAATTCAAACATTGCAAGAATTTTTCAAATTAAGAATCTGCTATAGAGATTTTGAATCTTTAATGATCACGAATTAAAATTGTGTAAAGTAGCGTTTGCTATGATGTGAAAATTAGGACCTCCAACTTTCTTTGTGATATCATCTTGTGGGAACCACTAGCAACATATCTCCAAAAAGCTTACTCTTCCACAGTCAATATCCTAAGAATAGATGCATTATTAAGACAACTAATAAGACAAATAATTCATGAAGACAACTAATAAGACAAAATTCTCATGACTATGTTCATAATCTTTATGGAAAATCTTATCTCTAATTCTAAAATATGAATCCAGATTAGGAAACATTGATAATTATTTTATTGTGATAGAATTTCAAAGTAGAAGAAGTCAACCTTTCATGGGCTAAAGATGCTCTTATATACAATTCCAACATTTAAGAAGATGAAATAGCATCAAGCTGGCAAACTATAAAAGAACAAGAAAAAAATACAAGCAGATTAAATATATAAAAAGCAAATGTGAAAAAGATCCTTGCCAAAATATGAAAAAGACATAAAATGAACTACAAACTTTATACAATCTAGAACTAGAGCATGTGATTTATACATACCCAATATAGGTTATTGTACATTCAATAGACAAATGAAAAATACTTGAGGAATTTAATACATATAGGCATTAAGGAATTGAAATTATAGAAGCTCACATTTGCAAGGACAACAAACAACTACATTGTTCTTAATATATAATAGACCACCACAAATAATGTCACCATGTTTATTGCATTTTAGAAAAAAAATACAAAAAATATAAAAACATAAATATTATATTCATGGGGTGGTTGACATGTCGAAATAGACAACAAATGAAAAAAGGCTTCAAAAAACAATGCAATGTTGCAATTACTATATGCATCTCAAGGAACGACAACAATGTATGATAGCCGCTTAGACCACATATATTGGAGCAACATACCAAAAGAACAAACAAGCAATGGAACGTCATATGCAAATCATTCAATAAATTATATATATATATATATATATGAAATCTCCTTACAATCATAAGTCCTATTAAATATAGGAACACAAAATCTATAATTGAAAGACATGAAAACCAAAAAAAACTTAATTTACAAGTAAACATAACTTCATGTGAATAACGCTACATTCACTCTCACGCATTTGCTTAGGTCAGCTCACCTAATTTTTGTTTTCCTACATGGCTATATGAGGTGTTTGTGGATGCAGCTCTTGTTTAAACTATAATTTGTGAAGCGAGATTTTCCTATTCATTACATTGTGGTGTTTGGCGACGCAGGCGACGTTTTGTAATCACACGTTCTTGCTACGTTTGCATGGGCAGCAAGGTGCGACTAGCAAATCCCGAATGTCGCAGCACGTTAACAATCCTTCGCCATCGCCCTTTCTCGGATGGCTTGCAAGCTCGTAGCTCGTCTCGGCAAAACTCGCAGGTGCGGAATATTTCGAATCCCAAGAAGGTGTCTGTCGACGAGAGCCTGGAGCTTCCGCTTGCGCCGCAGCTGGTTCCTGGCGCATTTCAATCCAGGTTCGCGGACGATGAGCCTCGCAGAGGATGTGACATTCTGGTGGAGGCGCTGGAGCGAGAGGGCGTGCAAGATGTGTTCGCGTATCCGGGCGGAGCTTCCATGGAGATTCACCAAGCTCTTACTCGCTCCCGCATCATCAGAAACGTTCTCTGTCGGCATGAGCAGGGCGAAGTGTTCGCTGCAGACGGGTATACACGGGTCTTGGGCAGCGTCGGATGATCGATGCTTTAAACGTCAATCGTCGAGGTAACCAGATCGATCAGGAAATACAACTACCTCATTATGAACGTGGAGGACATTCCTCGCGTATATCCGAGAGTCTTTCTTCTTGGCGGCTTCCGGAAGGCCCGGACCCATCCGCATTGATATTCCGCAGGACATCCAACAACAAATGGCGATGTGCAGCCCATGAAGCTGCACGGTTATATACAACGTTTACCGAAGCCTACCGAGTTCTCGCAGCTGGAGCAAATCCTTCGCTTGATATTGAGTTCCCACAAACCTGTCGTGTATTGTGGCGGAGGCTGCATCAATGCAAGTGAGGAGCTCAGAGAGTGCGAATTATTCTGTCGACAAAGCCGACCTGTTACTTGCATTCGGAGTCCGATTCGACGACAGGGTGACCGGGAAATTGGAGACGTTTGCGCATGTGGATGTTGACTCTGCCGAGATTGGAAAGAACAAGCAAGCATGGTACAGTTTTCACGAATTATTCTGTCGACAAAGCGGACCTGTTACTTGCATTCGGAGTCCGATTCGACGACAGGGTGACCGGGAAATTGGAGACGTTTGCCAGTCACGCCAGTATTGTGCATGTGGATGTTGACTCTGCCGAGATTGGAAAGAACACGCAAGCACACGTTTCTCTTTGTGCAGATGTCCATCTGGTTCTCCAGGGCGTCAATCATCTCATCAAGAAACGGAAGCTGGATTTTCACTTCTCTGCGTGGATGAAAGAGCTTGCTGAACAGAAGATTAAATGGCCATTAAAATACCTCTAAAATACCCTCATTTCGATGATCTTATTTGTCCTCAGCATGCAATCGAGGTGCTTTACGAGGTAACTAAAGGCGAGGCAGTTTCTACAGGTGCTGGTCAGCATTAGATGTGGGCTGCACAATGGTTCAAGTATGACAAACCCGGAAGATGGCTGTCCTCAGGTGGCCTTGGTGACATCATGGGTTTTGGTCTACCTGCAGCACTTGGTGCTGCAATTGCAAACCCTGGGTCACCTGTAGTTGATGTCGACGGGGATGGCACCTTCCTGATGAACATGCGTGGAAAGTTTGTGAAAATCTTTATCTTGAATAATCAGCATCTCGGGATGGTTGTGCAGTGGGAGGACAGGTTCTACAAGGCCAACAGGGCCCCCACTTACCTCGGTGATCGTAGGGATAAAGAAGCTATTTTCCCAGATTTCTGCAAGATTGTTGAGGGATGCAACGTACCATCTTTTAGAGTTTCCAAGAAATCTGAGGTTAGAGATGCCATTGAGAACATGATGCGCACACCGGGGCCTTATTTACTAGATGTAATTGTGCTTCATCAAGAACATGATCTGCTAATGATACTATTATGGAGGGAGATGGCAGGGTAAAATATTAATCCCTACTTATCCATAATAGTATCATTCAATGATACTATTATGGAGGGAGATGGCAGGGTAAAATATTAATCCCTACTTATCCAATTTATTGTACTCACAAGTGCTCGCTTTGCGAAGCTTAAGAACTTCATACCTATAGAAGTACCTCGTCCATGGTAGGTTGGTCGCTCGCCTATGGAGTGTATTTGTTGCCCACTGGTTAAAGTAGTCTTTGCAATCCTCTTGTTATCCTTCAACTAGCCATCATGGTGTGAGTGCAGGTTTGGAGAAATTAAATCCTCTTGGAGGTGAAATAAAATTGATGCAGACAGTGAGGAAATGTTTGACCACATCCATTGATAAAACTCTAGTCGGGTGGAAATTGCCAATCCACGTGTAGGCTTTTTCAGGTATGCAATGAGTCTCTGCTTTGTTTCAAATTCTTGTTCTTCCCTTTGCTCTTTTCTCTCGTCCACCTTTCACATGCAAACACGCTTTTTAGGTTGACTTCCAATAAATGCATATGTTTTTATTATAAACATATTATATGGCTTTTTCTAATCTTGTGCTGATATTGTTATAGTTCTTGTTCATGTAAGAGATTTTTCTTGTTTCATGTCCTTAAAAGTTATACATGTCAATCATTAGAATAGAGGTCTGTATAAGGTGAGCATCCTCTATAGTTGAGTGCTTAAAGTCCTAATAGAATATCGGGAGAATGAGTGGAACCTCATATTTACATTTTTTTTAAAATGGGGTTGCTAGATTGAATGCATATCCCATCTCCATTTCCAAAGTCTTTTTTTTTTGCATTGTACATGCAAATTATGGTTGTTCTAGAGTGACATGTCATTTCTTAGGTGGTGGATTGTCTGGCGATATGTAACTCGGCAGGATTCCAAAGTCTGGTTGCTGCTTTCTGTAATGTTTCTATGGTAGTTCTTGGTTGATCTCGTAGTTTGTGTGATGTATGTTGGCTATCGAGCAGTTTTTATGATCGTCATGTTTTTTACTTGTCTTGAGGCTATGTAGTTTGACGTTGGTATTTGTGTTCTTTGCATGGTTTTCATATGATATTATTAGGAGGAAGCAAGAAAGCCTTAGGCTCATGGATATGTCATTAGTTGGCTCGTGGATTGTCTGGCAATGTGCGGTTGGGTGGGATTCCAAAGTGTGGCTGTTGCTTCCTATTATGTTTCTGTGGTAGCTCTTGGTTGATCTATCTATTGTGTGATGTATGTTTACTTGCCTCAGGTTTTTTGGTTGTTAGGTGTCTTGTGAGGTTGTGCTTGGCTTGTGGATGTGGGTATGCAGTTTCTATTCTTTGCATGGTTGTCATTATGACATTGTCAGGAAGAAGCAGGAAAGAATTAGTCTAATGGTTTTGTTTTGACAACTCAAAGAATCTGATCTTCCAAGGGTTTTTAGGATGTGCTAGTGTAGGACCAATAAATGAGGCATTGTCATCATGAGTCATGAACCAACTGTAATCTCTCAGATGCACAAGGCCAATTGTTGTCATGTCCTTCCAATGAGTCAACAAGTTGTTGATAGCTATAACAGCTTTGAAGTGACATATGAGCAACCAACTACCACCTCATACGATAAAAATCACCTAGAATATGACGAGTATCGAGCATGATGGGCTTGTCTCAGCCTGTCCAATATGTGACATACTATGTACCTCTATCAAAAGAGCCTTAATAAAAGAGATCATTTTGGCTTGCTCCACATAGATTCCCTCCTCCAAGAATCCATTCAGAAACTTTGAGACTAAGTCTAGTTTTCTCCATAATTAAGCTCTTGATGAGTTCCTCTTACGATCGAACAATGATTCATCCAAGGTCACCTTAGTATCCCCTAATATCAATGGCTCTCTATTCTTTGATACAAACTCTTTTAAATGGGTGTACCACATACACCTATAGTGTCATGCAATGGGGCCTCTATCAAGCGGCCTCTCGATCAACTACCTATGTCAGTAACTCTGATATCCTCGAAGCCTAATTACCAACCTCAAACCTCAACAACCATCTTGCAGTAGGATCAAATGCCTCCTTGATGAAACCTCCACCTTTGTTGGTTGGAAGGACCTGAGCACTAGGATGAACAATGTCCCCAAAGTACTCTACTAGAAATCACCAAAGAAATGTAGAGAAAATAATAACTTTTTTTAAAACTCCACCCTAATTGTTGGAGTCCAACAACTCTTATGGGGCCATGGCTTAGCCAAGCACCCTTTGTTGGGATTTCGTGTTAAGGCTACATGCCATCCTAACAAGTTGGGAAGATTTTTGAAATATCGACGATGGACCAAAAGTCCATCTACCATATCACACATACGCGATTCTAACGCTTCAGTTGGTGTCTCCAATATCATCATGCTCCAACCTTCAAATACCCACCTCATTCTCATCTCCATTGGTGATGATCTTGATGTCCTTGATAGCTCCACTAATTGAGCAACTTCAGTTGTAGTCCAACCTCTTGAAAGAGTTTGGATATGTAGGCTCCATGGACATGCTCTATGTATGCACCATGAAGGCATTTTTTATTACAATAGTACGTGCCTTGCTTCATATGACTCTTTTCCCTTATGCTAGTCATCATCCTAACTCCTCGTTGCTATCTCATGCATAATGTCTAGGTTGATCACAATAGAAGTAATGTCATTTTCTCGCTCCCACCTTCTTGAAATGTCCTCTCATTCTAAAGATTTATTTTTTTTCTTCCACATTGTTGAAGGGTTCTCTCCTTCTAAAGATCGTTATTATCATGCTTCCTCTTGGGGGCTTGCCCTTGTTGGGCTTACGCTTCCTTTTGACCTTGCCCTTGCCTAAGGCAACTAAACACCTTTTCATTGATTTTATGTCCATCTAACATCATTGAATCTTACTCTTGCATGAGCATAGCCCATGTCTCTCCAAAGGTGAGCAACTTTGACCAGGCTTTGACCTCTTCATAGAGAGGTCTTGAAGCTCTTTGGAAGCATATTCAACAAGATCATTGCCATTACTTGCATATCACCTTCTAACTAATTCTAAGAAGTACTAGATGACATTAATGAGATAATCATGCACTAACTCTGCCTCCTCCATCCTTGGTGGTGAAAAGTTGATTTTGGCGATTGTTCTTATAGATGTGTGAGTCCTGCACATGTGCTTGAATATTGTTCAGACTTCTCCATTAGCTTGATATGGGGAAGCCATGGAATCAATAATCATAGAGAATTTCTTAGTGTCCTTGTCCTCCCACTCTTCAACCTCACCCATGTCTATTGATGTTACTATCTTGCATGTGGTTGGATATAGGGAAGCCATGATCTCAATAATCATGGATCCTGATGGCATTAACTATAGCCTTGTCCTTTAGCTCCATGCTTAGTGTCATTTTGCAAAGTTTCCTTCCCATTGTGAAATTTTCCTAACCAAAAAATTTTGAGCTTAGAGGAGCCATCGAGAACATAACACTAGGGCCTTATTTACTATATGTAAATGTGCCTCATTTAGAACATGTTTAGGAGTGTAAAATTTTTATTTGTTATCCAATTTACCGATGATCATTTTGAAATGAAAATTACACGTTTAAGCACTTCATAACTACATAACTATCATGTACATCATCTGCTTATGAATGTTTCCTTTTGCCCAATGGTTTTACGCACATAGCTACACACACACACACACACATGCATGCACGCATGCATGCACGCACGCACGCACATGCACACATGCACGCACACACGCACACACATGCACGTGCACACAAGCACACGCACATGCACACGCACATGCACACTTATATGCACACGCACACACACACACACATTTTTTATGTGAAACCAATGATTCAAAGTAATTAATGCAATTTACAATATCCTCCACCAGGTGTGGTGGCTAGAAGTAGTGGGAAGACACTTCTAAAAGATGCTAGAAAATGTCACTTATATGATGATAAGCTCATATAGGGACGTATGCAATAAAAGCCTAGAAAATGCATAGGTATCCAAAGTAACATGAGATGACATGTGATGAATTTTATCATGCTAGATGGGCCACTATGTGCACTACTAATCGGTTGGCCTTCCGGTGCACACACACACACATGCACTTGTGCACATGTACATGCATGCACCCACAAAGATATATAGAAGTAGAATTTGGGATCTGCTTGCATAATTCTTGTGTATCTAATGATGTCACCTTGGCTTGGCATTAGCTAGAAAAGAACTAAGTGATTTCTTTGTCAATGTGCTATATCAATATGCCTATGGCCTTTTTCCTCCTCATGGTGCGTGTGTAGCAAGAGCTAAGTGTAAAAATTGTAATAAGCATATGTTTTGCATTGCGGGTGGACCACATATTGCATACGGTCATGCATGCTTATTTTTGTTCTTTGTGTGATTTGTGTTATGGCATTGTCAAGAGGAAGCATGAAAGTCTAATTATTGTGGCAAGTATCATACATGATACATTTTGGCACCACAAATAAGCCAATAAAGACTTCTCAGAGTGTGCTTGTGGTTGGTATGAATTGTGTTGTTTTGTGGATATAATTAATGGTTCAGCAGCAACTACAAGCTAGATGTAGTCTCAAATATGAGAACTTATTGTGGAGAGGAGGTAAAAGCGTTCTGAGAAGTACAGTAGCATACATATCACTATGCTTGCATCCATGCTCCTTGGGATGGTTTTTTCTAGTACAAAAACGTCCAAAAAAAAGTACTCACCTAGACTGTGAGTGGTTGACCTAGCTAGTGCTGCAATGTTGCATCAAGCTGAGCACAAGATGATTTACTATTGTTTCTTTCTCAGTCCTTGTTGTACATATTATAGAATAGACCAACTTTGTTTTTCATAAGGTGAACTTCTTCCAACCCCACCAAAGTGTGCCAAATTTGTAGCCCATTGATGGCCAAAGGCTACCAATATATAACCTAAAACTAGATGGCCATTCTGGACCCCTAGTTAGTCTTTAGGCACGCCAAACCTTGTCTTGTAAACACGACATATCTTAGGCCATGTAGACTTTGTGGTTGAGCTCCAAGTTTGCCTAAGTGGTACCCTTGCATGCTCTCTAGTAGACTTGTGAATTATCTACATGGTAGAGTGAATAATACCCATGTGGTAGGGCTCTTGATGAACCTCCTCTTCATGGGTTGTGCAATGCTTATGTAGTAAGAAATTCCAAACCAGTCTAACAAGGATTGCTTGGTGTGAAGACCATCTACCATCCTCTATTAAAAAAATTACAACTAAGTATGTGTGTACAGCCAAGAGACAAATGACCTGCAAGCCGATGGAGTAGCCAAGGTGGCATGATGACTATGATGTGGAAGTTGATGGGGTATCCAAGGTCACATGGTGTCATGATATGTGTGTATGTGTGTAGGGAATTGGAGAGGAGAGTGTAGGAGGGGTGTTTATATTTAGTTAGGGGTAGAATATATTTAGGGAAGAAGGTAGATTATATTTAGGTAGGGTGTTAAGATATTAAGGGAGGGGTACTTCATAAGCAATTCATAATCAAGAAGATCCAAGAGGGAGGAGATTTTGCTGGAGGTGAGTTCTCATAGGAAGAGCTTGGCTAGGTGGGTGGAGCTGAGATCCTAGATGAGCTTTATAGAGCAAGAGCGAGGGAGTGTAGGTAAGAATTTTTTTCTCTTCCATGAAATTTTTGGTTATGTGCTTTTGATTTGAAGCAAGGTAGGGTAAACTTTTTGTTTCCCTAGAAAGAGGACTAAGGGATCAACACACAAGGAGGAAGTAGATGGAGGAGGAGGGAGAGATGGTGGGGCAGGGAGGAGGAGGAGGAGGGGGATCCATATGTAGGGAGGAGAGAGGCAAAGGAAGTTGGGGGAGGAGGTGAAGGGAGGAGAGGCAATAACAACGATGGAAGGAGATAGAGGAGGTGAACAGAGGGGGTGGGACATGAAGGGAGGCGAGGGAGTGGAGGAGAGAGGAGGGGGGCAGTGCAATGCAGGGAAGGGGGAGGCACAGGGAGGGGACTCCTCCTTGATGCACATGGTCGTGGCCATGCGAGCCACACCATGTGCATGGAGGAGGGGGATTAGAGCTCGATTAGAGGAGGGAGAGAGAAAGGATGAGAAAATCCCTTGCCTCCTCCTCCATGCACACATGTGCATGGAGGAGGAGGGGGATGAGAGAAGGGAGGGAATACAGAGAGAAAAATCCCTCCCGTCCTCCTCCATGTGTGTGGCCATGACCACATGCATGAAGGAGGAGAAGACAGGGAGGGGGATGATTGGGGACAAAGAAAAAAAGAAAGAAAGTTCATTAAAGTCTTCGGAAGACCGATGGGTCTATGAGATTGTGAAAAGCCTGGTACAAATGAGCTGTGGTAGTGGAGCTACTAAACGAGCATCCACACCAATGCAAAATGTAAAAAATGCAGAATGGTAGTACTAAGTCCCAAGTACAACATAGTCATGTCAATGGTTGACTATGTATCAATCTCAACATCATCATCATCATTAGCCAGCAGTAGCACGACATCAAGGTGATTAAGGGAATGGGGGCATGAAACCAGCAATAGAGTGTTGCTGGCCACTCAAAGGTGTAGTCTTGACACATCTCCTGGTTGTACCTCTACATCTAACCAGGGCTACTGTGACCCTCGTCGGTCGGGCTCCTTGGCCTCTGTGCTCACAAGGCATGGGAGCTAAATGGGACCACTACAAGAGCCACATGCATCATCTCTCTAGAAGAGGGAGTTGATCTTTGTCATGTTGTGTCTTGTTCATTAATTTTAAACTGTTTTTATTTAATATTTCAAAGTTTAAGCATAAGTTTCTTTTTTAGCAAGAAATAAATAAATAAATTTTGTATTTTAGTGTAGATTTACATTAAAATAAAAATTCAATAATTTACATTTGAATAAGCATTTAAAATTATAAAAATATAAAATAATGCATTGCAAAGAATATTCGCCCTTTCTATCCCCACACAGGGATGGCTTAGGTCATAGGGTAGTCCTTGGCCCCTATGCTCCACAAGGCATGGACATGAGCTAGATGGGACCACTCCAAGAGTCAGATGCTTGGTCTCTCTCAAAGAGGTAGGGGGTTTCTATTGTGATGTATCTCATTTGATTGTTACATTTTAAATATAATTCTAAAATATTTTCATATAAATTTTTATTTTTGAGCGTAGATTTACATTACAAAAAAAATTCATGTAATATTTAGCCCTACACCAAGGCCTAGCTCAAGGGGTAGTGCTTGGCCCCTATGCCATAAAGCATGAGGGATAGTTGGGACCACTCAAGAGTCAAATCCCTAGACTCGCTCAAAGAGGTAGGTGGTTTTTCTCGTGCTTTGTCCCGTTCATTATGACATTTTGAATATACTTTTTAATTGTTCTTATTTAATATTTCACAATCAAGAAATACATTTATTTTTAAGCAGTAAAATAAATAAATAAATAAATATTTTTGCATAGATTTAAATGAAAATAAAGATTAATGTAACATTTAGTCTGTGGACACAGGAACTAGATTGGACCACTCCAAGAGTCAAATCCCTAGACTCTCTCAAAGAGGGAGGTGGTTTTTGTCGTGTTACATCTTGTTCATCACATTTTGAATATAATTTTAGATTGTTATATTTTAAATTTTAATAATAATTTTCTTTCAGAGCAAGAAAAATAAAACATTTTGTTTTTGGCATAGATTTAAAATTAAGATTCATGTAATGTTTAGGACCACACCAAAAAAGATTCATGTAATGCTTAGCCCCCACACCCGAGCCTAACTCACAAGGTGCTTCAACTAGATGGGACCTATGCAAGAGTCAAATCCCTCGACTCTTTCGAAGAGGGAGGTGGTTTTTGTCATGTTGTGTCTCATTCATTATTATATTTAGAATATAATTATAAATTTTTTAATTTTTAATTTTTAATTAAATATAATTTTCTTTTTTACTAAAAAAAGAAACAAATAAATATTCATGTAAGGTGTTGCCCAAAGTTTTAGGATGTTGTAAAAAAAAAGAGAAAAAACTTACCCTTAAATAAATCTTGCATCTTGGTTTACCATTTGGCTTAGTTTGTGGGTTTTTATTTTCAGATGAAAAACCTATCAATATTTTTTAAATTCATACAGTTTTTCCTACAAGCAACAACATGGAAGATTTGTGTAAGCATATGCTAATAGTGAACGAAGAAAAGGGTTGTTAACCATATTCTTTGAGTGCAATTTTTACAGCATATAAATAGCTTGCAAGAGAGAGAGAGATGCATAGCATGATTGAAAGCACAAACTAGCTACAGAATTCAAGGAGAAGATTTTAGATTGCATAAAGGCAATGATTGAAGAGGAGGCTCTCAACTGTGAGCTAGCCAATATGGCTGATTAGCAGTCAAATCCATTTATTTGGATTGATTCCATAATTGGCAATGCATCTACATGGTTTACAGAGTTGAGTGATAAAGATCCATTGTTTGTCAGCCATATTAGTGAAACAAAGATGAAGGATTGGGATGGAATATGGTCTAATCACAAAGATGTTGTACTTTGATTAGACAAGAAGCACAATAGGATTGAGATCTAGGAGAAGAAAGCATCCTTTCTAGATATGGAATTGCAAAGAAATGTGCTCAGCATTTGGTGGAGGAAGGCACTACAATTCTTGAGAGGCATGGTGCGTGGAGGTACCCCACAATTCTTGAGAGGCACAATGCATGAAGGTACCCCACAAAGATTACACCATCAAGCTAGTCATGTACAAAATATGAATTATCTTTGCACTCTCACAGAGAAAGAGCTCTTTCAAGGAGAGAAGATTATGTTTGGAGGATATGGGACTGTGTACAAGAGTTTTTTTGATAGGTTTCTTGAGTTTCATTCAACATAGGTGTTATGTTGGCAAGCAATACAAGGGAAAAATTTGTACACATGGATGAGAAGCACAAAGAGAATCGGCAATACAAACAGTTCATCCAATTCTCACGAGAGTTACTGCAACAACCTGCAAAGAGCCCATATTAAACATCACACCATATTTCAATGGTGGGAGCTTGTCTAATTTTTTTCTCCAACTGCCCAAATATCACTGAGCCGAGAAAGGAATTTAGGAAATTGAAAAAGTTATGGGACAAGAATTTAAAGGATTAGCATTCAGAGATTCAAGAACACAAGTGCGAACATGCTTGAAAACACCGGCTTGCACAAGAATTGCAAAATTGGGCAAGAAGAGGAGATATAATCCATAACATTATATGCATGCTCTAATTTTGGTCTTGTCTTTGTTGATTTGTGGAATCTTTGTTGTCCTTGCCACATTATATGCATGCTTGAATCTTGGTCTTGTCTTTGTTGATTCCACATTATATGCATGCTTGAATCTTGGTGCTGCATTGTGGAATCTTTGTTGTCCTTGCCTACCTACTGCAACCTGATTAGCTGCCATGGGTGGGGCTTGATTTTGGATGTGTTGAATGTGTGGTGGGACTCATCCTCTATAACTTGGATTGTACTAGCATCCCTCTTTTTCATGGTTGTCCTTCCCACAAAAGTCACAATGAACTTTGGGTGGGGATGGGGGTGGCTTCAAACTCTACAACTGGTCCTTGATCATTTGCTCCAACTTGGAGTGTTGTCCTGACAACTTGTCTGATTTCTTCTTAGTCTTTGACTTTTCTTTGCTTTTGGACTGCTTGTCCTTTTTCTTTTTCTTAGTGTGTTCTTCCTCTTCATTGTCTTCATCAGATGTTTCAGATTCTTCTTCCTCACTATCCTCTTCCTCTCCATCAGTATCGGTTTCTGTCTTAGAGTCTATGTCAGAGTCAGAATGTCTCTTTTTCTTTTGCTTTTTGGCCTTTGACTTAGTGCAAAGTCTTCTTTCTACCCTTTGGGCTACTTCAACCATGTTGTTGAAGTCATTAGCACCACCAAGCTGATCTCTACCAGCTACTATAGTTCTTAATTCTTTGTTTAATCCTTTGCAAAAGTAATCTCCCAATTGCTCCTGAGTTGATTGCTAGGCTGCAATGAGTCTTCTATTCAAATTTCGAAACATCTGAGGATAAGCCTCCACTAAGAGATCTTTCTTACTCATGTTCCGAAGCTTCTTGAGGATATCTTCTTGTGTTTTTTCTTTTCTAAAATGACTTGAAAATGCAGTTTTTAAGTCATCATACATGGCAAAATAAGCTACTCCATACTGCATAAACCAATTCATTGTAACTAGGTGCTATGTGATGTTCCATTTGGGAGGTGGATGCTCTCTCTTGACCTGTGTTGGAAGTGGAAGCTTCTGCATGAGAGGGTTGTGCATCGTATACGAACATGTCTGCATCCCTCACTGAAACCAGCGTCGTCAAGAGAAAGTCTTCCATTGTTTGGTCTTCGGTACCTAGAACCCCAAGATCTTTGACACTTGTGTCAACATTGAACCCTGATAGGACTCCAAGTGCCTCATGCTCTCATAGTCCAAAAAGAACCTCTATGTCATGGAGGAATACGTACTCTTCTCCATCGATGATGAGGGGGGACAAGGACCATAATTTTGAGTCTAGGTCAGTGGTCTCCGATGCAGATTCTTGCTCTACTGGGGGCTCTTGAAGTAGGTTCAATGCTTGAGTTGCTTCCATCTCCTCTGTTGGATCGTCAAGAATCTCTTCCATGTACATATCTGAGTCTAGTCTAGGGATGACCAGATCAGCAGTTCTACTAGAGGGGGTGCTAGACGATGAGGCTTCTTCCTATAAATTTCCTTCTTGGAGAAGGAAGATGAATGTTATCTCCCATGAAAGGAATTTGGTGCCTGTATTTCCTGTGATCCCTATGTCTAGGATGTCTTGAACTTCGACTGTCCTAAACCCTTCATCTGTAAGGTTGTCACAAAAGTGGGCCAAGCGCTTTACAAACTTGGGTTCCTCTACGAATAGATACTTTATGTAATCTATGGGAACCCATCTCTTTGAAGAGTGGCCAAGTGTATAAGCAAAATTTGAGAAATTATCTTGCATGTAAAGGATGAGATCTGAGAAGTCATCCTTGGCTCGCATATATGTGCCTAGGACATCTAAAGTCCTATCAAACACCAAAAATAGCTCTTCCTCACGATCTACAAATGCAATTTGTGAGATGGTCATGGAACATAGTTCCAGCTGAAGCTATGGCAAATAGCAGGCTGATAGAGGGAGTAACTTTTGAGGACGGGAGTTTCTATGGCTCTCTAAACGTGAAAGTGAGAATGTGATGTAAAAAGGGCTCTTACCCCTTAATATATATCAAAACCTTACAAATTAAAATTAATCATAAAATTTCCAAATTTTTTGAAAAACATTTACCATGAGCTGAAAGGAGAAAACGTTAAAAGAAATAACATTTTAATTTAATTGTCCATCATCTTTTGAAGCAATAACTAGGAATTGACAAACAAAAAATTAAATGCTACACTAGTCAAACACATTGTTAGCAATCTTCAAAGTTGCAGGAGGAATGAAATTGGCACTATGCATGCACTTCTCCACACGGTGGCTGATCAAGGGCTGATCTTACCACCATTTAAGGTAAAGTAGAAGGACTCTGACATGTTGTCCTCCATGACCAATAGGTGATCTCGCACGTCCCTTAGAGTCCATTGCGATGTGACATTCACATTCTTGACATCTCCCTCTTCAACATCAATAGACAAATTTACCCCCGTATTGTCTTCATCATTAGAGTCTAGGGGAAGCCACCGGCCATTTGTTTTCTTCCAGCGCCTGTACTGAAAAGCTAAATACAACATTTGGCATGACAAATGGTATCTAATAAGCATATTGTCTTTACACGCATGACATTGAAACAAATCACCCTTTTGGTTGCCTGACCTAGTTCCCCAATTCATCCCAAGTAAATCTTCAAGAGCATTTTCATCTACACGCTTGCAGGACCACGAGAGGACCACATAGTTTTTGTTCTATGCATACGCATATTCTAAAATAAAGAAGCAAAAATGTATAGAGGCATAAACCAAGATAACCTTGCCCATTTGGATCCAAATGTAAACTTCACGGCCATGCCCACATCCTTTGCAATCTTGTCCTTGTATGATTGCAATGTCCTTGAGTCCACATTGCTGCAATCCATGTCTTGAAGTTGTGGTGGTGCAATGGTTTGTAGACTGCCATAGCTTGATGATGTCGTTGGAGTGATGTATGTTGCATTATACCAATACACATTTTTCATTCGCAAGGAGGCCAACTTCTCCCCGGCATGCATTTGCTTAAATCCTCATGAATTGCAGGTGAACTTGCCTATGAATGATTCAGTTGGTTCCACTCCTCGAAGTCCGAAGGAAAAACATCTGCCACCATGAATAAGAGCTCTTGGAAACCAAACACAAAAATTCCAAATGGACTCATTACACTTACAGGTGAAAAAGGTACATAGATAGAAAGGCTCACAGTGTGATGGTATCCTAGATTGATTGAATGATGGAGGAAGCCACATATCTTTTCCCATGTAAACATGTTGCACTTTTGTGAGCCATCCTTTCTTCCCAAACTTGAACTTCAAGATGTGCCCCTTCCACTCATGCAAGATGTCACCTCTCATGGTCTTGGGAAGCTTATGTGGACCTTTGGCTAATCCTTTCATCACTATTCAGTCATTTAAGTTGTAGGTGCAAGGGATCCACTCATCCAATGCATTTCTGGTGTTGTGGAAGACACAAGAGGTCACAGCATTGCATGGTCTTGTAGCCTTGCTCCTCACCATGCTTGCAGAGGTTGCAACAGCAAGAATGGGACTCCTACACAGGGCAATGCAGCTCCAATAGAGGCACAAAAGAGGGAGAAGCAGAGGGATAGAGCAGCAGCCAACAGAGGCACAGGAGAGGGATAGACCAGTTCCGACAGAGGCACAAAAGAGGGAGAAGGAGAGGGACAGAGCAGCAGCAACAATAGAGGCACAAGAGAGGGAGAAGGAGAGGGACTTAGCAGCTCCAATAGAGGCACAGGAGAGGGAGAGGAGAGGAGAGAGAGAGAGAGAGAGGAGCTATAGCAAGTAGTCCAGAGCAGGAGGGAGCAGAGAAAGAGGGGGAAGAGGGAAAATGCATGGGATTTGGTTCAAATGGAGTGATTTGGTAGGATGGACCAGAACAGTGGGGGGCAAAGGCCCTAGAAAGAGGGAGGAGAGAAGCAAAATTCACCAGAAGGGCCCTACCATCCCATTGAAGGCAAATTTGTGCTCATGTGGGGGAGGTGCACCTGGTAGGAGGGTCAAACATGGGTTAAGAGGGGGGGGATGGTTTGGGTGGTCCCTAGTGTAAGGGGAGCAACCAATAAGGGCTCTCTACAGGCCTGCCCACCCTCCACCTCAACATACCATTGCCCCACACCTTCTAGCACTCTCATTGTTGGTATACCTCAAATCACTCTGTAATCCCTTGAAATTAGGAAACACTAATTGGAGGCCCTTTTGAGACCCCAAATCTCCCCTAATGGATCACATTAGTGACCTAAAAAATCCACCTGTGAACTAAATAAATGTATCAGGTTAGTATACAGCAATTTGTTGATGCTGGCAATCATAACCGGTGGGGTAATAGACCATATACCAATGGGATGATTATTTACACTGGTAGTCAATGTCTTAATATTGATGGTACTTATCGTTATATCTACGGTGTTGAGCTTCTCCAGGTACCAATTTTGATTAGCTTTTCCATTTGTTTTTTGTGTATAGAAAGCCTGTGAGAGCCATTAATGCTCTTCATTTAGCAAGATTGTAGTCTATAGCTCCTACACCTATTGTGTTGGGGTAAGGTGCACCCATGGAGTCATGAGTAGTATGAGAAAGAGAGTGTTCATTGTGGTAGCTGAAGTGGTTGATAGATTGTTCCAATATCTAGCATATTGGGGTAAGAGTCAACCACAGCCATAAGGTAATGAATGCAAAGGGGACTATGAGAGGTACCAAATTTTCAAGAGGTTCTTTTTGCACAATATTTAGATTGGAATCATGCCTTTATGTTCATGTGACATACCAATTGTATTTGGGGAGATTGTCTTGATATGAGTTTATGCTTTTTCCAAAGCATGCAGCCTTTAAGTGTGGAGACGAGAAATAGTACTAGAAACACACGGAGAGAATGAGCTTCAAGTAGGAGGCAAGGTATTGTAGCTTAAGATGATAGCATAGAGACCTCACATGATGCTGTGCACAATGTGGTTGGTGAGACTATGGTTGAAGTTTTCAATGCTAATTGCTATGGCTTTGGGGTGCAAGTAGCTTCTTATTAGTTAAGAGATAAACTAGAGTCAAGTGGAAAAAGGCGAAAGAGAACATTTTGCTAAGTT
Source organism: Dipteris shenzhenensis (assembly GCF_047967505.1). Classification (NCBI taxonomy): domain Eukaryota; kingdom Viridiplantae; phylum Streptophyta; class Polypodiopsida; order Gleicheniales; family Dipteridaceae; genus Dipteris; species Dipteris shenzhenensis. The sequence goes on along the minus strand of NC_141621.1, from coordinate 50,973,061 downwards.
ATAAGCAATAGCTCCAACATCACATCTATTGCCATTGCAATAGGAGCCTAGAATTTAACCATATAAGTTTCCATAAGTAGTGAGGCTACTTAGGCATGTCTCAGTAGTGTTGGTGTAAGCTTCCCTCAATCGAGGAATCAAGAAACACCAACATCTCGACACATAACTACAGCTAATAGAGGAGGTGGAAATCAGACCATTGGGCAACCATCAATTGTAGAGAGCATTCAAAACTTGGAGGTTGTCACGACAAATTTATGGTTTAAATTGTATTAGGTTAGTTGATGAAATGTATTAAAATAGAAGTTAGGCTAGGTAGGTATAATGGTAGAGAGCCATCGATTATGTATTTGACTATTTGATTCTTACATAAATATGAACACTCACACATGCTAGGTCCTAGGGGGTACCCACTCCTTGAGGTTCGAAAGGAAAACATCTGCCACCATGAATAAGAGCTCTTTGCATCGGTTCATTTGAATGGTAGGCATTCATGAGTCATAGGCTAAGGATAGTGAAATGGGTACATGGGCCGTGGATCCCAAAGGCCACTATTGAAAGGGTGATACCCTTTCATGTCACACATTCATTCTCCAATCCCTTGCATTCTCTCAATCTCTCCCTTCAATTTTGAATGTAGAGGAGTCCATAGAAAAAGTACATGTGTCTCACACACATGGGCACTTTCCCCCATTGGAAGGCCAGTGCAACTTCATAAATAGTTTTGGTTCTTTTATCTTTTTGTGACAAGTGGTATCAGAGCAGTGGTTCTCTGCTTGTGGAGCCCAATCCATGGAAGAGAAGGAAAAAATAAATCATATAAGGAGTTGCATGATATCAAGCGACTGCCTGTGGAGCCCAATCCATGGAAGAGAAGGAAAAAACAAGGTGGGGTTCCCACAAGGGCCCTGCTTGGCTTAGAGTGTCTTCCGAAAGTTTTTGTCTCCTTAGAAAGTAATGGATTTGCAATGCTTGGCCCACCCTTTTTTTTTTAATGCATAGATTTCTAGCAATAATTTATTCAATGTATGCAAAAACTATGGAGTGGCCAGTCCAATAAGCATGCGATATTTCCATGTGTATTTCTTCTGCCTTCAAGTCACTCCAAATTTGATCCAAATGTGAACCGTAGATAGTCGTGGTCTTGTGGAGGTTTAGTTGGAGCCCTAAGATTTGTATGAGAGCTTGCAAGTTTGTGGATGCAAGCAATGTTTTTCCCATGTCAATGTTAATGTCTCCTAAAAGTATTTTCAAAATGAGTTGTCTCTTCTGTTGATCATTATGACTTTATGAAGATATGTCAAGAACATGTTATATCTTTGAGAAGGTGGCCTGTATATATTGAAGATTTGGTAAATTTTGTCTTAAATTGTTGTCTTGATGGATGTGATTTCTTTTGCCTACTCCATGTATGTCTGAACAGTATGTATTAGCAAGTTTTCTTAGATAAGTGTGAATTGTCCTGTGTGTGAGAAATTCTCAATTGCAATGAATCCTCATGATGTTAGTTGCTTTTGATGTCTTGCCTTTGTCTCTTGAAGACAAATGACACAGCATTCCATCATCTTTGTGGTACCTTCGATGTCCGCAATGTATTTTGCTAGCGACCTTGTGTTTAGTGACCCCAATGAAACTCTTTTGTTTTGTCTTTGTTGGTGGTGGGAGTTTTCTATCGTTACCCAAGTTGCATTTGTTTTGAGTCTACGCATCTCATCTTGTACATCTCTATCAACGTGGAAGTTTTCATTTGTAAGTGGTTCTAGCAAGTACAACCTTTCAATGTCTTTTACTCAGGAAAGTGCCGTGTATGCTAGCCTATCTCATCGTACTCCCCTTGGTGAGAAAGCGAGTCTTTCCAATGTTAGCCCTTGTGCTCGGTGTATTGTTCTTGTAGGTGTTGCCTATGTAGGAAATTGTTCTCGAGTGAGGATGCTTGTTTTTGAAGGTCCTATTTGCACCTCTTTCACAATTCTAAAAATAGGAGTCCATTGTTTTGCAATGTTGTTTTCATAGGCATCGATGTTGTGCTGGTGTGTTCACATGCCGGACTTCCACCATTTTCGGTGTCATCCACGATGTTTGTAGGAAGACTTTCCATGTCATTATCATCATAGTACTAGTAGTTTAACTTCTCTTTGTTGATGCATATTATATTTTCATTTGCGTAGTAGGCTTCTTTCCAAGTCCCATGGGCTCTCAATTGCTCGTTCTCATCATCTTTGAAAGGGCAGTAAAAAGAAGAAGTTGCTTACAATAGTGATTGTCAGGGTCTTTAAATTTGTTGAGCTTGACAAACCTCAAGATTTTTGGTTTCTTTCTTTTATTGGAAGTATTGTTCTCATGGTTGTATTCGGCGGCGAAGGTTGCCAAACGTAAGTCATCCATGTTTCGCTGATCGATATATTTGTCGATGATATTTTGACAAGAAATGTTAGTCATGGATTCATTGTTCAGTGCCTGAAGTTTGTCTTTGCACTTCACAATGAATGCTCTTTTCCCCTTCTCATTTGTGTTTAAAAATTGGAAGTCCCTACTGGATTTGTGCAATGGTAGTGAGAGAGTTATGAACGGTGCAAGCTGTGCACTCATTTGCTAGGCGTGTAGAGAATTATTCCCCATTTTCCTTAATCTCTCTTGCGTGGGGTTATTCTCTTGCAAGCATGTTTTCAATGTGTCGCACATCGATTGCGTGAGTGTGGTGTCCATTTTTGTGATGTATGAGGTGCAATACAATGTAGCAGCATATGGGTCCAAGATGAATTGTATGTCCATGTTAGATTGCCAGAGGAAGCTAATCTTTTTGTTGAAAGCATTGGTGAAGATGTCCTTTGGCTCACGTTTTAAAAATAACATTGGTTTTAATATTGAAGCTCTTAGGGATAGGATGTATGTTTGTATGTCTATTTGTAGACTGTCCAACCATTGTGGGAACTTAACATCTTCTATGGTTTCAATTCTTTGAATCCCTTGCTGAATTTGAATACATGCCTCTTGGAATTTATCCCTATCTCCACACTCAAGTGGAGTTAGTATCATTGTTGCATGCATTGGGGGCTTGGGATAGTGGAATCTGCAAATTTTGCGCTGACCCTTTGTACATGTTTTTGTACGTTTGTGAGTTTGTATTTCGGTCATTTTTTCACTAAGGAGTTTTTTGTCACATGTGATATGGTCATCTATGAAGGCTTCTACTATTGTATTGTCGTGCTTGCTCAACCCACAAAATCCCATGTTCGTGTTGGGGCTACCTCTACTTTGGAACTCTATGACAAAGAAGTAATCAACTACACTACCTACTATTGATGTGTCCGTACGCAAGAGGTGGATCATATTTTGTAACTTGTGCATGTAATATCGGGCGCATAGAGACAGGCTTTGTCGAATAAGTTGCATGATGTTTGAGTCTTGGAGTGTTGCACTTTGTGCTAGAGTCTGCACACTATATTTTGTTTTGAGGGCACTCACTAAGGGTTCCCACATTCGTTCTACACAAAAGAAAGTGAGAAAGAAACATGATGGCCCTAATTGATGCATTATTGTAAACGTTTCTTTGCGTAGTCTTTCTTTGTGATCGGGTGATGTTTGAAGGTTTTCAAAGTCTCTATATCCTATCCGTGACTTCATTAATTGTTCGATGTTCGTGTTATTTTTTACATCTTTTGCACAAAGCAATTTATTTTTTAGCATTCCTTATCTTAAGCATACCCATATGGATTGCATCACTTGATGGATCATAACCTTTATAGCTTTAAAAAAAAGATTTGTAATATTATGAGCAAATTTCAATGACTTGTGCATTATTTCCCATTTCACTATGTTAAAATATGTTAGCTTGTGATTGTGAACTATGTTCTAGGGAAACCAAAATATAGGGATAGGAAATTCAACTCTTCATTGTGCTCGTCTTTGAAAACACCCAATGGTTTTTGATTCTCTAAAGGGGCCACATAAATCAATTGTGTTTCAAAATCTATGATTTCCTCTGTGCTAACTAAGTTGTGTATCAATGTGTCAGTTTTTATGTCATCTTCTTCCATGGTGCTTTCATTATTTGTGGGGTCCTCTTCAAAGGAATGTAATGGGGATCGACTTGGGGAGAGCATATTTTCCTACCAATCATTGTTCACAACAACATTGTTAGCTCTATATAATGGTGTTGTGACAAGCATTTTCAATGCTTTCATGAGAGTGTAAGGCCTAACCTTGCCTATTGCAAATGTTGATTTGTATTGCAACTCCTTTTGATTCCAACAATGGCAGCATGATCATCATCCACAAAGCATGGCAAAACTTGTTGTATTTTCTTTGTATCTGCTAGTACATTGACAATACCTCCACTTATTGCCATTTGGCCCTGTTAAAAGTCATCTCCCTAATTTGCATGAAGGCAAGCCTTGGCGCCACCAGACATTCCTCCACATCATTGAGGACACACACATCAGGCAAAGGTGTGTTCTGTGATATATTTAATAGAGTAAAAGACTTAGGGAGAACACTTTTTTTATAGCCTTGTTGCATTCAAGAGAAATCCTATGGCCTTTTTTTTCAAATATGACACTCGCATCTTTTCTTTATTCTTTTACCCAATCAAATGTTGCATTGTTGAGATACATGCTTTGTTTCTTAAAAAACATTCTTTCACATGAAAAGCAATCTTGCGATGGTGTGTCTTTGATGTTGTTTATATTTTTTTTAACTTGTCGTGAGCAACATCTGAACATTTGAGCGAAATTCGAGGGGGTATGTTGGTATCAATAGAAATTCTTTTTCTATGCTTTTCTAGAATGACTGTGGGTAGTGAAGAAATTTCTTTTGTGGAGAGTTGTGCATCTTTATTGCATTCAGCTTCCGTGGGTGTGCTTAATTTTTGAGATCTTGCTTTTGATGGTTGATGTCGAAATATTGTAGAGGGGAAACATTTGTCGCATGCGCTCTTTAATGTTCGTGTTTTTGGTTTCCCTTTCTTCAAGCACCATGCTTTGTAGGCATTCCTCCATGCATGCAGACCAACGCTTACGTTTTTTTTCTTGCCGAAGAACCTTGCATGGATAAATGGTCATATTCGGTTCTTGAATCGACATCTGCATAGTTAAAGTTTTGTGATTCCAATTATCAAATTCATAGACTTTGTAGATTTGATCGGTGTTTCCAACAAACGGCTCTAGTTTGAATGCATATTTTTTCACTCACGGTGACTAATGTTGACAATGCGAATGAGTCAAATGGGTTGAGCGTGAACCCTTCATGTTGTATGCAGTAAAGATACCCTTCAAAGTCTCCAACTCCTGGATATAGAGTCTCAAACAATACATAGATGAAGCCGTTCTTCCATTCAAAGAAGCTTTGTTTTCCCCCTTCCATTAGATCTTTCACTTCATCGCATATGCAAGCTTTCAAAGAGTGTGTGGACACGTGAAAATTAAGAAAATATGATATATAGATTAAAACACAATTATTGTTTGGATATCTTGCAACAAATTCGATGTCAAGAGGGTTATTAGTGTTAATGTCTATATTTTCCATACCTTTGATTGGTCAAGAATGCAAGGAAACTATTTTAATAGATCTGTACAAACTAATAGCGAACGCAAAATTTTATTAATGATACAAGATTTCATTGCAAGCCTCTAACTCTGAAAATACAAACTCCACAGAAGTCTTTATTATACTGAGCAAACCATTTATACAAAGTACTTCTTGATGAGCACATCTCTTACTACATGAAGAGAAGTAGACTTTTGGTCAAGGCAAGGACGCGCCTCACTTCAGATCCTCATCAGTGGGGGCAATAAAACTAGTAACACAACCAAAGTTGTTTGTAAGAAAATGGCTTGAATCTACTTTCTTGCTGAACAAGTACGATTTCAGCAATGACGTATTTCAATGAAGCAAGTTTGCAAAAGGTCGGGAAAGCCTCAAATCCTTATCAACAATTGTGTCTTTCAAAGTGACATCAATGAGTGCTCCTTCGGCACTTGTTATGAGGGCTTTTACTTCAGGTATTTTGATAAGAGATGATGCTTTATCATAGGACAAACAGAAGACATTATCTCCATCTCTTAATACCTTGTTTCCCTTGCATATGGCACATGCACTCTCGTAAAGGGCTGAGTTAACACCCGTTACTATCAACGTTCCAATCACCTGCAAAGTTTGTAACTCGTCTTAGCAGGAGTTTTGAGATCAAAGTCAAAAAATCTACATTGTTTACTTTGATAATGAGGGAGTGGACCTAGTTGCCGTATCCAATGTGTTGGATGTGTGTGGTGAAGACATGCAAGAGATAGGCTGGGAGCGATTGGTCTTTGATGGGGGCACAACTATGGTGATGTCAAGCACATTTAACAAAATAGGTAGGGTGTTTTTCTTGCATCCAATATTGTGCAATATGAACTTTGCCTCTCCAAAAACTTTGAATTTCTCCACGATTTTGACAAAGTCAAAATGTCGGTTGCTCCAAAAAGTGCACTGTCGAAATGCAATTGAAAGCGCAGCGCATAAGTTTTTGATTTGGGCCAAAGAAGTGAAGAGAGTCATACACAAGAAGAATTTGTTGGGATAAGTGTGATCAAGGGCTTGCTCTATGGTGCATGTGTGCATCTAGGGGAGTCACATGTGTGTTTGTGTGTGTTGTAAAGGCACATCAAGTGCTATGATGTGTCTAGTGTGTGACCTAAGTGATGATGTAAGCCAAAGGCCCCCACATGGGAGGTTCCTTTGATTTAGGCCAGTCCCACTGATGTAGGGACTGATTCCCACTGATGTAGGGGCTGATTGCCACTTATGTAGGGAAGGTGCTACCTTCTCCCCCTTTCTATAAGAGAGAGTCACCTCTCTCACAATCTACATAAAGAACTACATTTTGGTTTCATCTTGTGCTCCCACTCCTCTTCCAAGATGCATCTATTCTATCCCATGGGATTCTACACTTGGTATCAAAGCTTTAGGTTCTAGATCTAGCCTAGCCTAGCATTAGATGCTCTCTCTAACATAAACTACTAGTTTTTCAAAGCTTCTTCATCATCTCCATTTTCCTCTTTCTTCCCCAAATCTGTGAGAGCTCAGTTCTCCCATTATACGCAACCATTGTTCAAATCCTCTGAGCTATAGACTCCTCGTGTATGGGCAACCTTCCAGCTATAAGCAATTAAAGAGATATTACTTGTACGCGCAATGCCGACACAAACTTCACTCATCGATGTATCGCGTAATGTCGCCTCTGTGGTTACCCATTTGCAAAATCCTCTGAGCTCGAGTTGGGCGACACTACAGGCAATCTGCTGATGAAGTCTGAGCCCATTTGGTCAAGTTTTGGAGGTGCAACAGACAAAAGACCAATCGACTTTACCAAGCTCGGCTATGGCGACCTGGCGCAACATTGCGCGCTTCCTTGGTGGAGGACCTTCTCTGTATAAGGCCTTTCTTCTTGCATAAAAATCCCTTTGAATAGAGCTATGAGCTATGAGAATTGCACCCTCCAATCTACTTTGGTCTCTGTTGACAAAATTCTACATATTTTGGTCAAAGGGTGTTGAGCAATCACCATAAGTTTGGGGCTTTCATTATTTACTGCAGACTTTATTGCTTTGATTGTACTTGAGTAGTAGAACTCAGTCATGGAGCTCATAAGTGTCCTTATACTTTACATTTAGAATTATGACTATGTGATTCTCTTTTGATGAGTACTTGAATTGTAAAGATGACTAAACCCAAGCAAGTAGAGAAGTTTGATGGAACTAGTTTCCATACTTGGTAAACAAAAGCCAAGTTTATGGAGATATGCTATGTTGTGAATGGAAAGGAAAAGAAGTCTACAAAAGAAGAAGCTAATTGGTTGATCAAAGACAAGAAGGCTCTTGCTATCATTGCTTTGGGATTAAGTGGCTCATACATTCACCACATTGATGGCTTTGAAATTTCACATGAAGTTTGGGATTATCTTCTCACAGTATTGTTGAGAGTTCATGCTCAACATCATGTGATCATGTGTGCATAGCACCATCACGTGATCATATGTGCATAGCACTAACCTTATAGAGTGCTATAAAGGAAAGGGTTAGATCCCCTAACCCTAACCCTAAAAGGGTTTGTATATATTCTATTTTTTCAACTAATTCTAGTGTACAGTTAGTCATTTGTGGTGTGCTCTCTAGCTGTGCCCTCTCTCCTCATCTCCACTCTTCTCCTCTCCCCTCTTCATATTTTGTCATGGTATCAGAGCTCCCTTGTCTTTCGCTGAGGCATTGTGATTCTTGAGAGTGTGAGAGAGATTGTGAGATTGAGAGTTCTCTTGAGTGATTGTGAGATCCTTCCCTTTACTTCCGTTGAGAGAAATTTCCGTCATTGAGAGGAAATTTCCGTCCATTATTCTTTCTTTGAGTTCTTGAGTGATTTCATTCTTGAGAAAGAGAGTTCTCTTGTCTGAGAGAGAGAAAGATACATAGAGTTTTGGCTTGAGGGTTTGTACCTTTGAGAGGTCGAAAGACCCCGCCTCCTTCTTCACAAGGCCATTGACTCCATTTCAAAGATGACTTGGCTCCTTCAGCTACAGTAGCTCCAGCCTCGATGGGATAGCCACGACTCAAAGCCTCCTACGAGCCTCCAACGAATGCCCGCGACCTCTCTAGCATGCTTCGCAAGCAAGGAAGCAACTAAAGCGCACTACAACGAAAAGCTCTTGGCCATCGACAGCCAAGAGTTGCAGCCAGCTTCAACGCTTCCTCCAAGCGACTGCACGTAGCAAGAGCCATCGCTGCAGCAGCCACAGGCTGCACCTCCTGCGCACAGCCTCTCCGTCTCAGCTGCAGCCCGCCTCTGCTCCACCTCCTTCTGTAGCTCCGCCTCTCGAATGGCAGCGTTCTTCGTTGCCTGTATCTTGGCCAATTCCGCCTCTTGCGTCCACAGCGCAGCCTTTGTCGCTAGCCTTGCATCTGCCTCCTTGATCTCTGCCTCTAGTGAATTGTGATAGACTTTCGTCTCCGCGTCCAACTTCATCTCTTGCTGCCGTCTCAGTGCTTCTTGCTGCTTGGTGAAAATCTTCAAAGCAAATGACTCCAACGACTACTTCGACAGCGCACGCAACCGACGGCTCCTACAACAAAGGCGATCAACGGCCGACCTCCTCAACGAAGCCACAGGCCTCCAACGCTCACGCGACGGAATCACGGACGGAATCGGCATCTTCGTCAGAATCTTCGAAAGATTCCGGTGGCTCTCCTTGCAACACGTGGCAGATAGGACCTAACCAGGCTAAGGTTCTGTCAACCCCTAGTTAGGTGGTTTGATCACAATTGTGCCACGTGGCAAGGTCATCTTATCTGCCACGTCAGCTGACACGTCACCCCTGCCACATCACTTGTGACACGTCATCACTGCCACATCAGCTGACAAGTCACCCCTGCCACATCACTTGTGCCACGTCATCACTGCCACGTCAGCTGCCATGTCATCACTACCACGTCATCATTGCCACATCATCACTGCCACATCATCACTACCACATCAGCTGCCACGTCATCACTGCCACATCAGCTGCCACATCATCACTGCCACATCATCAGGCCACGTCATCAGGCCACATCATCAGTACCACGTCACCCTGCTGACATCATCTGTGCCACCTCAGCAGTCCAGTCAGCACTGACCCCTGCAGGCACAGTCCCTTGCCAGGCACAGTGTGCACACACTGCATGTGCACACTCCTGCCACCTCAGCACAGAGCTTCACTGGCACACCTCTTGCTAAGCACATTGCCACATCATCACTGCATGTGACTCACAGTGACACATCATCATTGAGCACCATTTGCACTCCTTTTGCCCCTCCACCTAGATCAAGTCATATCTCTTGATCCACGAAGAATTTGAGGGTGCTCCAAAAAGGAAAGTCGCTCGATTTTTTGTGCTCTACGTGCTCGTTACATCACGCGCACATTTTGGCGCAAGTTACACTCACATTTGAGCCTCGCCAACAAAACCACTTCCTTCACGCACATTTGCCTCTACATCGACGCATCTGACCCAGCACTTAAAAAGAACAAAGGAAAAGGAATTATTTGCTGCTCTTTCATCGATCGACGGTTGGTTTAGATCTAGATCAGAGTAGACTAGATCGCCATAGAGGGGACGCTTTGAATTCCCCAAGTTGCCAATCTAAGCCATGCCCGAAATTCCCGACTAGTACCTACTCGGAGTCAGTCCATATGCTCACATCCGATTTCACATCATTACATTACCTGAAACCTTACGTTCATCAGTTCAGTGAGCAGACTTCAGAGTTCAGAGGCATTGCGGATTGATTCAGTGGGCAGATAGCACTTGATTTCACACACACATGCCACCATTGTAAAGCCTATTTGGCTATCTCACGGCATCGTGCACATCATTTTTCAGCCTTGTAAAGCCTCTTGGCTATTCCCGGCATCATTGCCACAAGCCTTGTAACACAGGTCAGATCTTATTTACTGCAGTTCTATCTTCACCGACGGTACAGAGATTTCACTTGGCATCTTCAGTGTATTTGCAGTTGATTCATACAGAGTTTTCCAGGACACTTTTTGAGTACATTGTTTGCACCATGTCGACTAGCAACCTCAATCTGGAGGCATCTGCTAAGTTAGACAACTCCAATTACGGTACATGGAAATACCGAATGGAGACCATTCTTGTGCTTCAGGACAAATGGGAGTATGTCGATGGATCCATACCTAGACCATTGGCCGATCCAGCCACCAGTAGCTCTACTCCATCTGTTGTCACAGCACCAGCAACGGGATCTACATCGGGATCTACATCTACACAAACAGTTTCCGCATCAGTAGCAGATCCTGCCATTGCCCAAGCTCAAGCAGAATGGGATAAGAAAGACAAGTATGCCTATCACCTGATCAAGCAGAATGTGCAAGATGTCATACTAGGACAGCTCAACACAGTCAAGACATCAAAAGAAGCATGGGATATGTTCGCAGCTCTCTACGAGTCCAAGAACACATCCAGGATTCTCACCCTGAGAAACCAGATCAACCAAAGTTTCCGCAACAGCAGTGAAACTGGTCATGCTTATGTACTCCGCATCAAAGACTACAACAATCAACTTGCAGCAGCAGGAGAGACTATGAATCCCACAGAAATGGTTCAAGTAATCCTGAATGGACTAGGAGAAGGATATGAGAATCTGGTCCAGAGTATTGCCATCCAACGGCAAATTCCAACACTTGAAGAACTTCAGTCAGTTCTACTTGGTGAAGAACTCAGGACTCAGGCCATTCAAGCACGTAAAGGTCATTCTAATGATCAGGCATTCACCGCTTCAGACAGAAGCAGAGGCAAAGGCAGAAACAGAGGTAGATCATATCAGAAAAGTGGTCATCATCATCAACAAAATCAAAGTCAGAATCAGCATCAGCATCAGCAGCATCCTCAGCAACATCAAAATCAGCAAAGAGGAAATCATTCCAACAGAGGAAGATTCCAAGGATGAGGGAATGCATCCACCAATGTGTCAAACATTCAATGCAACTATTGTCACAAGTTTGGACACTATGAAAGAGATTGCCGCAAGAAGCAGTATGACCAAGGCGGTCAATCCAGCAGTAATCGAGGGAATTCCCGAGGAAGAGGAAATCATCGTGGTGGACATTCTAGTCACAGTCATTTTGCAAATGAACATGGCAATATGTTTCTTGCAAGTGAGGAATTGCATCAGACTGATACAATGCACCTAGACACTGATTTCAATCCCAAAGAGGATTTCAGCTATCAAGTTGACCAAGTGGAACAGGATCCTTGGTACATCGACAGCGGTGCATCATCTCATATGACAAATCATCAGGAATGGTTCACAGAAATGAAGCCATTAGAAGGTCAAAAGAATGTCATCTACACAGCAGACAATACACCGAATCCGGTTCAAGGGACAGGTGTTATCCCTATGAACAATTTCACTGGTACAAAAGGATTAGTCAAAGATGTGCTCTATGTTCCGAAGCTCAGCAAGAACCTTTTGTCAGTAGGTCAAATGACGGAACACAACTACAAAGTCATCTTCGACGGTGATGAATGCACTATCAGAGACAAATCCAAAAGAGGTCAGCTAGTAGCAAAAGGTGTCAAGGAAGGACGCTTATACAGGATGCTAGCTATAGTACCAGATAAGCATGCCATGTCCGCTCAAATGTAACAGATGCCACTATCTGCAAAATGGCACAAGAGATATGGTCATGTCAACTTCAAGTACTTGTTATATCTAAGGAATCAAAATATGGCAATTGGGATTCCGAAGCTACAGTTTCTTGGAAAGGTTTGTGAAGCATGCTGCTTCGGCAAACAAAAGCGAACCAACTTTGTCAGAAGTACCTCTCGTGCACAAGGTATTCTTGATTTGATTCATACAGATGTATGGGGTTATGCCCAGACCCGCAGCATCAATGGTTCACTTTATTACTTGACCTTCATCGACGACTACAGCAGATATTGTTGGATCTACTTTCTGAAAGAGAAATCTGAAGTGTTTGCCAGATTTCAAGAATTCAAAGCCATGGTAGAAAACCAAACAGGCAGAAAGATCAAGGTCATGAGATCAGACAGAGGAGGTGAATACATGTCTTCAGCCTTCATGAACTTTTGCAAAACTCATGGCATTCGAAGACAATTCACATGTGCAGATACTCCTCAGCAAAATGCAATAGCTGAAAGGAAGAATGGGACTTTAGCAGACAGTGCTAGAGCAATGCTTAGTGAAAAGCATCTTTCGAATCAATATTGGGCAGAAGCAATAGCTACAGCTAACTACTTGCTTAATCGGCTTCCTACCGAACCGATACAAGGTATGACTCCTTATGAAGCATTCACTGGACACAAGCCACGCATTGGGCATCTCCGCATATTCGGTTGCATAGCATATGCCCACATACATGATGATCATCGCAGGAAATTGGATGCGAAGTCACGCAAATGCATCATGGTTGGCTACAGTGAAGAAAGTAAAGCATACAAATTGTATGATCCCATCAACCGCAAAGTCATTATCTCCAGAGATGTAATCTTCGATGAGGAATCAGAATGGAAAACCTCACCTACACAGGAGATAGAAGCATCGACTTCACAGTCATCTACAGAACAGGTTGATGAAGAAGAGCAAGAATTGCCAGCAACACCCCAAGCAGTGCCACAGCAGCTCAGACGGTCTACTAGGGAAAGCAGACCACCAGCCAGATTGACATATGCTCAGAAAGGCAAAGCAATTCAGGTGGAAACCACCAATTATGCTCTTATGACTACCATCATGGCTACAGAAGAGCCAGTGTACTTCGAAGACGCAGTAGATAAGCGAGAATGGCAAACTGCAATGAATGAAGAAATGGATGCTTTGTATAAAAATAACACTTGGGAATTATGCGACCTTCCACCAGGAAAGAAGGCCATAGCCAACAAATGGGTATACAAAGTGAAGTACAATCCAGATGACAGTATTCAGAGATACAAAGCCAGATTAGTTGCAAAAGGATTTGCACAACAATATGGCCAAGATTATGATGAGACTTATGCTCCAGTAGCAAAGATGGATTCCATATGGTTCTTGATATCACTAGCGACACTCAGTAAATGGAATGTGTATCAGCTCGATGTCAAGAATGCATTTCTCAATGGTTATCTAGACGAGGATGTCTACATGCAACAACCAGCCGGTTATGTTGAACCAGGAAAAGAGAACAAGGTTTGCCATCTCAAGAAAAGTCTCTACGGCTTAAAGCAAGCCCCCAGAAGTTGGTACAGCAGAATTGACAAATATTTTGCTGATCTGGGATACATGAAGTCCAATGCAGATCATACTCTCTACTACAAAGTTCAAGGGGAAGATATTACTATTGCACTTTTGTACGTAGATGATCTGATTGTGACAAGAAGCAAGGATAGCTTCATCAGAAAGCTAAAACAAGACTTATCTGCAGAGTTCGACATGAAAGATCTTGGACTTATGCACTATTGTCTTGGAATTGAGTTCTGGAGAGATTCAGATAGCACATTCATGAGTCAGCTCAAATATGTTGACAGTCTCCTGAAGAAGTTTCATATGGCAGATTGCAAGATTGCAGCCACTCCCATGGAACAGAGTTTGAAACTTACTAAAGATTCAGAAAAGCCTACAGTCAATGACAGATACTACAGGCAACTCATTGGATCTCTTATATATCTGACAATCACACGGCCAGATATTTGTTATGCAGTAAGCTCACTAGCACAGTTTATGGCAAATCCAAAACAGTCTCACTGGAATGCAGCCAAAAGAGTCTTGAGATACATCAGAGGTACAAGACAATTTGGGATAGAATACAGAGGAAGTCATCCACGGTTGCATGGATACTGTGATAGTGACTATGCTGGAGATCATGAGACCAGGAGATCGACACAGGGATATGCATTTTTCCTTGGTCAAGGTGCTATATCATGGTTGTCAAACAAACAGCCAACTGTTTCTTTGTCTTCGACTGAAGCAGAATATAGAGCACTCACTACAGGTGCATGTGAGGCTATATGGCTCAGAAGACTATTGTCAGAAACAGATTACTTTGATGAGTCAAAGCCAACAACAATATACTGTGATAATCAATCGGCTCAAGCATTGGCCAAAAATCCAGTATATCACTCCAGAACAAAGCACATTGATGTCAGAGAGCACTTCATCAGAGAAAGAGTGTTACTTGGTGACATCACACTGCAGCATTGTGATAGCAAAGAAAATGTTGCAGACATCTTTACCAAACCACTCGGTAAAGAGCTATTCGAGAAACACCGACTAGCTCTTGGTTTGATGCAGAGGAAGGACATTCCCATTAAAGGGGTGTGATGGAATGTAATGCTCAGTCCTTCTTCGATTCCCCAGAATCATCATCTTGAGGGAAGGCCTACTTCATGATGTTGATCTTGAGGGAAGGTGTTGAGAGTTCATGCTCAACATCATGTGATCATGTGTGCATAGCACCATCACGTGATCATATGTGCATAGCACTAACCTTATAGAGTGCTATAAAGGAAAGGGTTAGATCCCCTAACCCTAACCCTAAAAGGGTTTGTATATATTCTATTTTTTCAACTAATTCTAGTGTACAGTTAGTCATTTGTGGTGTGCTCTCTAGCTGTGCCCTCTCTCCTCATCTCCACTCTTCTCCTCTCCCCTCTTCATATTTTGTCAAGTATTTGGTGCACAAGGAAAATGCTTCAGATATATCTTGCTCCTGTTGAAAAAGGGAATGTGTTATTCCATGAAGAACAACAAAGAGAATCAAGCATTTCTTGTGAAGAAGGGCTACTTCAACAACAAAGCAAATCTGGCTGAAGGAAGAACTCCATCAGCAAATGAAGAATCAAACTTTGAAAATAAAGACTATGCTTTTTAAGCACTTTGTCTTTTGAATTTTTTGTTTATCATCACTTGGTCAAATTTTGAGGTTCTCTGCGTGGAGTAGTACTCCAAAAAGAATATCATATGTTTTGTCTTTTGTAAATCACCTCTGGTCACCATATGATGTAGACCATGTGATATGTGTTTTGTCTATCCCATTTCTGTGAACCTCACACCCTTGGGAACCCTTGCTAGCATGAGATCCTAGCCATAGATTTATCCTTGACCACCATGAGATGGCATGAGAAACTATGAGACTAGATGTATCCTTGACACTGAAAGAGGCAAACCCTTGAGGGAGGGTATGTTGGGATAAGTGTGATCAAGGGCTTGCTCTATGGAGCATGTGTGCATCTAGGGGAGTCACTTGTGTGTTTGTGTGTGTTGTAAAGACACATCAAGTGCTATGATGTGTCTACTGTGTGACCTAAGAGATGATGTAAGCCAAAGGCCCCCACATGGGAGGTTCCTTTGATTTAGGCCAGTCCCACTAATGTAGGGACTGATTCCCACTGATGTAGGGGCTGATTGCCACTTATGTAGGGAAGGTGCTACCTTCTCCCCCTTTCTATAAGAGAGAGTCACCTCTCTCACAATCTACATAGAGAACTACATTTTGGTTTCATCTTGTGCTCCCACTCCTCTTCCAAGATGCATCTATTCTATCCCACGGGATTCTACAGAATTAGAGATGTAGTCATCTTTTAAAATGGAAAGGACGTCTTATTGTTCTCAGGTAGATCACTGTCTCCCATAATCAACTCGTCACGCTGCTTGTATGAAGCCCCCAATTTTATAATGGTCACGACAAGTATTGCAAAAGGAAGCTGCTTTCCCTCACCCTTATTAACTAGATTCCTACACCTCTCCTTGTACTGGCAGATGGTTCCCTCGGGATAGATTTCCATAACAATAGCAAATGGTTCTATCCTTTCGACTCTAGTAGAGGAATCAAAGGCAATGCTATAGTCTCAGTAATTCCCCCATCATTCCTAGGGTTTCTAAAACAAACAGAGAAGTTGGTTAACCTGATACAGTCACCTATGTTCAACAACTTCACAAACTCACCATAAAAGAGCTCGTCAATATGCAGGGTTATAAAACCCAAGCCAACCCTATCAACCAAATCAACTTTCAAACATCTTTGATAGTTCACATTAGACAACATGTAGGTTCCATACTTATTCAACACCTTCCCATCGAAAACACAATTTTTTATTGTAAGATCGATTTCAAAAACCTGGACAACTTTGACAATAGGCTCTATTTCAGGACCACACCAGTTGTGCGCTTCATGCAAAGCAGGCACATTCTCATTGTCTACACAAGGTGGGTACTCTTCTTTCATCTCTACCAGTTTTGCCTTCCTTTCATCAGGAGAATCTACTTCATCCACCTTTCTTTTTGGACAAGGTTTGGTAGTCACATTTATTTTCACAGGAGGCAGTGGCGAGGAACTTAAGAGAGAAGCAACACCACCTACAAGGGATGGACTCGCAACATGTACACTCAACGTGTAGATATTGGTTGGAAGAATATTGTCTCTTTTAGTTTGAAGGTGCACAACATCTATTTCAACAAACTAAAATGAGTCAAGTTAACTTTAACATCTTTTTTGTTTTATATTTTTTATTTTGTCATGTAGTTATCTTCTCTTTGAATCCCTTTGTTAGGAATGTAGCAATTGATATCATTTTTCTAAACAAATCACAAAACCCTCTTTTTTATCTTTTATTTTGATTATGAAAACAAAATGTGGGGGGAAAAGAAATATGGGAGAGAAAGGTGTCTTTCCTCTTTAAATTCATTTTTGTAACATTTTTGTTTGTTTTTTAATTTCATTAATGAAATGAAGATGTGGGGGGCTATTTAACCTATATGCTATTGAAACATTAAATTCATTTGTAAAAATTGTAGGGAATTTATTTTTTTAATTTGAATTAGCGAAGTTGAGATGTGGGGCACTATATAACCTATATGCCATTCAAACATTCACAAACATGCACACAATCACGCATATTACACTAAAACAAGCAAACAATATAAAGCCATAGCACAACTAAACCCACAACACAACTAAAACATAAAACTTAAATACTGTTAACCCACAACACAACTAAATCATATAACTTCAATTCTGTTAACCCATAATTATGTTAATCCATAGCACAACTAACTGTTTTTTTTTTAATGCAGCAAACCAGGAAACCCCAAGCCATACCAAGACCCCCAAACACTCACGTACAGACCTATAGTAAACCTCCAGCAGCTCCGAAAGCCCCAAACATCCACAGCACCTAACCCATAATGCAACTAACTGTGTTTTCTCCAACACAGCAAACCACCGAAACCCCAAGCCTGCCAATAGCCAAAAGAGATGACTCCTTCAAGCTCATGAACACACAACCCTACAACCCTCAAGCTCCATAAGGTTCTTTTCGCAGAGGCACCCACCTCTATGACCAGTCGACATAGCGAGCTCCACATGGCTCCACTGTCTACAACGCCGACCTACGAGCTAGCCCTCACACAGCAACGTCAATGATAACACAACCTCCGGCTCAGCTCTTCCAAACCAACCTCGAAAGCCCATCACTGGACACGGTGAATGGACACATGACTCCTCCGATAGACGCCTGCGAAACTAGCGAAACACCAAGCCCTATCGAGACCCCCAAACACCTAGAGCGCCTATTTTCCTCCAACGCAGTAAATTAGCAAAGCTCCAACGGCTCTTTTCTACAACAAACTAGCGAAACCCCCGAATACACATAGCGCCTACCCATCCCAGGCTTCGTTTTCATGCACCGAAACTCCAGAACACTCTACAGAGCAGACCACCGAGCACATCACATACCCATTACATGCTTCGTTTATAGAGCACACTATCGAAAACCCCGCACACCCATGGCGCCTCCCTACTGAACGATCAAGCATGCAGACACCCACGCGCCTCCCTACCAATTCCATTTCTCAACACCTCCATAACACAGACGCAGCCCACATTTGTAAAAACTCAAAAATAAACTTCAACCTTGAGAGTCAGCCATCTCTGTGTCGAAATCTGTGTAGCAAGAGTCACACAATGCATACACAACCATCTCAATCTTGCAAGCAAACAAACCATGCACACAATTTAGAGGAGAAAGGATCCTTTGTGTTGTCTATGAAGGGGCCATCTGGAGCAAAGATTCAGTCACAAATGATGTCATGTCCACATGGGATCCTATTTGTCAAGAGGTACTAGATTTTTTTAGGAGAGTTTGGAATATAATGAGATGTGGGGAGATGTGAAACTCAATTTGTTTCTTTGCTGGGATGGTAATCATAGGACTGAGCATGGATGTTTCAAAGCATGCTGCAGGTTTGATGTTTCAATGATATCATGTCCACATGGGATCCTATTTGTCAAGAGGTACTAGATTTTTTGAGGAGAGTTTGGAATATAATGAGATGTGGGGAGATGTGAAACACAATTTGTTTCTTTGCCCGGATGGCAATCATAGGACCGAGCATGGATGTTTCAAAGCATGATGGAGGTTTGATGTTTCAAAGCATGTTGCAATGAGAGCAAGCTTTATAGTTGTTGGTCCCATGCATGTTCTAGATCGAGTCAGGGCAGATACAGATCTGCCTGACACGATCGCCCCCTCCATCACTATGCGATTAGCTGGAGAGGTACAAGCCAAGAATGGCTTGCCCCCTCCAAGAAGAGTCCTATCGTATCCTAAAACAAAACACACGATGGACGTCCATCCCAAACTTTGCCATCGCCACACCGCAAACAGACCCAAGAACAACTGAGGAGCTCTCCGCCATCGCCACGCTGCACGCAAAAAGCGTCGACCAGAAGAAGACGAAGTGCATCAAGCAGCCAGAAAAGGGAGGCGCATTCAATACCTGCACATAACAACAAGGTAAGTATCCCTAATCTTATGCTCTAACCCTAAACTAACAACTAACCTATAAGTTGACCAGGGTCCAATCCTTTCCAGTAACCCCTAAGGACCCTTGGAGGGCCAATAAATCATATAAGGAGTTGCATGATATCAAGCGACTCCCAGTGCCCAAACTTACTGTATCCATCTCATGACATTCCCTTGTGCTGCGACACCTTCTAAGGGCCTTCCTGTCACAAAACAGAGCTCGGGTACCTATATGCTTTGGGACGCAACCAGAGAGAAATCCACATATATGCAGACTCCATTTGCTGCAAACATAGAACAGTGATAGACTAGCGCGGCAGTCTTGTATAGATGCTTCTTCATGCGCAGGGGAAGTGTACCCCTTCTTAATTCCCAACTTCATTCTGCTCTCGTTACACTAGTTTTGTTTAGAATGAAAGGACTACTTGAAACTTCAGGATCTAGATCTCAACTCATCCATGCACCTCAATGCCATGAACCAGATGAATCGGGATACGACCAGTCTTCAACTTTTCTTCGCATTATTTCTTCAAGTCAAAACGAAGGGATAACTGAGAGCAATAAACAAGGGCATCCAACCGAAGACAAGTATCCTCGATGACGTAGCAACTTCTGTGACATAGCCGCATAACTAATTGAACATGAGGGCAGAAGATTTGAGACTCCAATGACTTAGACACAGATATCAAGCAAAGGCAGGCCACATATACTATTACACATGATGTGATGCGTGTTGTTGGAGGGAGGCTAAATTTTGCAAGATGATTTTTGGGAAACAAACGCCAGCAGGGATTGATGTGAGCATTGCGCTGCATCAATTGTTCATCACAAAACCACTCTAGAAGGCTCTAAACAAGGTGATGAGGCTAGTAGATAAGGAGCCGTAGACAATTAAGCCAAACTCAAAGTTGAACGGCCGCTTGCAAGCAAGCTATATTTGTGTTGGATGCGTAACCTTCATCAATGATCTAAGAAAACCTCTGAGAGTCAGCAACGCCAACAGCTTGCAAGTGCAAAAGTCCATTTAAGGGCCAATTCACAACCAAAAACTACTCAATACCAAAACAACGATCTCAAAAAGCAATTCAAAGATCAATGAAGTAAGAAGACAAGCAGAATTTTGGGTACAATACAATACACACACAAACAACATCATGGCGACTCTCACTAGTTCAAAGTAGCCTTGAGTGATTAGTCCATAAATTGATCAAACAAGCTATAGGAGGAGTACAAAGGAAAGTATTAAGACACCTCCTTGTAGAGATGGTGGAACACAAAGATTGTGATAAGTGGCAATACTTTTGCTTTACATATAGACCCATGGTAGTCGACGCTCTACAGAAAAGAATTGATTTGGCAAGTAGTATCTGATGAGAGAGAACTCTTAGGATGGGTAAAGCCTTTGCACTAGCTCAGCTTTTCTCAAGCAAGAGGGCATTAACTACTAGTCACAAGTGTAGATAGACTTGCTGTGAAGCAAGAGGGGGCCCAAGATCTAGTATAGATGATGATGTGTATGTACGATCCTTTTTTAGGAAAGGATATGTTCCTAGGAATCTACTGATTCATGTGTGCATGGCCACTATGGGGATCCACTTGGGACATGGTGTCCTACCTATGGGTTTGTGGATTCATAAGATATCTCAACAAGATCTGGTGATCTTGACAGTTGTAGGTTTGATCAACCAAAGGCTAAGAGTTCCAAGTTGGTCACTTGGAGCTTTGACCAATGCATGTGAAAAGAAGAAAAGAGATTGATGGTACTTATCCTAATTTGTAAACATGAATAAGTTTTGTAGGAAGATAAGCTCATGAAGATAAAAAGGGAGGCATCATATTATGCATCACATATAAGTACTTTATGCTTTTCATTTTCTTTTTGAAACTTGATTGCTTGGCGACATACTAATGTTTGATTTTTTTGGTAGGTATAAAATGGAGAAAAGAATTAAGCTAATGAAGCCTAATGTAGGACTATGAAGCAAGAAATTGAACATAAAGACATGGTGGGGATGAAGACTATAAATTGAGGACAACTGATCCCCAAGCAAGAGGGCATGTCACGACAAAATTTATCGTTTAGATTGTATTAGGTTAATTGATGGAATGTATTAAAACAGAAGGTAGGCTAGGCAGGTACAATGGCAGAGAGCCATGGACTATGTATTTGACTATTTGATATTTATATAAAGATGAGAACTCACACATGCTAGGTCCTAGGGTGTAGGAATGGGTAAGATGCATGGGTTCATTTGAATGTTAGATATTCATGAGTCATAGGCTAAGGGTAGTGAAATGGGTACACGGGCCTTGGATAGTGAAATGGGTACATGAGCCTTGGATCCCAAAGGACACTATTGAAAGGGTGATACCCTTTCATGTCACGCATCCATTCTCCCTTCCTTTGCATTCTCTCAATCTCTCCCTTCAATTTTGAACATAGAGGTGTCCATAGCAAAAGTACATGTGTCTCACACACATGGGCACTCTCCCCCATTGGAGGGCCATTGCAGCTTCATAAATGCTTTTGGTTCTTTTATCTTTTCAGAGGTGACCATCAATTTTGTGTTCTACTTATCCATTGAGTAAGGTTGATAACACCTACCAATGTTGACATGCAAGATGCATGGAATTGCATCGTGCAGTATGGTGTAGCTTTTAAGCCACCTAATTATAATGCCTTGCAGACAACTATACTAGACAAAGCGTACCTATTTGTGAAGCACAAGGGCTAGGGGCTACTTTGTACATGCCCTAGTGTGGTGCTCCATATAAGAGGAGAATTTACCTCTCAAGAAAAGCATTGAGAATAAACTGATGGTGGCCTTATAAACATGAAGCCGTATTAGTACCATTGGTATATAGGATTACACCACTAGTATCAGCACTAATACCGATGGTATCAAGGTCAATCCCACCAGTATTGATCACTATACCATTGATAAAACACATAATATTGCCAATTAAAATTGCACTAACTTTTGCGAGTGGTATTATTCATTTTTCTAGTGCTACTATTGCACATACATATGGTAGAGTAACCTTGTACCAGTAGTATAAGTCATGAACTACTGATATATGCTATAGTACTAGTGGTAAATAGATGGATTTTTCTTTAGGCGATAAGATTTTGTCATCATTGCATGTGTGAATTGATAAGTAGAGTTTCTACAAACATTAATAACAAAAAAATTCACTTGCTTATGTAAATATGGAATCCTTGTTCATGGATGATGTCCAACTGGCTACCATCCATAGAAGCACGGTCACCGTGATCATGAAAGTTATGCAGTTTATACTATGCCTTAGGCAAGCTAAGGATACTTAACATTGGCATGTGTACTTTGCCTTGGGCAATCTAGAGATGTGAGGGTTCTCAATCTTATATATCATTCCTATGAAATATAGTAAAGTTACTTTTTTAGCATCATTTGAAATCTATGTCTTTGTCTTTTTAGTCTCCAATTT